>NW_012151285.1:6628268-6643486 GCF_000956105.1 Propithecus coquereli | reverse complement strand
AATAACTGCACCAAGACTAGCAAGGAAGTTAGGTGAGAGTCTAAGTATTCTTTTTACCTTTGCATGTATGTAAGCATCTGTGAACATAAGTCTTAGTTTTTATTGTTTCCTAGGCAATAGAGCCTCTTGGCTGATAGAATGATCCTAATATCGACACAGGAAAAGGGGCCACAAATAACAGTCGAGGTAACAGAATCAATGATGAAATAAAAGAATGGGTGCTTACATCAGCAACTTATGATTAAAAGTGAAAAGCTACCAAAGGAAGCAGATCTGTAAAATAAGGTAGGTACTTATGTAACCTTTCTTTTAGCTTTTTGCAGCTAATACATATTGTTCTCCACATAATAAAAGTAAACAAATAATATTCGAAGAAAAAAGAATGAAAGAGGGCCTTCTTTAAAGATTGCCAACTGAATCAATTGTTTTATTTTCTTATTCCTCTTTCTTTCCTTTCTCTTAGTTGCTTTTAAATAGTCATCGAAGTCATTGATTCAAAGGATGTTAATGCTACAAAGGATCTAGAAATCTAGAGGTCCATTGGTTTGAAAATATATTTTTCTGAAGAATACTTTGTTTGAAATCAACAACAGTCCAACACATAACAGAGCTTTGCTCTGGTTAGAGTCCACTTGGATTCCTCTCCTCTTGTAGCTTCCATCTGTAGTGGCTTCTAAAGGGATTGTGGGTGATTCCTCCCAGAGAACTGGCCTGGAAAAGCCCCTCCTATGTTAGAAAAAAAAATGAGATACAAAAAGATGAAGGGATCCAAGATCACAAAGGTGGTACATAGAAGATAAATGTTTCTTACTTGCTTTTTCATCCCCTAAATTTGACTTCTCATCTTTAATTCATTTTGTAGGTCTGCACAATAGCTTCCCAGGGGAGATAAACTGCACCGAATAGCTGAAAGCTGATTTCCTTTTCTTTTCTTCCATTTCAAAATCAAAACACCTGGTCGTGAAATGTAACCCTTTTGAAACTGTCATACAGTCATACAATATTTAAATATGATCCACTTACTGATAGTATCAGTATGTGAACTGTTACATGGCAATTAAATTTCTCAGATTACCGTTTTTTAAAGAGTTCTCCCGAGTGCATCAATGACAACGGATCCGCTTTCCAAGCCTGTCTTGTTTCCTTAGTGAGTCAGTCTCCTGAAGCTTCTATTGCAGTCATCGTTTGTATTGTAAAAGTAATTAATCCCCAAAGTAGGAAGAACAATGACATATAGTCTCTATGAAATTCCTAGCCTAAAAAGTCATTTCAAGTGGCTTGCTTTCTCAAACATTGCTTAATTTTACCTGACTATGACTAGCACCGGTCAAAAATATAGAGCACTTGGGAGAAGAATATGGCAACGGTGAAACCTGGGAACATTTGTGTATTGGAAGGAAAAAACATGATGCTGGTGGGCAATGAAGAGAATGATCTTGACAAAACAAAAAGGAGAATATAAGAGTTTGGAGTATTGTGCTTTTCCAAGCGTATGGCTTCATTTAGCAAACTTGGGACAGTCTTTATTTTTTCCATTATTATTACTTGTGTGTCAGCAGGCATAGCTTGGCCTTCCCCTTCATAGGCCTGACGCTGAGTCAATGCTTAGCATCCAAACCACATATAAACTATTTTTCCCCTTAGAAAGTGCTCATTGGATGACTTAATAAAAGTATTTTAATGGTTGGAAAGAAATAAAAAGTGTTTTCCTTATTCCTTATTCCTTTATATTTAAAGCTGCTTAAGATTTATACAAAATACTGATGTCAGCAAGATTCAAAATGGGGAATAAAGAACTAAGACAGTTTGGGGTGAATTCTTGTGACCTCTGTGTTACTCCCATCATTCCCGCCTCTGGAAGCCAGAGCGATTTAGCCAGATCCAAAACAGAAATTACTATAGAAAGTGTGGCACAGGTGGCCAATTCTTACGGGATGCTGACTGCTGACTCCTCAGTGAGTTTCCATGCCTTGGGCTTTGTGTACACCAAATTGTCCTGAGATCAGGATAGTAGATTGCTGATTCTAGTCAACTTATGCAATTCCTGTAAGAACAGAGCAAGGAGATGAGAGATTGCAGCACTGAAGTCATGATAATAACAATAAGACCAGTAATAATAATAGCAAGTGTGTTTGAGCATTTGCTATATTCCAGTCACAAAGCTAAGCACTAAAAGCATCATTTTTCTTATTTTCACAACAAACCTTTTATTTCTGTTTTGCAGATGTGGAAAATGAAACTTAGGAAAGTTAGGTAACCCATCCAAGTTCACGGAGTTAGTAAATCATGGAGTCAATATTAGAAGTCTGTTTCCCTCCCTCTTAATTTCAACACTCTGTTCTTAATCAGAACACAAGGCCACTTCCCTCTCTGAAGAGAGGAAGTTGGACCAGATAATCTGTAAATTCCAGATGAACTCTTCCAACTTTTGGATTTCATACCAAAAATCCTTTCCTAAATCTCCATTAGCAGAGAAATAGCAACATCCCCAGCAACACACAGAAACACAGTCATCAGTAGCCCCTTTTTCAAAGTCGGCTCTCAAAGCAACCTGTTTGTATGTTTCCCGTACTTCAAGTGAACTAGGTCTCACGCTCCAGGTGAACAATTTCCAAGGCCTTTCTACCTCTCACTTTGTATTCACTACCCTATTCTGCCATTTTCACTATTCTTTTTTTCTTGTGTGTAGACCTATCCAAATTCTAAACCAAACTGTAATTTCCAAACTAAATGCCATGTTCTCTACAAAGCTTCCTCATCAGACGATATCTACTCTGTGTACAATTTTCAATTAACCAGCCACGTACGTCCTGCGAGATGTTCTAGCCTTCTTTCCTGTGGACCTCAAAAATGAGAGCAACACATTTAAAAGGAACAAAATTGTCTAACAACTCAGTGCACACCCTGAGGAGGTGGTTGATTCTTCTCTCATCCCTCAACCCTACCAACACATTAACTCAAGTCAAGCACAGCTAACGAGGACATAATAAACTGCTCATTTGTGATCCATTTCCAAAGGATTAAAAAAAAGTGCAATGTATCATTTATGGATGATATGCAATGATAAAAACCAAGTGATTTCAAAAAACAAAATGCTACCAGGAAATAGTTCTGTCCCAAAATTCTGAGACAAACAACAACACAGCCAAAATTATGTGTGTGTAATTTTTTTGATGGCATGTTACAAATATACTTCTGGTACTTCGTGTTCTGAAATTGTGTTTCATTAATGGTTTCCTCAGCAGGAACTTTACAACTTTGGTCATAGGCAATCTCAGCATCATTGATCTAGCTTAAAAAAAAGGTAATAATAACAACAAAAATGATGATGAAGAATAGAACTTTTGTAGGATATAAACTTTGATCAAATAATATGCCAAGCCTGTTATGTGTCATAAAACATAAAATGTATCTCAAAACCTCAAACGGAGGGTACAGAAATTAAATGACAGAGAGGTAAGGGGAGGTTATGACAGATGTACAAATAGAGAGGGAAGAAAGTTGGGGAGAAAGACCCATGAGTCTAAGTACAGTGGTAAGAAAGCACAGATCCCAACACCTGGAAGCAGACTCCTCTGCTCTCAGGATTCTTAGCAGCCTTCAGTGGGTTCAGTCAGGCTGGAAGACTTCAAAATAGCACATAGGTTTTTCCCTCCTTTAGAAAAGAATAAAAGAATAAAAAAAAAAAATAGGACCTCATTTTATTTAGAGTGAGGCCACAACTCCTCTGCCTTTTTGCAAAGTCTCAAAAGTCTGAATGCAAAATAAAAACAATAAAGCCAATTGCAGGTGTTAAATGGGATAATGCATGCAAAGAACTGTGCAATTCAAATTTATTGTCCAGTTGTAACACGTGAGTTTTCATACTGAAGGGCTATACCATTTTTATTACAAAAATAAAGCTCTTGCTTGCCTTATTTCATTTTTTTACTTATCTCCTAGATAATATCTTAAGTTTTTATTATTTGAGAAACACATTTGGTTTAAGGTTTCTCTTTAAAAGATGGGCATATTGAATTGATTTTCTTTAAAAGATTAGTTTATAACACATCGTTTTGAGACATAATATCAGTTTGTTAAAATTTAATTTTATGCAAGTCGTTTCTAAAATCTCAATCTCAGTTATGTGTCTCCCTTAATATGTAAACTGTGAAACAAAGAATTTGATGTCTAAGTCCAAGGACAGTCTACCTTGCTGGGGCTACAGACTACACTGAGGATGAATAAGACTCAAGTGACATCACAAAATCTCTGGCAAGCCTAAGATAAGGAGAAAGGTAAAATTATAAAAATAAAGACAAAAAAGAAAGGATGAGAGTACCTAGAAAATAAAGGAGGGAAGGGATAAGAATGGTGGTAAGAAGTCACATGAAGAAAAGATACTGTGGGAGGACATGTACATTCCATTACAATAAGGCATATTCATGGGACCCAATCCCTGTAAGAAAAATATTGTCATTAGAGCTACACTTTATAATGCAAAACATCACAGTATAGTTTCCAAACATTTTAATCTAGAGACAAAAGCATTTTTCAAATGAATGCAATAAGCTAAAAAGTCACTTCTGAACCAAGGGTTACATGGCTTGGAGCCAGGACCAGCTCAAGCTCCTGGTCAACTGTGTAGAGTCTTTCAATTGTCTTGAGAATTCTCCAGGGATAAGCCAACCCACTGGCAAATGATTCCAAGCTTATGGTGTAGCACATGGAAAAAATTTGTTTCCTATCACACTGCTAATGTTTGGTTTTCTTATTCATGATTAACTTTATGATCTTAAATTATCAACCCCACTTAATAAAGCTGATTTAATAAGAAGCATCCTGCCTTATTATGCAAAATAACAAAGAAGTTGCCCGTGTCAAATTGTATCAAATTTAATTCTTTGTGAATTTTGGGTAAAAGCTCCATAAAAAAGTCCAAAATAAATAGACTTTCTCAGATACAAAGAATAAGAAACAAATTGCAGGAACATTAAGGCCTAAGCCAGGAGTTCTCAGCATGAGTAAAAATTTAGAATCACCCTGGGAGTGTGAAAAAGGACTGATTCTGGCCCTTCACCCTCAGACCAATTATATCATGCATTCTGGGGGTTAGACTTGGGGCATCAGTATCCTTTAAAAGCACCTGAAGTGGTTATCATGTGCAGCCAGTGTAGAGAACTACTGGCCTCATCTATTTGCTTATGAGAGGGCAGTGGAGTGATGGAGGGAATTCTTCTATAGATGGGATTCCAAACTCAAATTACACAAGGCGACATTTGTGTGGTTTGGAGAAAGTGAATCAACCTCTTTATGCTCCATTTTTCTTATTGTTAAAATGGAGGACAAATATCTTCCCTCTAAGACCAGATACCCTTCTGGGGTTTTTTGAGGATCAATTAAAGTGGCTGGCAAGTGGGTGGTGAGCATGCAATAAGCTGGTATTCCCTCTCTCTCTTGAACGCTTTCTTTCTCCTTCTGTCATCGATCTGATTTAAGCCTTCACCAACTATATTATTTATTCCTTTTATTTTACAAAACATTGCTCTCTCACGTAAAGGAAAAGATGGTTATTAATTTCTAGTAATACTATAAATTAAGTACTTGTAAATATCTTCATTCCACAGTCAAGTTTTATTAATAATATATTTGTTAGCAATAATCTAAACATATGTCTTAGATTATCTACCATATTTTAGAACACTTACTCATAAAGTAGTAATCCTTATGGGAAAATGCATCTCCGGTAACCAAGTTTATTCTTTTGTATAAAAGAGTATTTAGGAGGAAATCAGAATATTGTAATTTCTAATCTCTAGAATGCTTTTTTTTCTATTCTTTATTCATGTCAACTTGACAAAGGACCAACTGGAATGTTAAATATTTTAAAGAATATCTAAAAATTTCAAAAAATGGCACAATTTTAAAAAAAACTAAACAAACTAGTTAAGTGTGAACACTGTGGACACTGATGCATGAGCTATGGCTGTGCTGGACATAAATAACTGAATTCCATCTGAGAATAATCCAAACCCAGAGTCACCATGTCTCTTGTATACTTCTTACCACAACTCTGCCACCAACTCAGCCACCATTTTGCACTCTCTCTCTCAGTCAGGGTTGGGTTCGAGGGATGCTCTTCAATCAACAAAAGCATACAATGGCATACTGTGTGCCACGGGGACCAGCACAGCCTGGATTCATTACTTAGTCATTAAACAAGCAATATTTAAGTCCATATTATATACTGGATAACATTTCAGGGACTGGAGATGAAGAGATAAATAAGATATAATCTCTGCCTCAAGGACTGTACAGTCTAGAACAGAATTTCTCAACTTCAGCATTATTGAAATTGGGGGCCAGATAATTCCTCGTCATAGGGCTTGCCCTGTGCATTGTAGGATATTTAGCATTACCCCTGGCCTCTACCTACTAGATGCCAGTAGCACCCCCTCACACATCCCCAGGGTTGTGACAATGAAAATGTCTTCAGATACTGCCAGATGTCCCTGGGGCAAAATCACCTCCTATTGAGGACTGCTGGTCTAAAAGGAAGAGATGGACATTAAAAACTACAATGATAGAAAAACACAAAAGATAAATGGAGGAAAAAAGAAGGAAAGTGTCAGGAAATGCTTTGAAAAGTCCCAAAAGTGTAATCACAGATCTTCTTCCTGAGTAAACATGTTTGCTATTTCTATTGAAAGAAGACTTTCCCAGGCTGGAGTAAGAGGCATCATGTGAGGTGGTCTCTTCTTAGAACCCCATGGGACCTTTTCATTTGGTTTCTGTCCTTCCCATCCTCCCCTGGATTAAAAGGGATAACTTTCAGCTTTGTTTCCCTCCTGGATGAAACTATTCTAATGCCATAACCTCTCCTTCTCTGGAGCACAGATTATTGCAAGTATGATTTAGCAGAGGATGGCTCGAAATCACATTCTTGAGGTTCCTGTCTGCTTCAACGTGCAGGAAGGTGGCTCAGAAATCCCAGTGTGCCATGTGGAGGTTTCCAAAGGCAGAACAATTAAGAGATGGTGAGACTGATACGGAGGCTGCCATAGCATGTGGCTGACGCTCAGAGGGGTCTACAGTGCCTATAACAGCCAAAGTGCTGTCAAGTCAGCAGGAAAAGACCATTGTGGGGGCTCTTGCAGTAAGAAACAGAGTACAGAGAAGAAATCTGAAAGACAACAGAAACCTAAAAGAAATCTAATTACACAAAAAGTATAGGAGAAAAACTTAACATTGAAAGCATGATAGAATTCCTCACCAGAGTCAGAATCATTGAGGAAGAGTCTATCAGCTATAGAAAATGAATTATTGCTTCATCGTTGCCCATATGTATCTTGGTGTGATGATTTTCTATTCTGCTACACAATAACTTTAAGATTGGAAATACCAAGTTCTGCTGCAGCACACAGCAAAGTGGTTTAAACAGGTCTGGATACTCAGGGAAAACCAGGATGAAACAAATAATTTTGCACAGAGGTTGGAGGATGAATGCAAAATGGCATGCTGAAGGCAGAGAGGACAAAAGAGAGAGGAAGAGCATTCCAGCAAAGAGGACAGATGTGAGAAGTCCCAGATGTGAGGAAGAATTAGGTGCATTTGAGAACTGGAATATACACATACAGTTTCTGGGGTGAAGAGAGATATAATGGCCAATATTTATTCGGGATGCATTATATTCCAGGCATTATGCTAAATGTCTTACAGACATAATCTTGATTCATTCTCATAACAACCCAACTCAGTAGGCAGTTATAGTCCCTCCTCCCCATTTAGCTATTGCTATTATCTTCATCATCACAATCACATCTGGTTTTAGGAAGTGTATAGGCACAAAGAATGAGTGAACAGTTTAACAAGAACCAGTTAAGATGCTATTGCTGCAGACTACCAAGAATTGAAGTTCCAGATTCTGCCATCAGTGATTGGAATAGAAAAGAAGGGGTGGATTCATGAATCATTTCAAAGGTAGAACTGAAAGGGATTATATGAGACCAACCAATTTTCAAAGTTCAAAAGAGAGAGGTGTTGAATATGAGGCCAAAGCTTTGGTCACAGAGAACAAGTAGCAAAGTCCTGTCCTCCAAGATGGAAATTGGGGTTGGGAGATGCAAAGACATGGAAAGCATGAGCTGTGAAATGAGGAGCTAGGATTTGCTCTGCTGAGTTTGAGGTACTAGTAAGTAGCTTGAAACAGGAGATGGGAGCTCTGCAGGGAGAGACGGCCAAGGACATAAGTTTAGATGACTTTTACCTTAAGGTGAAAGTTGGAATCCTGAGAGTGATTGTAAAAAAGAGCAAATTAAAACAAATTGTGATAGTTGTGACTAAAAAGGGACTTATACCACTCATCCGTAACTCTAATCTATTTTGCTTTCTGCTCAAACATTAGTAAGTCCAAGAGCTAAATCAATATTGCTTTTTTGATTTTTGCTCCAATGGAAACAGCAAGAGTGACTATGGTCTGACAACTGCTCCGTTTCCAAGGCCCTCCCAGATAGGAACATTTCTAAGTTTCATTCTCTCTCTGTACCATTCGGAGCTCCATACGTTCATGTTATTCTATGATCGTGCCCATGTACCTGACTCTCTTAACTATCTTTTGGACTAAGTGCCAAATAAGGGAGACTTGGGGAGGGGAATGTGGGTGTTTTAGTGTTGTTAGAGTAAATAAAATGGTGATGTCCCACTAAAGCACAGTTGGCCTTACAGCTTGGTATTATTACATAAGTTCAACTTGATTTGTTGAAATGCCTCATCCCTGCTCTTTTGGAAAGAAGATTCTAAATATTTAGATATACAGAGGAACACAGCAAATGTTTAAAATACTTTGCCTTTCCTCCCCATCTGTCTCTGGTTCATTAAATTCTGTCCATTTATAATTATCCTCTCCCCAATCTGCAACTATCAAAACGCCATCTTTCGACATCTAGCCTCAGTAACCCCATTAGAAAGCTGTCCTTGCTCTCCTCCAAGGGAATGAGTTGTCAATCACTCTTTGCCCTTAGCACTTTATGTCTCGGTTAAAGCATTCACTCTGTTCTTCCACGTTTTAGTGACACGAATATGGGTGTGTGAGTGTGACTGTGATTGGAGTTACTGAAACAGACACAGGGTCATGTAACTAATAACAAATACAAGGGCTCTATGAAAACACGAGCCTTATATCGTTCCCCCAACCCCACCACTTCCTATTGAAAATAATTCTTTTATCAGGAAAATCCCCATTTGCAAATAACAGTGTAATTAGCCTTCTATTTTACTTCCTTATTGGTGATGCAGTTCTCCTTTCCATGTGAGGAAAGACATTGTCATATAAATGGATGTTTGCATAATGGACTGGAAGAGCATATAATCCAAACATCTGGATTCTTCCACATATGGCTCATTAGCCGTTGCTGCAAAGGCCAATATGAACTCCATGTTGATGCAATTAAATGTGACTGGAAAAATACATGCTTCTCACATTTTTAGTTATACATATGTATATACTTGGCATACGATCCAATATAGTCACAGGAATTTTAAAAAGCAAAGCTTTCTGCAGCCATGTCTGTTAACCATCGTTGTGCTACTTCCTGAAAGCAGGGAGAATGAGTGGGCCTGGGTGGCCAGCCACTTCACTATATTGTCATAGTGAGAGAATATCTAATCCATAAATAAATTCAGTGAAGTATCAGGATTTCAAGGCTGCTCTTCATGCTAGTAAAAAGAGGCTTCAATTTGAAATTGTTCAGAATTGAGTAAAAAAAGGGTTTGGATCCAGATTTTCTTAATTTGCAAGAACACAAAACAGGTGATTCCTTGTAACTCTTTCTCTCAACACTCTCATTCCAAACTGATCTGAAAAGCGTGTGGCCTACACTGAGTCAGAATGAGAACACAGATCATTAGTTTCACAGGCCTGGGAGAGCCAGCCTGGAATAAAATGCAATAGCAGGAAAATTGAGAGAGAAGCAGACTTTGACGATTTCACTTTCATTCCTGCATTCCCAATTATGTCCTATTATGCTGAAGACAAAGTAATCCATGCCCAAGTTGGAGTGGACTTTCCCTTTCAAGTTTCTGCACACAATAGAGCCTCAGAAAACGGAGAGCACCCTCTCACAGTTCCTCTTTTATAACTGTTTCAAAGGGAGAACATGCACTTTTCTTTCCTTTTATTTGGTCATCTATTATGGGAAAATATTGAGTTACATAATAGCTGTATTCTCTCTTACCTGAAATCTCTCACCTTCATTCCACCTTAAGTAAATACTACACCAAAGGTGATATATTGTCATTAGTTTAGGTTGCCCGAACTGGCCTACAGGGAAATAGATAGTCATGTTGTCTTTGACCAGCTTTTCTGGATACAGATACTGAGATTTGTGTACAGGAGGTTTATTGGCATGTCTTCTTAGGAATAACGCTTATAAGAGAACAATGAAATCAAGATTTTGCAGAGCAAAAGTTGAACTGTGGGATAGTTACACCACAGGCTTTAGACGATGCCATAGAGACCAGGCAGAATTCTGAATCTGGGCTGACCCTTTAAACTGAGACAATGGGGCCAGGCCCTTGAACCCCCAACTGACCTGTCATTGGATACTGACTGCCCTCATTGAGGACACTTGAGGGAATGTCCTTGTACCAGGGGCAATGCCTCCAGAGGAACACAGCTAAGAGCCATAAGCAGCCAACATATTCGGGGTTGGAGAATGAGCGCCTTGGCTCTGAAGAGAGTAATCTAGGTGACACACAATAGTATCCACTGCAGTCCACTCTAATATAAGATACTTGGTTCTACTTGATTCTTGTAATAAGTTCTCCCCATCTGGTAACATCTTCAGGATGCTAGTTGGTCTCATTTTCTAATGAAATTTATAAGAGGAAGGTTAGGAGCATGAACTACAGCCCTCCCCACCAGAGCCCATATGAAGGTTGCAAGTGATACTCATACTCAAATGCTTTACTCTCCGTTCTAGATTGTGCACACTCTCAGCTTGCACCTCTGTCGATCTAGGCTGTTTACCTGTTGTGGTGACCCAGACCTTCATCTCTGAGCTCCTGGGTCATGGTTGCTGCATTTGTCCATCACCATCGCATCACAACCGGGGCGGGGAGTACCAGGAGATACACTAGGGGATCAGTGGTGCCAGACATACTCCTCCCTGCCCCCAGGGTGAAACAGCTACCTTCCTCCCCCAGTGATGCGGGTCAGCTACCCTGACATGATATTTTCTTTCCCTGATCGCTCATGTTTTCATGTAAGAAGCCTAATATGACCAGACAAAAGTAATAGCTTAAAGTTCAACAGGATTTCTATTGTGTCTTCTGGTGAAAGCATTACCTACTGGGAATAAGGACCTCTAGACCCACAGAACCTAAAATTGAAGAGAAACCACGTGGGTTATGGGGATGGTGGTAAGCTGGACCACTCCATCCCCTAGTTCCTAGACCCATGTATTCCACCTACTGGGAAAACAACATCGTGTCATCATGATTGATTCAGGGTATTTACCACATCCTGGTGGATGGTACCACATCCTTACAGGGTATCGACACCAAGTTAGCATATCAGTTGTACCACAAGGAAAGAAAAAGCTGAAAAGCCATCCCATCCCTTTTTCAAGCCAGCAGCTTCTGACTAGTACAGTATATCCATTCTAATTACATATTTGCAGATCCAGGGTAATGACTGCTGTGAGAATTTGGGGAACTAGTGCTGGGAGCCTGACTGAGCTAGCTCTCCATGTATTCCTTGTCCCTCACATGCATCCACTCTAACAACGGGATATAATTGTGCTTTAGTTCCTGGGTATCAAGGTCAACTCAGACCCTATGTCCAGTAATCCTTAAAATGCCTGCATATTCCCTTTTCCCCACTCTGCATTACCCAAATAATGTTCATATGCCTCTTTGCAGAGGGACTTGTGAAGTCATCGCCATGTAAACTTGCCATGTTGCAGTATCTCTCGTTCTGACGACCATTGTCTCTTCAACGAGAGAAAACCCAAATGCATTGGTGTATGTACCTGTTTGGCTTTTGTCTTCTAAAAGGAGTATTTCTAGAGAGAACAAAAACCACCTTTCCATATGTTGTCTAATTTTAATGTTTTATAACTTCCATAACTTACTACAAATAAAATATAATATAGGTAATTACTGCTTAAAAGACAGGTCATAACAAAATAACTCATCTATATCATTTCTACTGAGAATAAGAGTTCAGTTATATATCTACATATCTATATTTAGCTCTACTTATATCTAGATCTATTTACTTATAAATATATAGCATTTCCCTACAGTAGGCTATGCAATTGGTGTTTTAGTGAACAAGACAAACGATATTTTCCTAACCTGATGCAAGGGTAACATCAGTATGATTACTTACATTTTGTAGCACCCAAAATTCTCGCTTCCCAGGAAATTGCCATATGTCCCTATGGCAAGTGCAATACTGCACATACTCTTCATACAACATTTCTAAAGAGCCACTGGGAGATAATATTCCACACGTTTCTTGAATTTCTACACACCCTGCCCTCCATTCCAGATTATTTTTTCAAGAATGTTTGCGTAATGAGCAGCTTTAGAAGACGTAGTGACTCCCTCTTGAACAAAGGGTAGGTTTGCTTACTGCCTTGGAAGATGGAGATGTCTCCCTCCAAAGTAAAGAGCATGTTTGCTTACTGTCCAGGTTAGTAAAGAAAATTTCTTCTACCAGGGCAAAGGGCAGACATCTTACTCCCCACTGTAAAAGACCCAAGTTTCCTAAGTGCAGAGTTTCTTTCCGTAAATGCAACCCATCGTACATACAGGTATCACCTGGCAATGTTTGCATCTCCCTGTGGAAATTGGGCCTAAGGAACCAGCCCTAAAATGGTAATACTCCAGCTATTGCTATTGCTATGAATAATAAATTGTCTTCATCCTCGACCCAGGAGTCTTGTGACTTCTACCAGCATCCGTGAAGTCCTACCAGTCTGACTTGTTAATTTGAAAATGAAGTAAAAATATCACACCCTTCACATTTCCAGATACCCTCATACGTGGTTATGCAAAGGATTTACTCTAAACACTAGTGAGAGTGTTATAAACACCATTCAAAGAAACACTATGCAGATAGATTGTTGCAATCATCCACATCCCTGTGCTCCAGCCAGAAAGGAGAGGTACTAAGCAGTAAAGATACTGTCTTTCCCATATCTTATAACTACTTTGTAATGGAACCAAGAGCTAAAATGTTACTTGACTGACTTTACTACAATAGTCTTTACCTGTAGAGTACATCCTATCTTTGTACTTCAGAGGAAAATCTTATGGAGTTTTGCATTAGGAGCTCAGACAGCTTTTATATGCTTTTCATTTTTTAGTTTTTAAACTTAAAAAGAGATTTAGTATTGTTTTATTTCTATAGGGATAGCAGTGTCATATTCTACCATTTACACTGTAATTTATTCCCAAACTATTCTGACATTTGGATCAATGTTCTAACTCATTGACTTAGCCTGTGTTCTTCCAAAGCAGAATCTGAAACAAAGGCTTGCATACCAGGAGTTTATAAACAAATGTGATCCCAGGGAGCTGGAGTAAAGTCCAGGAGCAGGGAATCAGGGAAAGAGGAGAAGCCAGTACGAGGTTGCACTATCGAGATGGCCAACTGCTACAACTGACTGTGCTCAACCCAACAGGACCATCTGATGAGTCTTACGAAACATGTTCAAGGCTAGTGCTAGGGGCATCATCTCTCTTGCATTTCTAGGCTGCACATGTGTGAGAACCAAGTGGGTTCCCACAGCAACGGCTGAAAATCCCTGTGGCAGGAAGCAAGAGATGTGAGTACAGTTCAAAGGAGAGAGGCTGTCAAGTCCTATCTATACACAGTGGGAGGGAGAAAGCCCAGTGCTCTGAGGGAGGACCTGCAACAATAGAGGAGTCTGAAAGAATTGAGAGTAGCATTCAAGAGTTATCTAAAACGGGCCTCCTCTGCACACATTTTCTTTAGTGGGTGAGAAGTCTGGTTGAGGACTAAAAATGGCTGGTTTCCAATGAGAAATAGTGAAATCAGAGTCCATGTATATTAGTCATTACCTTATTTGAACTTCATCATTATTGATATTTCTTAGCTTAAGTTTAGTTACAGAATAACACTCAATAAGATGTATGATTTGTTTGCCTATATTGAAATCTAAAATTATGGATGGAATCTATTGAGTTTGGGCAATATATATTCCCAATTTGTCTATAAATTTATTTTTCAAAAAAAGGAACAGGAAGGCAAGTTTCAAATATAAACTTATTGAGGACAATAGTTGCCTCATTCATCTCTAAATTCCCCAGAGGCTGGGGATGCTCCATTTTCTTTGTGTTTGCCTCCACGGCCTCATTTCTCACCACACGTGCTTCCAGGTTCAAAGTGCACATGTTGGCTTTGCAGTTCCTTGTTCACACCAGGCTCTCCTCTCCCAAGTTACTCCCTTTGTCTGCAACACTACTACTTCAACTCCTTGACCAATAATACTCACCTTTAGGGCTCAGATTCTCCTTCCGCCAGGGAGGAGACTTGGGATCCCCCCAAGTCTGAGCAAGGTTCCCTTTTTCTGTGACCCAAGGCACCCCTATTCCCACATTCCCTTGTCATTGCACTTACCATCCAGTATTATAATTACCCGTCCTTACCTGTTTCCCTCACTAGACTAAATTCCACAATGATTGTTTCATTTCCATCATTTAGTACAGTGCCTGGCACAAAGTGAAGCTTTAATAAATGTCAGTAGAATCAACAAATGACAGAATGAAGAACATACAAATAAATGCATGACCAAATAAGGGCATAATTGAGTTACTAGGTAATCGGGTTACACATAAAAAAATGACAACTCTTGAGCATTCACTTGGTTTTCTCATTTTTTTTCCCTCCACTTCTCAGTCTTGAGGTAGGTTAAGCTCACATATCGCTGGAGCCCTCCTCCTGGAATGTGGTGGCTACTTCTCTCAACTGATGTCTGACCATGCAGGCCAAAGTGTACAGTCCAAATCCATACTTCTTCTTTACAAGAAGAATTATACTGTTCCCCGTGGTTGACTTTTAATCTGACCCCAACTTCAGTGTTCATATTTCAAACTTACATAAGTCCTCCACCTCTGCAGAGGGCATGGAGGACAGAATCCAGAGTCTGATCCAGGAGACGAGCTTGATTAGTGTATTGAGTGGAGCGTCGCTTCAGTATCACCAAAGA
>NW_012151285.1:6624138-6625338 GCF_000956105.1 Propithecus coquereli | reverse complement strand
AACATAGCATGGAAAATGAAATAAAATTATATGTTCTTATATAATTTTTGAAGAATTTGCATCCTCTTTGTTTTTTTTTTTCCCCCTCTATGTGGACAGTCATGATCTGTAAGTATTGAGTGTTAAATCTGAGCAATAAAAATGCATTATCTTGGTGAAGAAATAAAGATCTTTTAAGAATTTTTCTCTAAATTTCCTAAAAAATTGTCTTAGGCCTCAGTTTTGCCCTCATACTGGAAAGCCTAAGACACTCATGAAATCTGCATAAACACCATCTGTAGCTTCACTCATCAAAGACCCCATTTAAGAGTCTATCATTCTGAACTAGTTAGCTATTCCTAGGGCTGAAATTACTTTTCCAAAAGCATCACTCTACTGAGGGTTTGAGTTTATAATTTAATACCCTTAAATGTCCAACATTTGACAAAGAAAGCTTCTGGTTCAATTTACCTCTTGGCAATTTTATTAGCTCATATTATACTAACCATTCCACTGAAAACAAATAGAAAAGATGGATAAAATACTACACATATTTCTTATGTGTGTGTGCATGTGTGTGTGTATGTGCGTGTGTGTATACACAATGTTGAAGTCATTCAAGAGCTACTGAGATGGACAAGGCTTGAAGCAGCAGCATCTAATGACAGGGAAGGACAAGAAGCTGAGCACAACAATTTGGTTGCTCTACCCACCCACAGGCATTTGCCAGATCTTAAGTAAAGCAAAGACAAAGAAACTAACCTGAAGCTAAAAAGCCAAGCAAAACTTTCAACGTTCTGATAGGCTGTGGAGACAATAACTAGGGCTACCCCCAAGAAATAAATACAAACCAGACCAGCTTTTCTAAAACTAAAACCCACCTTCAAATCGGCTCAATCCCAGCCTAGGTTAAGGTAATCTTCACCTACTCTAATTCTCTGTCAAAAAGAAAAAGCATTTTTCTGGGGAAAGAAAACATTATTAGACAGATCCTCAAATTATCTTTATAATATTTCATTCAAAACATTTGGTATTCAATCAGAAATTACAAGGCATACAAAGAAAACTGACCAAATGACTAAAATGAGGAAAAATCAGAGCAAATGAGATCCAGAAATCAGAATTACTAGAACTAGACTTTATAATAATTAGAATTCATGTTTCATAAAACAGATGACAAGATGTAGAATTTCATTCCCCAAAAAAATAATTAAATCCCCA
>NW_012151285.1:6622128-6624088 GCF_000956105.1 Propithecus coquereli | reverse complement strand
CTGCAGAGGGCATGGAGGACAGAATCCAGAGTCTGATCCAGGAGACGAGCTTGATTAGTGTATTGAGTGGAGCGTCGCTTCAGTATCACCAAAGACATATGTCACCCACTCCTCATTGACATACAATCAATTGCCTTAATTATTTCAGCTGTCTCTTTCACTAGGATGTGATTATAACTCTGAGCAATTCCTTATTATGTATGGATACAGTGGTGATATTTCAAAGTAAACCAAACATTTTTAGGATCTCTATCTTCTTTCTTAGTATCCTGCTCCTCAATTCAGCCTTCCTTGAAGCTTCTTCCCCCAAAGACTATCATTACCAGCCCCTGTTGCTAGATGTCTCCCAAACCCACCAAGATGAGAACATAAGGCCAAAGTTAGTGTTTTCAAAAGTGTAATAATTGCACCACCTGTATCATAATCATCAGAATCTGTGTGCACAACTCAAAGCAGTGAACCAGATTATCTCTAGGTAGGACCCCTGAGTGTCATTTTCAATGCCAGTTTATTACCCACTCTCATTATTGAATCCACAGATTTGACTCCTTCCAAATATTTTCAAGTGTTGTACAGAGATAACCTTCAAATTGTAAAGTAATGAATTCCTATATGTATCTGAACTGAAGACCCTTTGCTTTCCCTATAACCATAAGCCTGGCTCAGGTAATTAACTGTGTAGCAGTTTTGTACTTTAAAATCAGGTGGGCTAAAAGGGCCATATGGAATTGAGATCACATCAGTTTAGGGGATTATTGACTCTGGCATCTGACATAAGTTTAAAACTGAAGCCAGAATTTATGAGCTGCTTAAAGATATGTTTTTAACTTCGTGAACTGAATGTTCTTATGGTAGCAAACACAGTTGGAAGTCTGTAGGGACTTAATACATTTTCTGGCCTGGGTGGTGGATATGCATGATTACCTGAAATATTGGAAAATGTAAGAGGAATATTAATGATTCTGAAGAATTTAGTCAAAGTTGAAGAATCTGGCTGTAGATTGCATTTGAGTAGAAGCCAGAACAATAATAATAATAAATTGAGGAGCCCTTTGCACAATTATACTAAATAAATATAATAGTAAACAGACAATATTTATTGCATGAGTAAGAAAATTTTTAAGTAACCTGAGAACATTTTTCTTCACAAACAAGCCATTGTTGTTTTAGAAAGACAATTTCTTTACTAGCAGAAATCATATTTATATCTTGATCTAGGTCATTTTTATGCTATGGTAAAATTCCTCTTAACACTATACAAGAAAATTGAGAATACTCCCTATTTCTGAAAAGAGTATTAGTTTCTATTGTAAACAAGTATGGTGGGGATACTCTCCAAATGCAAATCTCTGACTAGAAGTTGGCTCTTATTCTGGGGAAAACATTTTAAGTTCTTGCTTCATGCTGAGAAAAGGCAGTCAGCTCCATCTTTTCCTTCTATATGGTTGAGCTCTGGGACTCCAGAGGGAAACTTCCCCTTCAAAGGTATACATGATGTCTATCCATATCCTGATACTCCAAAGAGCTCCATTCCAAGCAAGCCGGTGTGACAGTTTGCTAAGACTTGAATCAGTAAATGTGTTTCTGAGATTACTCATTTCAGTTACTCCAAAGACCTCTAAAGGGATGAGAGATTGAATCACTCTAAGAAAACCCACATGGACCTCTCAAAAGCATATATACAATAGTTAATTAAAATCTGTGTATCCTTAGGAACGACACAATATCAAGTATCAAATATTTCATAGACCCACACATTGATATAAACACACTTCTGCCCTTCCGAGAAGATGTTTAATTAAATAGTAAGAGCAGTGAAAACCTAACTATATGTTATGCTATGTCAAAAGAAATGCTGGCCTTTGGGATTTTAATTTAGATTCATTTTTTTTTCAGTGAAGATTTATTAGTTGTTTACTTGGGCCTAGCACCATATTAAATATCAGTAATTCAAGAAATG
>NW_012151285.1:6609415-6610881 GCF_000956105.1 Propithecus coquereli | reverse complement strand
TTCTCTTTCTCTATTGGTTGTGTTTCTCTGGAGAACCCTAAATAATACACCTCAATAGCCAAACTCCAGTCACATAGTTTGCTTTCAGTGACCCAAGAGTCGACACGGATGAGAAGTGTTAATTGCAAAGACATCACAAGAGTAGGAGAATCAAGTCATACTGGCCTTCCTTTGAGAAGAAGGAAATGAGCTAGTATAATGGATCAATTGCAAAAAAAAAAAAAAAAGTGGTCTCAAATCTCTACTCATATCCATATTCATTTCCTTTACAATATCGTTTTGCAGCTCCTTTCTACTCTATCTCCTCACCCCTTGAATATGGGCTGACCTTGTGATTTAAGCCAGTTCTAGCTCTAGACCTCAGGAGACCTTGCTTACTTTCTCTCTCTCTCTCTCGCTCTCTTTCTCTCTTTCTCTCTCTTTCTCTCTCTGTCTCTCTCTCTGTGGGTCCTCTACCTTTTCCCTAAGTTCAGGCTAGTCAGCTAGAGAGTGACAGACAATATGAAGTATAGTCTAGTCATCTCAGCCCCTAGTGAGTTTACCAACTCACTACCAAAACGAGTAAACTCAGCTGAGATCAGCTGAACTCAATCATATTAGCAGAATCACACAGCAAACACAGATATGTCAGAAATAATATATGATGGTTATTCTAGGTTAAATAAAATTTGTAGGAGGCCATTGTTTTGGACTAGACACCTGTACTGGGCCCAACAGACCAAACCAATATAGAGTCATTAATGTTAAATGAAACTAATTAACTTGGGAGTATATTCATAGCTGGATTTCAGTTAACTTACAGCAGCTGAGCTTTAGCCAATCATAGGAGGCCAGCTGCTTCAAACAAGACAAAATAAAAATAGGGCCTGGCATGGTGGCTCACACCTGTAATCCCAGCACTTTGGGAGGCTGAGGTGGGAGAACTGCTAGAGACCAGGAGTTCAAGACCAGCCTGAGCAACATAGTGAGACCGCACCAACCATCTCTACATAAATCTAGCATTTTAAAAAATTTTGATCCAATTTAATCTTCCCAGAATCCCTAATCCACGGAGATGATGAGAAAGTTAATCCCAAACAATACTGAAGCAGCTACCATCCATGGGCAGCTCCAGAATCTGGGATGTTTAATGGGATCCCTAAAATAAGAGGCTCCCCTACCCCCACCCATCATGGCTTTGACTGAGATCTGTGCTTTTTACCTAGCAGTGGTTTTGTGTCTCTCTTATTCCAAGCCCTTGTTGAGATCCAGCCTCTAAGATGTGTTACCTAAGGGCAACACCATTCAGAAGGGCAGGGGCCCTTGCTCTCTCTGGGAAATGCTGCTTTCCATTTTGTTTCAACCTTTAGGCACTCTCCCTTCCCTCTACTCCTACCTGACTCCCAAAGGTCTTCCCACTTCTCCGTGCATCCCCATTCTTCTCCCCTCAGGATACCTGGCAATGTCCTGCATGGACTTTGGCTTTC
>NW_012151285.1:6607892-6609365 GCF_000956105.1 Propithecus coquereli | reverse complement strand
TTGAGGGAGGAGGAACATAATGACCAAATGCAAGCACCTTCTGGTATGTCAGTAACATTCTATTACTTGAAATAAATTGTGGTTATGAGAGAATATTCACTTTGTGAAAATTCATAAAGTTTTACAGTTAAAATGCATAAAACTTACTATTTATGCACGTTTCTATATGTATTAACATATTTCAGTAAATAAGTTTATTCAACAAAAAAATTAACTTTCGGCCTTGGAGTAGAACCCCCTGAGCTCAATTATCTTCTCTCCATTTTTACAAAGAAGGTTTGATGTTGGTAGGGGGATGTCTCCTGTTTTTATAATCACACATGTTGCTGCAATGCAGTGATGATGTGCTCAAGAGCAGCAATCTTCTATGTAAACCTGAGTCGTGAGTTTGACTTAGTATATCAGAGAAGTCACTGGGGCAAACTCCCCTCTTGGACCTATCCATGAGACTCCTTGAACTTATCCATGAGACTCTGTGTACCTTCTGGTTATTTTCTACACATATCCTGTCATAACCCCTTCTGGGGTGGCGCATTTTTCCATAGAGAAGGGTATGTGAATTTAGGAACCAACTTTCCAGTCTTTTATATGCTTTGGCCCATGAATATACGTAATATCTGAGGATCTAAGACCATTGCATTTGAAAAATTTCCCCCTCTTTTCTAAAGAAGGCTGAATTATAGTGATTTGCTTAGTATAATAAAATGATTTATAATTCCATTCACTAAACAAGGGATCAGTAAGCTATTGTTCATACACCAAATCCAGCTCATGGCCTGAAAATTTACAAATCCAGATTGTAAGGCCTGCAATCTAAATAAATATGTTTTGTTTTTTTTTTTCCGAGACAGAGTCTTACTCCGTCACCTTGGGTAGAGTGCAGTGGCATTAGCCTGGCTCACAGCAACCTCAAAGTCCTGGGCTCAAACAATCCTCCTACCTTGGCCTTCTGAGTAGCTGAGACTACAGGCATGCACCACCACACATGGATAATTTTTTTCTATTTTTAGTAGAGACAGGGTCTTGCTCCTGCTCTAGGCTGGTCTTGAACTGAACTCTTGAGCTCAAGCAATTCTCCCGCTTCGGCCTTCCAGAGTGCTAGGATTACAGGCCTAAGCTACCTCACCTGGCCGATTTTTTATATTTTTAAAGAGCTGGTGTTTTTTGTTTTTGTTTTTGTGTTTGAGACAGAGTCTTGCTCTGTTGCCCCAAGTAGAGTGCAGTGTCATCATCATAGCTCACTGCAACCTCCAGTTCCTGGGCTCAAGGGATCCTCCTGCCTCAGCTTCCTGAGTAGCTGGGACTACAGTTGCACACCAAAACACCCAGCTAGCTTTTCTATTTTTAGTAGAGATGGGGTCTCGCTCTTGCTCAGACTTGTCTTGAACTCCTAAAAAAATGGACTATGAGACTATGAGACAGAGACTTTTTACTACCAGGCCCTTTACAGAAAAAGTATATGTACTCTTGCAC
>NW_012151285.1:6600060-6606177 GCF_000956105.1 Propithecus coquereli | reverse complement strand
AGAGACCAGGAGTTCAAGACCAGCCTGAGCAACATAGTGAGACCGCACCAACCATCTCTACATAAATCTAGCATTTTAAAAAATTTTGATCCAATTTAATCTTCCCAGAATCCCTAATCCACGGAGATGATGAGAAAGTTAATCCCAAACAATACTGAAGCAGCTACCATCCATGGGCAGCTCCAGAATCTGGGATGTTTAATGGGATCCCTAAAATAAGAGGCTCCCCTACCCCCACCCATCATGGCTTTGACTGAGATCTGTGCTTTTTACCTAGCAGTGGTTTTGTGTCTCTCTTATTCCAAGCCCTTGTTGAGATCCAGCCTCTAAGATGTGTTACCTAAGGGCAACACCAGTCAGAAGGGCAGGGGCCCTTGCTCTCTCTGGGAAATGCTGCTTTCCATTTTGTTTCAACCTTTAGGCACTCTCCCTTCCCTCTACTCCTACCTGACTCCCAAAGGTCTTCCCACTTCTCCGTGCATCCCCATTCTTCTCCCCTCAGGATACCTGGCAATGTCCTGCATGGACTTTGGCTTTCACAAAAGACAGAAAAGGAAATGTCTTGAAGGCAAAGCCTGCTTTTGTACCTATTATACACATCTCCCCTTGGCAAAAAAAACCTTCCCTTTTTTTTCCTTCAAGGGGGAAAAGGGAAAAAAAAAGACAATTAGGTATGTCAGCCTTTCTGTCTGATCTATTCTCCCCCTGAACAACTATTTTCATCCCACAGAGAAAGTTTATTCCATACTCAGGGCTTATCCAGAACAAGATGAAACTATTTCTCTCTCCTGAATTGGGTTCTTTGAACTAGTAACCCAAGCACTCAATGCCTGGCTAAGTCAATTTTCCCTGATCTCTGCAAGCACTGGGTAGGTAAGCCTGGATACTAGGCAGATTTGATGCTTCCCAAAGGTTGCTATCTCCTCTTAGAGAAATTCCTTCCAAACCACACTGGATGCATTCCAACCAGGGGAGTCAGTTAGTTATTAATTCAAAAAATATTTGTTGAGTACCTACTACATGCCAGGCACTTTTCTAAGCACTGAGGATAAAATGGTGATCAAAGCAAACAAAACTTCTACCTGGATGGAGGTACCTCGATGGAGTAGTACCTTATGTACTACTGACGGACTTAAAGCAGCCAGGGGTGGTGTCGATTTTAACACGTTAGGGAGCTGGTCCTTTACCTGACTCCATCTCTATCTCTTTACCACTGAGTGAAGACCTTCTCTCCAATGTCTTGTGCCAAAAAATTGGAAGGCCATGCCCTGCTCACTAGAGTTAACAGAGTGGCTTGGTATGGTGATCCCTGCAACACGTGTTGGTCACTAGGTTGAGAGCCTAGCCTCTACCTCCACCCATCTTCAGTCCTGTCACTCTGAAGCAAGTAGAAGGGAAGCCCATTGAGCTGAGACTCCTGTGGGACCAGAGCAGCTCCACTCTCTAATTCCATTTCTGGTTTCCTGAGATACCTCCCTAATATTTTATTTCTATGTTACTTTCTCTGATTTACCTTTGTGGGTGCAATCTTCCAGCAAGTGTAAGTCCAGGAATTTCCCCAGGTATTTATGGGGTCTGACCTTCACTGAGACAACATATCTCCACGTGCACTCCATGCTATCAATGGCAATGTGATAGTTAATTATATGTGTCAAAGTGGCTGGGCCACAGTGCCCAGATATTTGATCAAATATTATGCTGGACCTTTCTGTGAAGGTGTTTTTTGGCTGAGATTAAGTTACATCAGTGGACTTTGAGTTAAGAAGAGTACCCTCATAATCTGATCAGGTGAAGGCCTTCATAGAACAAATACTGACTTCCCTGGGCAAGAAAGAATTCTGCCAGCAGACTGCCTTTGGACTCAGACTGCAACTCTTCCTGGGTCTCCAGGTTGCCAGTCTACCCTGCAGATTTTATTCTTACCAAGCCTTTACAATCACATGAACGAATCTTTTAAAATAAATCTCTCTTTCTCTCTCTCTCTCAATGTATACATACGTGACCTATTGGTTCTGTTTCTCCAAAGAAGCAGTCAAATAATGCCTATTCAGTGGTTCCTCATTCTCGCAGCTTTTGTGATTGACTATGGAAGAGTTCTCCCCCAAAGCCTGCAAAGCAACAACCTAAGGTTTCCATAGCTATAGTAATTCTCATTTGTTACTGTAAAGAACCACCTGCTTCTAATTTTCTGGCCTAAAGAGGTGAGCGACCAATTCTGCTTCTCCCCGCCCTCGTCTCTTTTATCAGCTTCAATAGTACTTAATAAATTAGTCTACCACATAAAAATGTGTTTTTGTCTTCACCACTAGCGTGTAAACTCCTCAAAGGCACAAAAGAACACATACCACAATTGTAACACCTACGGTGCTACCTCACACATTGTAGATGCTTAATAAGGAAATATGACAAAATTGAGCACATTGCACACTGAGACATTGGATGAGAAAAGTTGACCTAGTTTAACCCCAAGAGCTAACCCAAGCACACAGGTGTATCTGGTTTAATTTTGCATACCTTCCCTGAAAAATGACTGACCGAGCAGAACTTCACACATTGTGGTTATGAGAATGCATTTTTTTACTGGCTCCAGTTCACATGGTTTAAATAGCATTTCATTTTGCTATGAGTTTTATTTTCATTTGAAACTCCACAAATGTGAAACGATTTGAATCAAACCAGATGCCAACATTCAGAATGCCCTGCTAGCTCCTTTCAGTCTGCTTCACTTGTGAAATAATTAAATTTCACTAGACTTCAAGTAAACTCTTACTGAGGATTGTCCTTTTCCTGATGGGCTTAATCTTCAAAAAAAAAAAAAAAGTTTTGTATTCCTTCTTAAAAACAAGTTATTTTTTTGGCAATTATAAAATAATACAGAAATATATGAGTATGCACATTGCATCTATGTGTATTGTTTGCACACCCAATTCATACACATTATCATTTTAGTTAACTGTAGTTTATATGGATCTGTAATAACAGGCTGGTTTGGGAATGATGTTTGTCTGATTGCTAACAGAAACATGAAGATAAAGTTTTCCACTATCACATCCACTACTGTTTGGATATGTCAGCTTCCAGTGTAGTTGGTATATGAGAGATGAGGAAGGAATACTTTATCCTGATTCAACTTGGACCCCCAACCTAGCCTACGCATTAAGTATCTTCTTTGTTTTGCAGCATAAGATTCACACGTATTTAGAAAACAAGTAGATTTGCAACTATAACATATTCTCCTTAACTAGTCCCCATTTTCATCCAGACTCTACTTTGAAAAACACAGACCTAATATAAATGACCAAGCAATGAGTGTTTAGATCCTAGACTAGTGACAAATAATGCCATTTGTGACCCAAACACCAAAGTGAATGACTTCTATTATAGTGAGGACTACTGGATTCATTTTAGAAGCCCCCACATTTCAAACCTACATATTTATACAGAAACAACCAAAATATAGAAACATCTCTGTATGGCGTCCACATAGAGGAACTTAGTTTGTTAAAAAATGCAAATACAATAAGGAAAAATGATGATATAGGTTGAAATAGAGACATATATAAGCAAGCAGTATTTTTCTTTAAGATCTAGGGTGGGAAATCACACAGAAGAACAAAATGCAGCCCCTTTGTCCTTTCTGCTCATCTGAACATCATTGTGGATCAGAGAGAAGAAGGAAGAGGCAGAGGCTTACAGCCTGCAGGCTCGCTCGGCCGCCCTCCAGGGCCACTGGGTGACCTGTATGGACACTGGTGATGGTTCTGCTTGGATATTCAAGATGCAGGCTTATACTACAAACATAATCATCACATCTGCTCAATGTCTACTACACGTCCAGTGCTTTGGAAGCCTTTCTGATCTTCTCAGCCATGAGTGTTATTATACTCACTTTTCTGATGAAGAAACAGAAGTTGAGCAGAAGCAAGTTAAGTTGCCCCCAAAATCACAGAACTAATAAGTGACAAGTCAAGATTTAAATTTTAGAACTGGCCTCTTCAAAAGAAAATGCATTTTCTACTTCTCTACTCTGGAAGAACAAGGCTTTTTTTTTTCTTTTTTTAAAAATAATCTTACTTTGCCACCTCTTTCTTGGTGATTCCAGATGTCTACTTACTTCCTGACCCATTATAAAGACCGTTAGTTTCTCATGTTTTAGTTGTTGATCAAAATAATGAACTCTGTTTAAGGAAAACATAACCAGAGAAGAGAAAAAGAAAGTCCAATACTTTCTGAAAAGAAAGAAAATCGGCCTCTGTTATGGGTTGAATGGCTGCCCTCAAAAAAGATGTGTTGAAACCCTAACTCTCAGTACCTCAGAATGTGACCTTATTTGGAAACAGGGTCTTTACAGAGATAGTCAAGTTAGAAAGATGTCCTCTTTCCTTATAAAAGGAGGAAATTTGGATACAGAGACAGACACACACAGAGAGAAGATGATCTGAAGACAGGGGGAGAAGACGGCCACATGACCGGAGTGATGTGTCTGTAAGCCAAGGAACACCAAGGACTGCTGGCAACCACCAGAAGCTAGGGAGAGGTAGGAAGGAGTCCCCTGCAGGTGTCAGAGGGAGTATGGCCCCATAGACATCTTGACTTTGAAATTGTAGCCTCCAGATCTGTGACAATAAATTTCTGTAAATCACCCAGGTGTTGGTACTTTGTAATGGCACCCCTAGGAAACTAGTGCAGCCACCAGGGAAAGAAAATGAAGCACTATAAAGCCTTGCTACTCACAATCTGGTCCTGGCACCAGTGGCATCTGCGCCTGCTGAAAACAAAGTAGGGCGCAGGCCAAACCTGCTGATTCAGATCTGTTTTTCACCAACTTCTCCAGGTGATTCCACATGCACATTCAAGTGAGAGGAGGAATTGCAAATGTAATGCAGAGTAAACCTTGATTTGTAGCTCAGATAAAGAAGAGATGAAGATGCTTCCAGAGGGAGTATGGAAGTATTTGAAATGATATTCCAGGGGGGCTGGAGGCTCCATAAGGTGCATAGAAGGAGAAATGTGTGCTTCTAAGCAGAAAGTGGATTTCTTCACCAGCTAAAACTGAAGAAACACGCAGGTACCTAGAACAACTAAGAAAGAGGCACCAGGAGGACAGTTGGGATGACCTTGGGAAAGAAAAGCTAAAAGTGGGTTCAAAACCAAAGGAACTGTGAGAGGCTGGTGTTTGATAGAGGACAGAAGCAGAAGCGTCTAGGCAGGCCCAGGGGGAGTGAGAGATACTCCCTGCATCCTCCTCTAGTGATGGAATACCCAGGGGACTCAGGGGAGATCTGGGGACAGAGCAGAACACTTGGTCATAACATCCCTGTTACAAATCCTGTTCATTAATTCCTATGAAGTAAATTTTTCCTATTAATTTTTTTTCCAAAAGTGTTGAGTTAGGAGTGCTTTCAAAGGGGAAGCCCTGAACTGTGACTAGCTTTTCCCCTGCGAGCCTGAGGTCAGGGCTCAAGCTGAGTTGTCTCCCTTAAAAGTGCACAGACCTTTTGAAAAGTTTCTGTTCATGTTTTCTGCCCACCTTTTAATGGTGTTTTATTTTTGTCTTGCTGATTTGCTTGAGTTCTTTGTAGATTCTAGTTATCAACCCTTTATCGGATGTATACCGTGCACATATTTTCTCCCATTGTGTGAGTTGTCTATTTGCTCTAATGATTGTTTCCTTGGCTATGCAGAAATTTTTTAAGTTGAGCCAACAAATGTAATAAAAAATGCTCAACATCTCTAATCATCAGGGAAATGCAAATAAAAACCACAATGAGATATCACTTAACTTCAGTGAGAATGGTTTTTATCAAAAAGTCCCAAAGCAACAAATGCTGGCATGGATGCGGAGAGCTAGGAACACTCATACATTGTTGGTGGGACTGCAAACTAGTACAACCTCTATGGAAAGTAGTATGGAGACACCTCAAAGAACTAAAAGTAGAACTACCATTCGATCCAGTAATCCTATTACTGGGCATCTACCTAAAGGAAAAAAAGACATTCTATAAAAAAGACATCTGCACTCAAATGTTTATAGCAGCACAATTCACAATTGCAAAGATGTGGAAACCACCCAAGTGCCCATCAATACATGAGTGGATTAATAAAATGTGGTATATG
>NW_012151285.1:6597670-6599020 GCF_000956105.1 Propithecus coquereli | reverse complement strand
CAGACATTGGGCCCTCAGTCTTAATATTAAATACTGGACTCACTTATGTTATTAGTTGGGATAGCCAGATTCAAATAGTATGAGAAGGTTGATCAGCTGATGTATTTTTAGTAGGAAGACTGTAGCTGACATGGTCTACAAGCATCGGCCACATGCCAACTTCATGCAGCCAGCCTCATGAGGTACCTGTTTATATGTGACAAAATTCATTCCTAACAACTCCTGGAACTAAAAGCAATCTCAAGATGGCCAGTAGTTTTGTTCCAAAGACATTATTATCAAGAGTTTGACCACTGCTCATGTGTATACTCCACTGTTGAGTTTCAATTCCCAGGGAAACCCAGAATCATTCACAGCATTGAAGAAACTTTCTCAGAAAGGCAGAGTTGAACCCATTATGTGTTATAAAACATGCTTCCAAGCTGCCAACTTTCTCTTGGCTAAATGTTTCTACATAACTGTGAGCTTATGACTTGACACCATCTCATTCCATGCTCTCCAGACAATTGGAATAAAGCAGGGAAAATTACGTCAAATGAAATCGAATGATGTACTTGCTTCAGATGTCACAGTGTTATAAGGAGACATCTCACTCTAAATGGACTCTTCAGAGCAGCCTGGAACATCACCTTCCCCTTGTTATATCACGCAGTGCACCATTATTGCTAACACGGTTCTCTCCCTCTGTCTCCCTCCCTCCATTCCTGCCTCTCTTCCTCTAAAGCAAAATCGTACATGTAACACTTTCACAAATGTTAAAAACAGAGCTGTGTGTTTTGTGATTTTTCTGGCCCTGCTTCCTACTACCAGTCAGTCATTCCTTCTCTCCAAACTTGGTGAAATCATAATGATTCATAAGCTTTGGTTGGAATGGTTATGTGATATACTCTTGTAGAAGCAATAAGCCTATTACATTATTCAAATAAATGGGCTTAAAAATAACAGTATAGCTTCACCTTGAACTAAATCTAATGTGTCAGAGATTCATACAAGATTTTAGTCGTACTCGACACAATTAAAATTAAGCCAGCATAAACGTGTTGAGCTTTAGAAGTAACAGTGTCTCTGTCCTGGGAGCTGGACAAGAAGAATCAGAGGACAATTTATCAAGGATGTTTTGGATAAGAAGTGAGACTCTAGACTGTGTATCTTCAAATTCCATGAAGCCAAGATTCTAACACAGAGGGTAAAATAACTGGAAAGGAAGGATGAGGAATAATTTAATTGCAAGGAGTCAGCTCAAGAGAAAAATGGCATCTCAGGGGATCAAAAGGAAAGAAAAGGAATGTTGACCAGAGTCCATGGTCAAAGTAAAGCAAAGAATTGTATTCTGAGAGGTAAAAAAAAAAA
>NW_012151285.1:6586766-6595735 GCF_000956105.1 Propithecus coquereli | reverse complement strand
TGGATCCAGAATAGTGCAAATCATATGACTTTAGACTCAAAACATTGGGGTACAGTTCTGGTTCCCCAAGGTGAGAACCAAGCAAACTGCTTCACCTCTCCCCCTCCATTTATTCATCTGAAAAATGGGATTTAAAATACCTCAAAACCCTTTTGTGGAGATCATTAGGCTAACACATGTGTAAAAGTATTTTAAAAACATTAGTCATCTTAGTTATCAAAACTTATCATTTTCCTCACTAATGTCAATCATAAGGCAAATACCTCCAAATGATTCCAGCTTTACAGAAGATTCTTCTAGAGTAAGTGTTGGCAAACTTTTTCTGTAAAAAGCCAGATAGTAAATCATTTTGGACTTGCCGATTAGTCTCCGTCAATTATGAAACTCTGCTATTGTGAGGAGAAAGTAGCCAAAGACAATATGTAAAGAAACGGGCTTGGCTAGATTTGGCCTAGAGGTTGCTGACTGCCGACCCCTGTTCTAAGGAACAAAGTACCAAAAAAGGGAAATATGTTCACTATAAATATGAAAGAGCCAAGCCATGTATTTTGAGACTGACCATTCACCTTTTCCACCTATTTAAAACAAACAGTATTCCTCCCAGGGGGTTTCCTTGACTTTAACCCTAGGTACCACATGAACTATTTGTCTGACAAGCAGCTTATGAAAAATGATGTGTATTCTTAAATAAATGCCATCCATTTTCCATCCCATGATCCCACACATTTGCTGGCAGAACCAAGTAAGACCAAAATGCCACTGGCAGCCCTGGTGGAGGAACAGCTCGCTCATCAACTCTCCTAGCATCCTCTCTCAGGATGAGCGATAAGAGAGGAGGCTCTGGTGGGAGAAGGAGCTAGCGGCACAGGGTTTCCCATACAAAGACTTCTAGTCTATGACTCTCCCATTCACCATCCTTCAATCCCCACCAGCAGATCTTGTATCCCAACTCTGCCAAAGGCACCGTAGCTACGTATTCTGACTATCTGTCTGGCTCCTGGCTGCTTCCTCCCTTACCCTGACTCCGGACCCACCACTGCAGAATTTCTGTCACTGGCTTGGCTTTAACCAGCAGAGGCAAGACCCACCATGAAATAGCAAAGAACAGAAACATTCTCATCCAAGTTATTTTTAAGCCACAATACTCTGGAATAAGTAGTGTCAAATCAGTGTGCCTACTTTGGCAACCTCTAAACAATCACAGGCTAACGGCCAGCGTCTCTCTCACCTCCAACCTTCGCTGTTTCCTCCTCTACTCTTCCTGACAAATCCAAACATGGGTGCCTGGCATAACCTGTCGCCAGGCTCATAAAGGAAAACACACAAACAAAAATAAAGTTTACAATGCCTCCATCTCTACATGCGTTACAGTCTTTAATGAGGCCAAAATGCACTATTAATCTGTACACTGTGTCCCACAGACTCAGATGGCATAAGGTTTTTCTTTCATTCACTATCACCCTCCCTATCTAAGAAACTGGCAGCCATGGATAGGTGGTGGGCTGGAGGACTGTTCACACGGGCCTAGAGAAATAGATATAGACATGAGGTCCTTGATCTAAGCCTCCTCTCCCTGGGCAATGTGGATAGTCACGTTTGTAACTCATCTACCTCCTACATCTAATCTTCCTCCAAGTTTCACTGATTCTAAAGCCTAAATCTCTCCAGAGTCCATTCTCCCCTCTCCACATCTACTGCTGCTACACAGGCTTACTAACCATCCCATGGAATGTTGTTCTTCTAACTGACCTCTCTTGCCTCCCAGTTTCTCCCACTCCAATATCCGCTTTTTAGAGTGTCCTATCCAAAATGCCAGTTTATCTCTTCTTTGGCAAGTGTGTGGCCTGGAGACTGCCACTATCCAAACAGGTTGGGTGACTTGTTAAAATACAGATTCCTGAACTCTTTGAAATACCGAATTACAATATCTAGAGGTGGTGCCTAGAAATCTGCATTTCTTCATTTCTTAACCCTTTGCCTCCTCATCCAGTAATTCTTTTGTATACTAAATGTTGAGAACCACTGACTTACAGGAAAAGATCCAATCTACAAAGGTGGCCTCTGCCTCTTATGCGATGTTTACACAGAGTCACACTGGTCTACTCACTGATCTTCCTACCCTTGTAGATCTGGAGAAGACATGATGAAATTTGTTGTCATGGTAACTGAGTGTTTCTCCAGGTTTTCTCTGAAAGCATAAGGCAGGACTCTCCGGAGTGCTGTTTGTTTCCTTGACGTTGGAGGAGGGATTTTCCCTTGCACATGCCTCGGCATCGGTCTACACACCCCCGTGCCTGCACACAGCCTCCAACACGTGGGCGAAAGGTGGCCGATAGTGGGAGGACATGGAATCTGAGTCATGAGCTGTGTCCTCCCAAGCTGCTCTCATTGTTGGCACTTAGTGGGAAGGCTGATGCTAGGAGGGGCAACTTCACTGAAATATTGCAAGCTCCTTTGAGGGCAGGGGCACAGTCTGTATCCTTGGGAACTAGATTAGTGACTGGCTTAATAAATGTATGCTGAATGAATGAATAATGGAAAGAAGCAACTGTTCAAGAAGTGAACAAATGCATAAATAGTCCAGATTCACAGAGAGAGTGAGCTGAATACCTTGAAAGGCATCTTTGTTATGCGTAGGCATGATTTTTGACAGAATAATTCAACACATCTGCTTGTTGGTTTGCTCTTTGGAAATGAGATTTTTGGAAAAGGCTGAGGATAAGAAATAGTATGAATTATGCTCCCTTTCTGTGATTATTCCCTCTGTGACTGTGCTATTAAGCCAAGCCAATAAATAGTAACCTTCTAATTTATTCATTATTCCTACTGTTGAAATTATGACAAGGTTCCAACATAACAGCTTCTCTCTATCATCGTTTTGGACAAGCTGAACATTCTTTAGAAGCACATGGGTGTGTGGGTGTGGGCCTGTGGTGCATGGTGTGGGGGACGGATCCTGGAGGCCTGGAAAAAGTAATACTTTCAAACTCAAAAAGCAAATTGCACCTATTTCAGCAAATTGGAAATTGATGGTGTGTAACTCTGAAGGGCTAGCAGTAGCTATTATTTCCATCCAGGCTATTATTAACTGGTAATATTTTCTCTAGTAAACATTCAATTACTATAGCAACAGGAGTCGTGTCATATGGACCCAAGAGTTCCTTGGCTTTGCCAGAGAAATGGATGGCGTTTCAAAGGAATTTTAGAAAATGAAAAGAGGCTTGCCAAAAACAATATTTTTAAATATTAAATTCAATTTTTACTTGCGATAAAGGAAAGAAGAGAACTCTGATAAAGTGGAAACTGAAAGATTTTCATAAACTCTACTTCTATAATACTGTATCTAATGTCTTGCCTCCTGTCAAAGCCAAACACTCCACTGTGCTCTGAGTCAGATCTCAGGTGCTTATTTACAATGTCAAGTATTGCTTCTAAATCCTCTAGCCTCAATCTCTTCTGCCGGCTACATCTCCCCATCAATATTTTTTAAGTAAACATCTGTACTGATGTGCAGCACGAATATAAACAAATACACAAATCATAAGGAAACAGCTCAATAAACTATTTTTAAGTAAACACACATATGTCACCACTACACAGTTAAGAAATGGAATAGGACAGTACTCCAAAAGTCTCCTTATAGCCTATATATTAATACTAATTCCCTCACCCTAAAGGAAACTTCTGTAAATTAATTTTCCTTGTGTGTGACATTTATATAAATAAGCTTTTGTAGTATGTACTTAGTATCTAGCTTCATCCACTCAAAAACACAGTCAACAGAATCATCGTGTCATTGCATGCAATAGAAAGCAGTTCGTTTCATTGCTGTATGAGTTACTAGGGCTGCTGTCACTACCAAAAAGTGGGTGGCTTAAACAACAGAAATTCATTTTCTCACAGTTCTAGAGGCTAGAATCTGAAATAAAGGGTCACGGTGTGGATTCTTTCTGAGGGCTGTAAGGAAGATTCTTTCCAGGCCTCTTTCCTAGCTTTGGGTGGTGTGCTGACAATGTTTGGCATCTCTTGGCTTATAGATGATTCACTCCATTCTCTGTCTTTATATTCATGTGGCATTCTTCCTGTGTGCATTCCTGTCTTTTCACATGGCATTTTTTTTTTTTTTTGAGACAGAGTCTCACTGTGTTGCCGGGGCAAGAGTGCCATGGTGTCATCCTAGCTCACAGCAACCTCAAACTCCTGGGCTCAAGTGATCCTCCTGCCTCAGCCTTCTGAGTAGCTGGGACTACAGGCATGCGCCACCATGCCCGGCTAATTTTTTCTATATATTTTTAGTTTTCCAATTAATTTCTTTGTATTTTTAGTAGAGACGGGGTCTCACTCTTGCGCAGGCTGGTTTCGAACTCCTGAGCTCAAACAATCCGCCCGCCTCGGCCTTCCAGAGTGCTAGGATTACAGGCGTGAGCCACCGCGCCCGGCCACACATGGCATGTTTAAAATAAGGGCACCAGTCATGTTGGATTAGGGTCACACCTCACTCCATTATGACCTCATTTTGACATAGCTGATTACATCTGCAGTGATTCTATTTCAGAATAAGGTGACATTCTTGGTAGTGGGGATTAGGGACTTCAACATGTAAATTTGGAGGGGGACACAATTCAACCCAGAACAAGCAACCCATAATTCACATTATGTGAATGTATCACACTTTATTAATTCATTTTTCTGTTGATGGCTATTTGGTTGTTCCCAGTTTGGGGATATGCTACAATGGGACCATAGTTGATCCTCAACAAAAGAGTGAAGAGCATGAAGCTTATCTTTGATGTTGCTTATTTCCTCATTCTGGTCTCTCCACAGTCCCTTTTCCTCCCTCCTCAATGCCTTTTTCTCTGACAGATTCTATCCTGTTTAAGTTCCTTCACAATAACAGAAAGTATTTGCTGGCTTGATTTTTAGAAGTTGCTCTTCTGACCAAGCTTCTCTTTAGAAAAAGACTCCAGAAGACCAGTAAGCCTTTAAACTTCATGGAATTCATCTCTTAAATTGAGCTTAAGATATGGGAAATATTTGGAGGATGCTTGGTGTCAAAATTTTTCCCAAATCAAAGAATGTAAACTAATGAAGACTTTCATTACACAATCTGACTCAAGTATAATGTGTTAATAGATATCACAGAATAATAATATATACATCAGCTATTGTCACAATAATGCTGTACACAAAACAAATCCACCTCAAATACCCATACCTTAGAACAAAAATTATCTTATGGTCTGAGAGTCAGCGGCATTACTGAGCCAAGCTGAACTGCTGCTTCAAGCAGCAGAATGGGCTCCACATAGCTCTATATGTGTCTGTTCTGAGAACCAAAGTTCAAGGGCAAGAAAGGCAAGGCTAGTGTGCAAACACATTTATGCTTGACTTCCATGTCTCAACACCTCATCGGCTAGCGTAGGTTACATGACCACAGAAATACCAGTGGGGCAGGGAGATATGTTCCTTCCACGGAGACGTAGAGCGTGAATGTTTGTTGATCAATGAGATAATCAACCACAGGAAAGATGAAAAGGTTCTACAGTTAGATGACTTTGAATAGAGATGGAAAAGAGCTGACATTAGGGCTGAAATTATTTGTCTTTGACCTGCTGATTTTCTCAGGCCAGCTAAAGATTTCCAGGCTGGATATCTTTCCCTTTTGATGAATTGACAAGACAGAATGGTTGGTGGTATTAGTCTACCCAGACTACCATACCAACAGGCCACAGATTCTTTGTTTTAAACAAGAGAAATTAATTTTTCTCACAATTTTGTAGGCTAGAAGTCAGCATGATTCTCTCCTAGGCTTGTGGATGGATGTCTTCTCCTTGTGTCTTCACATGGTCTTCCTTCTGTACCCATCTCTGTCCAAATTTTTTCTTCTTGTGAGGACACCAGTGACATGAATTAAGATACACCCTGATGACTTCATCTGAACTTAGTTAGCTGTTTAAAGACCTTATCTCCATATATGGTTACATTCTGAGGTACTGAGGTTAGAATTTCAACATAGGAACTTTGAGATATACAATTATTGGCCATAACAGTGGCCAAGAGCATAGGCCCTGGAATCAAAAGAGAGGTGGGTTTGAATCCTGTATCTTCCACTTATAAACTGGATAACCAACTTTCCAAATTCCCCAAGCCCTAGTTATTCCTATCTCTAAAAATGGAAGTCATACTATGTCCTCAGCAGATTGCAATGGCTTTTAGAAGTAAATGAGATAACACACATAAAATGCTTATCACAATATCTAACACAGAATAATAAAACTCAGAAGTAATTATTGTCACTGTTATTTTATTAAAATATTTTAACAAGGCCTTATGTCAAGAACCACGTGCAACATATAATCAGATTATAAGAACCAATTATGAAAGACCGTAATACAAAAATCACATTGTATCAAAGAAAACAACATACCTTAATTTGTGGACCACAAGCAACCCCTAGACACTTTCATGCCTTTTTATAGCAACCTGTGCTTTTTAAGAAAAGAGAGAGACTAAGGAAAAACTTTTTTTTTTTGCAGCTGAAGAAACTGAGGCACATGGAAGTTTCATGATTTGACTGTCAACTTGGAGTTAGTGGAAGATAAGCTACTATTAGAATCCCGTCTTTTCCTACAAGTGTGGCTCACAGATCTAAACTGAACTGACTTACTCCTTTCTTTGCTTTCATGATTATATACAGCTTGATTGGAAAGTTACACTCTATAATTTCACAGTGATTACATGCCCCTGAATATCATTTTGTAAGTAAATGTTTTGAAACCAAAGATAATCATTGTTATACAACCATAACCCTTTTTCTTATGCCATATTCTCCACCAGGAATTTAACCAAGCTAAAGTTACACTTCAGAGTCTCAGGAACTGGCTCTGGGCTCTGCTCTGCATTTCTGGAACTCCAATTCCATTGGGCTATCTGGAGAAGAATTATCGTGTTCTGGCCTCTGGGATAATATTTATTCTATTCACTGAAGGACAAATGCACAAAAAGCTGCCATGGTGCTCTCAACGTGTGTGCTGTCAAACACACACACCACAATGAATCAGAACAGAGGCCTTACATAGTAAGACGTTCGAAAGTGGAACATACTGGAAAATACATTCCTGCTCCCTGGACATCACAAAGGTCCTCCTCTCCTTGGAGAAATTTCCTAATTGTTTGGCCATGTTGTCTCTAGGCACATCTCTATGAAGGGCTCTCCACTCTGGGTTAATAACTAGAACTTCCCTTACCTAATAACTTTAGAGGGCAGCTAATAATTTTGGAGCTCCTTAGTTTGCTATTAGCCAATAAAGCAATAAAATACAGTATTAAACCCCTTATTCTAGGTAATCTACATTTCCTGCATTTTCAAATCTGATGAAATTTTTATAGTGATAAAAATTTAGCTTATGCCCACGTATAGATCTTTTTCCACTTTGAACTCAAGGCTGTGATTTCCTTTGGCACCCCGCCATACACACATACCTCGCATCCTAACCTGTCTTGATGAGCTAATCACGGTGCTCACCTCTCTAGAGAACTATGGATGTATACACAAAGCTAAATTAATCAGGGTGTCCTGGGATTTTGGAATTTAGAGAGCAAGATAAGTTCAGGGAGAAACATAACTTAATTATTTCATCTGCAACGCCCTGAAAAAATGATTAAACAGTCATTTCTCTCTAAATTTCCTGGAGCCTGCCTGGTTCCTAACCTCTTCCAAACCATGTTCTCCAGACTTCCCTTCTGTGAACTATTTAGTACCCTCCAGTAATCAATTTGTGTCACTTTTACCTAAATAAATCTGATTAATGCTGAATCCATCACTTCTCCCTGAAGTGTTTATAAAAAGCACAACTACAGAAAAATTTTCACACTGCCACCAAATGTTACTCCACATAAACTCCCATAGTACATAGAGATGCTTATACAAATTCGACCCTAAGAACAGACTTTACGGGTTTATGGTTTTTCACGTTGCAACTAATTCAAACAATAACCTGTAATAATGACCTTTACCAAGTCTCTCATGTAAAAAAGAATGTATATCAAACAAATCTGTCTGCAGATTAACACGCAAACTCAGAACAGATCTGCATTTATATTTTGTTATAGATCAAATCATTCTATCTGGACACCTGGGGACACCTCAAGTACTTTAACAATAGTTAGTGTGTACTTTTCCTTCATAGCCACAACAAAAGGTGATTTACTTTCAACATAACTAGCTAGAAGCTTAATTCATAAATGGAGAAATCATCATATTAGGGTTTCTGTAGTTTTGTCTTTCTTCTCTCTTGGCAAAATCCTGGGCTATGAGTTCTTTCTATGATCTTTGTAACTGTGGGTGCCCCACACAGTCTTGGGGATAAAAATCAAATGTCCCCTCTTGGTATTACAGGTTATTACCCAACTTGTCTAATGTCTCCTTCTCCTATTGAACTGCAGGAAAAGAGCAGCACAGATATGTTTTGGCTTTTGGCGTCACAAAATCATAAAGCTGAAAAGGACTACAAGAGTCATGTTATTCTATAAGGCATGCCATAGCAGAATCTAGAGTTTTATTAGGCAAGTTATTTTGTTCTTCATCATAGCCTATATGTATGTCTAAATCAAAAATTAAGCCAAATAATCAGGTAATACAGGCCTTAAACACAGCTCAAGGGAAAACTCGAAAAGTAAAAGGGTAAATTGTGGCTTACAGGAGCTGCCATGAATTATGGAGATGACTTCAAATCTTTATTTTGCAGAGCACATCTGGGATCACCCCCTGTGCATACCACAAGGAGTGAAGGGGCCGTGTCTTGTCTAAAAGTAGGACATAAAGAAAGATGGACAGCCGATCTCAGTAGGTTGTTATTTGTAATGATTAAAACATCAAGGTTTAGCATGTCAGTTAATTCAGCATGGTCCCACTATGTCATGTTTTAAATATTTAAGCATAAATTCTACAAAATTTAATGGACAAAGCT
>NW_012151285.1:6572795-6574496 GCF_000956105.1 Propithecus coquereli | reverse complement strand
TTGCTATACTTACATAAATAATAAGGCCAAATCTGATAAAAGTAAATGTATTTTATGAACAAATTAGTCTTACTCTGATTGTCTTTGGTAAAAATTGGTACATATATAATACATTTGTTCTTAGACTGTAGCTTTGTACATTGTTTTTGAATTTTTATTATCTACCTATAAACTGGACAGGATCTAAATTCTTCTAGGTTCTTCCAATCCAATTTTCTCCCGTGGAATTACTAACAACAGAAACTGCTCTTTTCTAAAGCCCTATAAACTAAACTCAACAACTTAATACAAATTTCAAGGGACAAGTTTTGTGTCTAATGTGTGGGCCACACAGAGTGCGTCAAACTGCCCAATGCCAGAACCAGAGACCCTTGAGCTGTAAAATTGCCAATTCCACACTGTAGACAGCATTTCCCTAGATTGCCAGAACAAGACTCCATATCTTAACTAGACTCTTAGCCCTCTTAATGCCTATCTTTTTCACTCTACAGGATGATGCTGTAATTAACATTTCACAGTAAGTAACTGCTATGAGTAACTTGACAGCATCTTACCTAAGAAATCCTTTAGTCCACCTAGTGGGTGACTTTGGCAATGTCCCTAAACGAATTTTTGTTCGAGTGTACTAGTGCTCCCTTTTACAGAGTTGGCACTCTCTGCTTTAATTCAACCCAGTTGTGGAATGCTACTCAATGGCTACAATAGATCTCACCCGGTTCCCCTGTGGGCTTTCAGTTTGTTTAGGCTTGGGCTCTTGGTTCAAAAGCATTATACAAACTGAATTTATTATACTGTCACTAGTTATTTTTTGTATTATGATCTTTGAAGTCTGTTCTTGTAATCTTTGTAAAGCCAGATCTCCCAACACAATAATATTAGGACAAGGCTTCAAGATGTTACTAATGCCTGGGGACCTAATAAGATGGAATTCAGTGCTAAACTCCAAGCAAAACTGCTCTCTAAGAGAATTTTTTTTTCCTCTGGCCTTTTTGTTGCTCCCTCACTTTCCCCCCAACTTGAGACAAGAGACCATTGGCACAGGTCCGTCCTGGCACTGAGGGACAATTAGGCCTAACTTCTGAATAGTTTATCTGCATGTGATACTTTCAGAGCAAGATCTCCATCAAAAGGGAGAAGTAAAAATTGATTATAAGATTCTAAATCATTTTTTCATATACAACCAGAGTTGAGAGACTGAGGGAGAGAAAAACATTGCCCAAGGAAAAGTGCTTGCCCAGGGATTCCGCCAGCTGCTGAAATGACCTGCTATAACCTTAAGACAATTTTTACCTCGTAGCTGCTAAAATGAACTGCTGTGACTGTAACACTAGTTTTACCCACCACCAGCACTCACCAATCAGAGCTTGCCAGCTCCAAAAGCTTTGCTAGTGTCTATGAGCTTTCTTTCAAAACATTTCTATTTCTAATAAAACCCCCAACATCCTCTTTGTTCTTCAGACTACCAAAGACCACCTTAGTCTGTGCCTCAAACTTCAATTTTGTTTTTCAAATAAAATGTTTTGTTTAGATATTTGTCTCTATATTTTTATTTGAACTTGAAACCATTAATATTACTGATTAAAGTCAGATACTTGGCTTCAAGCATGTAAGAACTAAATTTTTGACAAATATACATTTGTGTTTGTATTTGATTCATAATATGTATCAATATATATTGGAAAATACATATATAACAGTATA
>NW_012151285.1:6567226-6571995 GCF_000956105.1 Propithecus coquereli | reverse complement strand
AGCTACTCGGGAGGCTGAGGCAGGAGGATCGCTTGAGCCCAGGAGTTTGAGGTTGCTGTGAGCTAGGATGATGCCAGGGCACTCTAGCCCGGGCAACAAAGCAAGACACTGTCTCAGAAAAAAAAAAAAAAAGAAAAGGGAGGCAGCAGGATTGAATGCATTGGTGGGAGACATGACAAGGGGAGCAGAGGTCAGAGTGGGAGAAAGATTTGAAGATGTTACACTGTGGGTTTCAAAAATGGAGGAAGGGGCTATGAACCAGAAAGTTCAGGTGGTCTCTAAAAGCTGAAAAAGTCAAGGAAACAGAGTCTTCCCTGGAGCCTCCAAAAGGCACCAATTCTTCCTGAACCTTGACTTTAACCCAGTGAGACCCACTTTGGACTTTGCACCTCCAGAACTGTAAGATAATAAATTTGTGCTGCTTTAAGCCACGAAATTTGCGGTAATTTGTTACAGCGGCAATAGGAAATACACACTCAGGTTGTGGTAGCATGTGCTTCAGGGCTAGCCACTCTCCCCTCCCCCACCTTCTCAAGCAGGATGTACTCTATATCTCTGGACATCGGATTTGGCGATGTGACTTTTTTGACCAATAGTATGGTAGAGAATGTGGCAGCTATCGTGTGATTAAAGTTTTATGAGTGATTGGGCTTTTCTTCTTGCACCGCCGTCATCACTGTGAGATGAGCTGCCTCTGATTAGCTGCTGCTCCTTCAGCTGTGACCCTAGAACAGACGGGCACACAGCAGAACCGCCCCCAGAAAAGCCCAGCTGACCCAAATCTGAAGCTGAGCTGCCCGCCAAGCCCAGCTGAAAACAGCTAACCCCCAGACGACACATAGATCTTTAAAACTAATGTTTTGTCTTAAACCACTGATTTGGGGGGTTATTGCTTATACTGCATTTTGGTAGCAATAGTTGAAGGATGCAGAGATCATCCTTCAACACGGGAAATGCTACAGGTGCAAGGTACACGGTCCTCTCTCCTCTCTCCAATCAACTAAGACTAAAAACACAGACTGCCAGATGCCTTAATGAAAATACTCTCGTTGGATGCACAATCCTGACAAAGAAAAATAGGAGGGACTATGCGCCCCGGAGAGGGCTGCAGTCTCCATGGGAGCACTGCCCTGAGGATGTAAAACTCATCTTTTCTGAGACTGTTTTGGGCTTGGCTACCTGATTACCCTTGTCCTCAGCCTTCTGGAATTCTTTTGTAATTGAGCTAGGATATCGAAGAAGTTTAAAGGAGTAACATATTTAAGCAAAGCATTATTAACTTCCCTTAGAGTTCTTCTAAATCACAATAAAGAAATGCACACATTCACAAGGCACACATACATGCACCCTGACACAGAGCACCTACTGTACGTTCCACTTTACATATATTATCTCATTTGATCCTCACCACCATTTTGCTGGTGTTATCATCCTAACCCTTCATGGACAAAGAACGGTGACCTCAGGAGATTGTGGGCCTTGCTATTTCCTCAGTAACCCATGTGTTTTCCTACCTCGGGATCTTCCTATTGCTTTATATCATATGGAAACAGACCTCAGGGGTGAGTCCTTCCACACTCACGCAGTTGGCCAGTGTGGTAGCAGTGGGACTAGAACTCAGGTCTCCTAACACATGGGCCATGATTCTTTAGCCTGTGAACTACTCTGCTTGTCCATAAGCCCAAAGTAAAGAGCAAATTGGAAATATTTAGACAATCACAACTGCCTTTGGCATCTGACGGTCAATCATATTTATCAGCTACCATTTCTCCAGAGTCACAAGATAAAATGTGAGATTCTTTTTAGATAACACAAAATTTTCATGGTTTAAATTTCTTCCATCTCTGTCACTTATTTCTCAGAACCTTGTCTCCCTCTTCTGTGGTCATGTGGTAAAACTCATCTGGAACACATAATGTTTATATTGACTTACCTTTTTATTCCATTTTCACTTTTCAGTGTAAAAGTAAAGCTTTTGGGGGCTCAATAATGGTTTTCACTTTTTTGATGGCAATGGTTTTTAGAGACAGAAATGATAGCAGTTTCCACATTCACATTTCCCAATAAACATGTCATGAAAAGTTCTCAGAGAGCTACAATTAATCACGTTTAGTCATTTCTTCCATGCAAATGAGGAGGCCTTGAAATGATTTGCGCTGTGCTTGTGGTGGCTTTAATGGCAAGATTGAAAATAATGAAGATGTCCCTCAATTATCTCTGGGCATTGATAAAACTAGGGGGATCGGCATTTCCTGAAAAAGCAACATCTTTAGAACAAACTGAAGAAAGGATATAACTTAATTTCAATAGTTTGTCTTGCGCTTATTCGAATCTGCTGGATAACGTCTTGAACATTCTATTGAAATCAAGAGATAATAAACAATGGAGAGAATCAAAATTAAAAAGTTAAATCCTTGTGTGTGTGGATGTGTGTCTCTGTGTGTGTTTCTTCAAATGGGCAAACCAGCTTGTAGTTTCTTTCATCTGAAACCTGCTTTGGCACAAGATTGCCCTTACAGAACTCCGGATAAACTACTTAGGTGGGATTTCTGGATTAGTTGCTGGAAATGTGATCTCAATCTGCCCCTGATTTCCTGTGTAATCTTGAGACCTTAATCTCTGTACCCTGTTTCCTCATCAGTAACTTTATTCAGATGTGTGTTGGGGGCAGGGGAAGGGGGGGTTACAAGGAGGCCAAGAGGACAAGAGGCCAAAAGGGGAAATTCGAGGGATAACTTTTTTAAATAATAGTAATGTAGATAGTCTGAATATCTCATCAAGTATGAATATACCAGACACTTTTGCCAGGAGAATTCACTCTTAAAAGCAAGAAAGTGAAAAGATTTTGTATGTACATCTATCTATACATCCCCAAACCATTGCAGTTCTTTAAACTTAGGCTCTGAATAAGATACAGAATTTGGGGAATGCTATATGTTTCTATTAATACATAACCATGACGCTCTTGTTAATGAAAATCACCAAACAATCAGCTTGTAGGCAAGAGAGCAAGAGTAAGAATGCTATTTAAATCAGGTTAGCTTTCTTAATGTGACTCTGACACAGTGATTTTCAACCTTAACTGTGCATCAGAATCTTGTCTAGATCTTTTAAAAAGTATTACGTGTTTGGGCTCCACACCTAAACTACTGAATCAGAATTTCTGGGGGTATTCTTATATTTCTACAGATAATCATGATAAGTAGCCAAAATTTAAAAATATTTTACCTTGCTTGACTTTAAAACATTAAGTACACATAGTCTGAATTGACCTTTTGAGTTTGCACAGAATTTTATGATAAACATTTTCCTACCTGACATAGTAAAAAAAAAAAAAAAAAGTTATTCTATATTTCAAATCCCTTCTACCCTACCAGGTGGATCTATCCTTAGCCCTTGAAAATATCTTCCTCTGGGTCAAGGTTTCTCATCCTTGGCATTATCATCATTTTAGATTGGATGATTCTTTGTTGTGGAGACTGTCCTGTGCATGGTAGCTATATAGCAGCATCCATGCCCTCTACCCACGAGATGCTGGTGGCACCCTTCCTTATTCCAATCCTGACAACTAATAGTTGTGTCTCCCATCATTGTCAAGTGTCCACTGGAAGGCAAAATGGACTTCAGTTGAGAGCCACTGCTCTGCTTGCAACTGAATTACATGAAATGTTTTCTACCTGTCAATCTTAATTTGGGTCCCAGATCATGGAGGGGACCAGCCTCATGAACAACTCTAGCATCAATGGGAGTGAGTTTTCCCTACTGCCATCACCATCTCCTCATACCCTTGTCCGGAGCCATGAGGCCCCGCAGCTGCTTACCAAGCCCACGCATTTGCAAAAGCCAGCGGAAGAGCTTGTAAGTTTCTGTTTCCCCATTATAACTATGTAGCCCTTGAAAGCCCCTGAGGGTTTCCTTATATAGAAATCCTCTGGCCGGAAAGCCAGAGCCTCGGAAAGCACCACCCCTTTATTGTTACTCTTTCTGCGTTATTTAAGCCTCTGCCATCCTGACAATAAACGAGACTTGATCAGACTCCTGTCTTGTCTCCATTTCTTGTGTCTCCTGCCTCTCCCAATTCCCACTCCCTCCTCCAGGGTCCACGTTGACTACCCCGCGGGCTGGGACATACCCTCTTGTTGGCCCCCTCTACTCTTACTGTCCCTGCTGTCTCTATCACCGTATTTCCTCCTCCATCCCACCATCTCTAGGGCAAGGACAGAGCTGCTACAATGTTTCTTCTCCTTTTGCACACTTTGTCTGTGCACCCCTCTGCCTGTGTCAGATCTGTCTCAGGGAATTAACTGCAGGAGGCTCTCAGGGTCAGGCTTCACCATTACCTTGGCTCAGAGATTAGGTGGTCCTGGAAAGAGTAAATTGTCTACCCACTAAGGAAGTTCATGCTTAGTTATTTATCATTGTGCATTTTCATTTACCGTATTATTCCTCCAAATATTCAGTAATGGCAGGGATTTCTCTTTTGCAATCCTAGATAGATGTCATCTGGAAAGATGAAGCTACTGGATAGATTTTATAAATCTGTAACAGAAGCAAATATCTTGAAAGCCAAGATGACCACACAAGCCCATCCTGGGACCCAAATTACTTCCAAGAGATAAGAGAAATGGATAAGAAAGAATCTTGAATTGACAAAATTTAAATATTAAATCGACAAGTGTAATTGCAGAGTGATTGGGTTAACTTAAATTGGAAAGTCGAGTTTTCCTTATCAGAAAGGGTGCAGGTAAAGTGAGACTTGGGTATAGGGA
>NW_012151285.1:6558294-6567176 GCF_000956105.1 Propithecus coquereli | reverse complement strand
GGGAGGATCACTTGAGCTCAGGAGTTTGAGGTTGCTATGAGCTAGGCTGGTGCCACAGCACTCTAGCCCAGGCAACAGAGCGAGACTCTGTCTCAAAAAAAAAAAAAACAAAAAAAAGTTTCCAACATGTGAACTTTGGGGGACACATTCAAACCATGGTAATCAGTCATGCGGCATTCCATGTTCTTATGTAAAATGCTCCATGACAATTTTTTTTTTTTTTTTTTTAGTTTTTTATCCCCCAAATTGGTAATGCCATGTAAAACTTGATTTCACAAAGTACTTTCTCATATGTTATCTCAGTATTTATTTCCATTTTACAAATAAGAATCAGGCAAAGAAAGAAGTAACTTGCTCAAAGTTAATAAATAACAGTTATACTAACATGCAGATCTGTTGATGCTGAGCATAGTGTACTTTACAAGGCAGTCTGGTAGCTTAGTATTCCAAATTGTCCTTCGGTTGACAGCAATAGTTTTATGAATGTCTCGTAAGATAAATGAAGCAGAGGATCACCTTTCAATGCATGTTAATTTGCTTTGCTTGATATATAACAGCGATATTGCAAGAGGCACAGGTGGAAGCTAGATCCTCGTGGTGTTATGAGACTGTTGTCATTGGCTTCTTAACAATTCTTTTTCTTTTGTCAGATTCCTAGTTTGACCTCCTTTGCATTCTGCATTGTTTTTTCTACTGTGACTCTCGGGAATAAGCCTCGTCATGTACAGAAAGTCTGTTTCCTGGAATGAGAAGTTGTTTGCCTCTGAGTCTACGTGGACTGCGGAGGCTTCTCTTACCTCTTCCTCTAGAGGTCACCATATAATGGAATCGTTACCTCTCATGTTCAGATGTGAACATTGTGTTCAATTTTATATTCCGTTCTACTGAATACGGTGAATACCTGTCATTCCTCTTCCTGTCCCCACCCTTCCCAAGGACCTATAAAGAGGGAGGGAACAGGTGGGGTTTTCCCTTTATATAAATCAGGTTTCCTGGAGTTTTCTATTGTTTCAACTGAGAATAGTCTACTAATAAGCAATTAATATTCTGAAATTATCATCTTTTCACAGAAATTTCCAAATCCTCTCTGATAAATAGAAATCATTTTCCAAATGTATTCAGGGGAAGCAGGAACATCCCTACCATGTCCCCTTGTAAGGGAACATCTAGGTCATCATCTCTTGTCATTCTGATTCAAAAATTTCCATTCAATATAAATGGAAACCGCTTGATATTAGCTATGACTAGGAAAATTGTAGGACAAAATGCTATTAGTGTTGCATTTTATTAACTAGATATTATTCTCATGCCTTCACCCCCGCCTACCTGTGGAAACCTAAATATAGATGAATTATGCTAAATACAATAATTAAAAAGACAAATTCTCTAAATAAAATTCTCAGTAAGGTGGGTAGAAGAAACAAAAAGGGAAAGGAGTGGCTGAGAATGTGGAAGACAGAAAGTACACAGTGATCTTCTGTTTCAGTGCAGAAGTAAAATCATTAAACCTATAGGTCTGGCTTTCCTTAAGCTCTAGAGGCTTGGCCAAAAAATCACTAAATCTATGGTCTTTCCCCCATGAATATTTTAATAAAGTATAGATTGTTTGTTTCTATAAAAGTCCTTTGAGATTTTACAAGACTGTATCTTTTGCCATTCAGGCAATCTCATCTTGGTTCGTGACTACCAACCACCAGACTGGACTTCTCCCTTCGCTCCCCCATATCCCAAAGTCAACCTGACACCTTTGCTCAACTGTTTCAGAACTGTCAGAAACTCATATGTCCAAATTGAAGAAATTCTTCAGTAACTTGAGCAAAATGGAAAAAGTACCTGAAATCCCTAAATTTGAGATGTTTTATGCCTATTCAAAAAATATGTTTAGTGAATGCAAAAGTAGAATATGCTACCTAAATAACTTAATAAACTACAGGGGATGGGGACATTAATAACTTAATTTATATTTTTTGAGTGATTGCTTGCTTCTTTGTTTCTCCTAATATCATGGGTAATCATTAAGTTAAAAATTAATGGCTTTCAATACTTTTATTAGAATCATAATGTGTCTCTATTACATCATGTTCTTCTAAAACTTTGAAGTATCTTCTTGTCTCCTTCTCCCCATCGTTATTTTCTTATCTTTGACGCTTTTTTTATTTACTTCATTATTTAGGAGTATGAAGTTTCAATGAAGTCAAAAGATATGATCAGCTATCTAAACGGATTTCTTTGTTATCAAAGACATATATGAATTGTTAGTCATTTAAAAATCAAAATAATATATGAGAAAATAGGCATGTTTGCAAGTGGGCTTATTCTGCCACCAGGTTTATAGTTTTACTGTTTCTAACCTAACAGTTCGTAGAGATAATGTTTAGTTTAAACAATTTCATAATACTGTCAGTGACTGACAGTTTTTACACTCTACCTATTCATAACAGTATCTACATGACAATTTAGCTTTATTAATGGTTAAATCCCAAGCTAAGAACTTGATTAGAATGAGACCTCTGGTTTTTGAGTCAACCCTTTCATACATTCTATTTTTAGAACAAGTTACGTAGTGTGTGGTGTGTTCAATGGGGTGAACGTGATGAAATGTATAAAACCTTACAAGTAAGAATGAGGTCCATTAGTCAAATTGTGCTTTTAATCTGTAAAGGCATTACCTCATGAGTCATTTAGAGGAAAGGGTAGAGTTTCCTCCTGAATTCATTACAGCATGAAAAGTAACATTTAGAAGGTAGAGTTTACAAAATGAAATTGTACCTCTCAGGTAGAAGTATTTTTCCCATGAGAAAGTACACCTTCTACTTAAAAAGAGACCAACAGTATTCCTTCCCTATTTCATCATGTATAAGTAACTGGAAACTTCTGAGTTCATTAATTAAATCTCTAGAACTCTCAATTCAAAAAAAAAGAGGCAGTGCAAATCAAGGCTGTATAAAAATATAGCAAAGAGAGATAATTTTATTTAAGGAAATGGAATAGGTAGATTTTTAAACTTGAGTCTAGAAATTTTTCCAGCAGTATAAAAATTCAGTCAAAACATGTTTCTTGATGAGTACTGTATAACAAAAATCTGTAGCTTGTCCCATATCCTCTTAAGATTCACCAGCTTAATATCAAGAAACTTACAAAATTTAAATACTTGATTAAACATTAAATACCTAAAAATTAAAATTTTAATGTAATTTTCTGAGCTCAAATTATGTCAAAAATAAAACTGTCCCTTCCTTAAAATGATTAAATATTGTCTTTTTTTTAAAAAAAAGATGGCAATGAAAAAGTTATAAAAAGCAGATGATTATTAGTTTACTTCTCCTCCAAACAAAATCTTAGCACCTCAATTTTGTCATCATAAACAGAGTTTTACAAATCCTTATCTATTTCACAAAGTTACTTTGAGAATAAATCGTAATGAGGTATATGAAATTATTAGAAACCTAAGCCGTGTCAGTGTAATGTAATGAATAGTTGAAGGAACTCAAAAACATTTAGCCTGGAGAAAAGAAGACTCACATTGGATAGGATAGATGTCATCAAATATTTCAAGGGCTGAGGAATGGAAGGGATTAGAACTATTCGGTGTTACTCCAACACATAGACATACATGCACACACACATATGTGCACACACAGTAGAACCAATAGATAGACATAAAAGAAAAATAGACTTGAGCTCAGTAAAAAAAAAAGACATTTTCTAATAGAGTTTTTGGAAGCTATTAATTCCCTACACTAGAGATGTTCAAACATAGGTGAGAAGACATTATTGGTAACTGAGCTATATATGATTGCACAGTCCCTTCCAGACTTAAGAATCTAGTATTTGAAACATGTAGAGTTTAATTATTCTTGTTGTTATTGTATTGCTATTTTCAGTATTCTTTGCATAAGTGTCAAAACTACTTTAAGCCTGGGCTTCATAAAGCTATAAGGTCCTCTCATAGGGGCAAACTTCCTACATCTTCATGATCTCTACAGTTTGGAGAAAGTAAGCAAGCAGAAGTGTCAGGAGTGAGCATCCCAAGAAATATAGCTACCAAGTAAATATGCAACAGGCTGGAAGAGGGAGCAGGTAGCAGAGGTGCAAAGAGAAGGATAACAGCATTGCTTTGCCCTGGGACTGGTTCTATGCCTGCACACAATGGAGAAATAAACAGATCATATATGTGGCTTGAGTTTAATCAAACTGATAGGACCCATGATATTGAGGGTCTGTATATTTAGCTGTGAGTAAATAAATCTTACATCAAAAAAAAATAAATTAAGCAATTATCAAAGTTATTATAATTATTAAGAATAAAAACATGAATCACTTAATTAAATCAGTTGCATAGTCTAGTTAAATGTAGGCCCTAACCCTTTCTTTTCCTCAATATCAGTGTCCTTGCTGTTTTTTCATGAATTACCCAGACACGTTCCTGAAAGCTCTATATCTTTGCCTTTCTGGAAACACCCTGGGTGTTCTCTGAACACAACACTAAGACTCAGAAAATGTTCTAAAGAATTTTGACAGCATCCAGCCTTTTTCCTGGGATGCCTGGAACTGCCTGTTAGATCAAATCCTTCAGTATTGAATTCAAAGCATCCCCAATATTAAATCAAATGTACATAAAATTTTATTTAATGAACATCATGGGGTGTTCTGTTGCTTGGAGTTGGATCTATAAAGATAAACATTATCAACAATAAGATCCTGTGGTCCAACAGACCTACTTTCAATCTTTCTGACACCCACCCCCTAATATATGTGTATAGATATCTAGTTGCCTCAGATGAGTCCAAGTACCTTATTATAAAGAAATTTCAAGAATAAGGCAAAAACCTATTAAATAAAGTATCATATTGACTGATACATTTGAATCTACAGCAAATGATGATTCTATAAAGTTTATGATACATAAAGGCATATATAAAATCCAATACAGGAATTTAATTTCAAGTATCATTTCTTAAATTAGCATTTAATTGTCAATAGTTGAAAAGTCAATTTTAAATAAATATGGCAATATAGTTAAACTGTGGCTTGCCTAAAAAGCTGAGAATCATTAGTGTTCAAAACATCTCACAAGAAATGGAAACTCTGGTAAAATCCAAAGTTCTTGAAGTGTTCAAAAAAAAATTCATCCTATCATCAAAACAGCAATGTTTCATTCCCCAACCTCTTTTTCTTTTCTTTTTAGCCACTAGAACCCACTAAAATAATTATCTGGGTTATAAATCATTTCAACAGAAAGCAAAAGCTCAGAAAAAATTAAACATTTAACTGGCTGGAAATCATAAACTAAACAGAAATCTCAAACCAAAATTTTGAATTTATAAGATAATAACAGTTATTTGTGCTTTATTCAAATCAGAAAACATTTAATTTGTTGCAGCTAAATATGCCAAGATGAAGGCAAGGATTTAAAACTTCGCCTCTTTCCTAGTAGCTCAAAAGGATAACGGAAACACAAACTGTTTGAACTCAGCTGAAACACAACAGCAGGGAGGAGCACTTCTCCGTGATTCTTTATTGCCCTGGTCCCATCTTCTTTCTCTCTCCTTCATGAATTTTGATTCTCTTAAGGTGGGGAAGGGGAAGGAAGAGGGAGGTGGGGGAAGGGAAGAATAGGCAGAGTTGCTGTGAAAGAAAAGCTTGGAGAGGAGAGGAAACCTCCATTCAAGCAAGATTCTTCAGCCTCAAGCTGCTATTTTATGAGATTCAAAAAAAATATGTCAAGGATGTGTTTGTCAAAGTGCAGGTGGAATGAAAGCAGAGCTCAAGAGGGATCTTTGTGCACCCCGAATCAGCTTGAGCTCAGTTCCATTCTAAGGCCTGAGGTGTGGGATCACACCCAGACACACACTACTGCAGTTCTCGGGGACAGGCTAAGCCTCAGAATTCTTTGAGACCTGAAATGCAGATTCCCTGACTCTCTGGGGTGGGACCCCCAAAAGTTGCATTTTAACAATAGTCCAGCTGATCGTGAAACTGTCAGTTTGGAAATTTTAGTAGGAAGTTCAGAGACTTCTGTCACTCAAGATGGTTCTTAAACTACCAAATCCAACTACCTCAGTCAGAAAGCTGTTGTCACAAATTATTGGCAAAGGCAATCAGAAAAATGCTTCACTTTCAGGGTTCCTGTTCCCTCCCTCCATGGGCACCTTCTTCTAGGAACTGGATCTTTTAGATTTCTAATTCCTTGGGCCTAATGCAGTCTTTGGCACAAAGTAGAACTGAGATAGATATGCATAATGAGATTAATGTTTTCCTCCAATCTTCCTAATCTTTGGGTTTCTTTTCTTCTCCTTTGTTCTTCTCATTCTTCCTTCCCTTCCTTTCCTTCTCCACCATTACCCAATTTAAATATGTTCCTTTCAAAGTCATAACCCACTGCCATAACACTTTTTCTAGATAAGCTTACACTCCTAGAAAAATGTGGAAGGCCATGGAAATACAAATATCTGGAGATAAGAACTAAGGAATGTGCTTTCATTTCAGAGCCAGAAATTTGGTAGGCAAGAAATTTCTTGTTCTATTTATCCTGGTTGGCCCAGTCCTTTAATTTTTTGTCAAGTTTTGCTAAGGGATAAACTCCAGAACCCCCATGCTGAATTAAAAGTCTGAATTCACTGGTACACTAACCACTTAATCAGAATCACCTGGCATCCTTATTAAATCAACAAATCCCTGGGTCTCACCCTCGATCTATTCACTCAGAGCCCCTTGGAGGTGCAGAGAGGGGACATGGGCCGCACCTTTTTAGTGAGCTCCCAAAGTGATTCTTAATGCACAATACAGTTTGAAAGATACCATTCTAGAACAGCTGACCCAATTTATAACTTCCTTAAGCTAAGCATTACCAGAATGCTAGCAGAGGGAATATTTCTCCACCTTTTGCTCAAGGAAACCTTTATGTATTCATTCAATATTTATTAAGGGCATGGTCAGAATTCTAGACGGAAAAGAAAATAGCTTAAGTTTAAATATGTTAAGTGTCTTTAACTCCCCACAGGAAAACAAGTGTTTAATTAAGAAAATAATATATCCTATGTAGGCCATGGATTTTCAAAGTGGTTTACTAATTATTTCTTTAGAATAAATTTCTAACTGCAAAGCGAATTATTAAATATTTCATTGAATTTATCACTATGAATATCAATGGTTCCATAGGAAACGTTGTAAACTGGTATATCAGTAAAGACCAGATGATTATCTGAATCGATAGTAATATATATCTAATTTAAAAGTATAATTTCTGTTATACTTAAGAGCACAGTTGACTTCATGGATGGTACACGTGGGTAGTTGCCCAGGGCAACTACAGAAAGGGTCAGGCACTTGTTTTAACATTCTGCTGTAGTCACCTTAAAATTTTTAAGACTCTTACCTTGGAACTTATGTTTTGTAAGTTTAGTGCACAGGGACAGTGAAGCATGTATGTGAGCAGAAAAGATACACTAGGAAGCAGCCTGTGCATGCAGGGGCTCGGGCCCTGTGATAGCTGGTGGTCAGCAGCACAGAGCATTTGACCTGGTCAATCACTGCACACACCTGGGGCAGTCTTAGGCACCTTGCAGCCTCCAGGAAACAGCCTAGCTAAGACCCAAGCCCAAATTGTCATTGGCAATGGCGGCAGCAAGCAAAAGCAGTAGTAGCAAGAGGAGCAGCCACAGCCCTGGAGGAAAGGAGAGCTTCCCATAGGGAAAGGATCCTCAGTGGGAGGCCAGCTGGCCTGGCTGTCCCTGGAACCCCTCCCTGCAGCATCTGAACAAATACTAACTCTCTGGCTTATGAGCAGGGCCAGGAACTTCCCAAGCTCAGACAATATATTTTGTCAGTAAATTAATTACAAATTAAAAGTGTACACATGGACATTGCAATACAACGTATCAGGCAGGATTTTTCAAAGAGTTTAGGATCCCTGGTTTTTAAAACTGCTAAAACATTGCAAAGCAAATATCTACAGGCTTAGAAATAGAAATTGAAGATTATCACATTTGATGGAAAAGAATACTTTTCATGTGACATTTCAGATAAACTAATTAGTAAGGAAGACAATTTTGAAATTAATTTTATTTTTAAATGAAAATATAGCAATGGAATATATAAACAAGCTTTTTCAGTTATATACAAATCATGAAACCACTTTCAGTTTTTTATACAACCCCCTAAAATATGGAAATGTCAGAGGAAACATTAAAATACCATTGTATAAATGTGTATTTAATTCAGGCTTACACAAAATTGATTTGTATGAAGAGTTAAACATTTTTAGAAAAATTGTTCTGCAGGAATCATAAGGTCTAGCCATATTAAAATTTATATTTTTAAATAATTGACCAGAAAATTAAGTCATCGAAAGTATAAATTTTGATGTCCTAATCAAGACAGTAAAAGATATGATGAATTAAGATAAAATATCAAGAAAATATTCTTATTTATTCTGTTCTGACACCAAAAATAATTTTTTTGCATTTATAAGTTAATGTTGTTACTCATTTATCATTATTAGCTTTATTACATTTTATAAATAATGAAAGATTTTTAAAAGAAAAGCTTTTTTGTTTTAGTTCCTCTAACTGCACTTTATTTGCTTTTTGAACAAGAAGCATACCCTGAATTTCATTTTGCATTTTACCCCACAAATTATGTAGTCAGCACTGCCCAAGAGGCAAAAGACTTTGAGATAATTTTACAATTGACAAAATTGAAATCCATGAGGGCTGAATGGCTTGGCCATAGTCCCAAAGCTAGCTATGGAAGCAAGTTTCTAGACTTTGAATTTGAGAAAGTAGCGCCTTGAGCCGATCAAGAACCCACTTAAAACACTCCAAATTATGAAAAGAGTCAAGTGTCATCCCTAGAGCTGGCTTTTCTGGCTAAACATGACC
>NW_012151285.1:6557049-6557556 GCF_000956105.1 Propithecus coquereli | reverse complement strand
AGTACTATTCAGCTATAAGAAACAATGGTGATATAGCACCTCTTATATTTTCCTGGATAGAGCTGGAACCCATTCTACTAAATGAAGTATCCCAAAAATACTTTTTTATTCTATAATATGTAATCTACAATAAGAGTTTGAATGAATACCAATATTATTAGCTACTTTTAAAGTGGAGCAGAAATATATGGATAATATAATGGGACTTTAAAACCAGAACTAATAATTCACAGACATTCACTTTCTTCCTTAATTGTATTACTTTTATTAAGAATTTGTAATAAACTTCTTATATGAATTTGGCAAAGAAATTTCAACGCATTCTTTTTTAAATGAATTTGTTAGAACTCAAGGTTTCTTTTCCAATCAAAACCTTAGGAAGTGCCACTCCCAAATCAACTGAGCAGCCAGGCTTTTGATTTCTGAGAAATTCTTGCTCAGGTCACCAGGGAATGAAAGGTCAGCTTTGAGGAAGTTTCTGGAACAAGAAGAAACTCAATGAAATTG
>NW_012151285.1:6553314-6556999 GCF_000956105.1 Propithecus coquereli | reverse complement strand
GCCTTGAGCCGATCAAGAACCCACTTAAAACACTCCAAATTATGAAAAGAGTCAAGTGTCATCCCTAGAGCTGGCTTTTCTGGCTAAACATGACCACAGGAGAACAGAGAAGCAGCCAAGGGTGTACCATAACCAGCCAGAGCATAGAAAACCCAAGGAGGGCATGCTCTGGGTGTCTGCCATCCAACAGGGTAATGAGTTGTTGGACTTGGCCAAAACTACCATATCTTTTTCTTCTCTGCGAAAATTTGTAGAAAACAAAAATCTCAATCAAGAATGGACTAAAACTTTTTCTTCAAAAATTCCAACGGCAAGGATATTGAGAAAATGTAATCCTTTGTGTTGCTGGTGGGAATGTAAAATGGTACAGCCACTGTGGAAAACAGTTCGGCAATTCCACATAGAATAACCATATGATCCAGCAATTTCTCTACTAGATATACCCAAAAGGATTGAAAGCAGAGACTCAAACAGATCAATGTCTGTAGCAGTATTATTCACAATACCCAAAAAGGTGGAAACCCAAGTGTCCATCAGCAGATGAATGGATAAACAAAATGTGGCATATACATCGAATACAATATTATTTATCCATAAAAAGGAGTGAAATTCTGATGCATATTACAATATGGATGAACCTTGAAACTGTTATGCTAAATGAAATGACAGACACCAAAGGACAAATATATGATTCCATTTATATGAAAACCTAGAATAGTGAAATTCATGGAGACTGAGGTTACCACAGGCTGAGGGGAGGGGAAAATGGGAATGTAATGTTTAATGGACACACAACTTCTGTTGTGATGATGAAAAAGTTCTGGAAATGGAGAGTGGCACTGGTTTCACAACATGTACATGCACTTAATGTCACTGAATTATACACTTAAAATGGTTAAAACAATAAATTTCATGTTGTGTATCTTTCACTGCAATAAAAAATAAAATATAAAATTTTTTTTAAAAAACTTTTGATCCCTTACAAAACACATTATCTGGGTTCTGGTTTGTTTTTTATTTTCTCATAAATTTAATATCTCAGGAATTAAAATCAATTTTTTAAAAAAAATTCCAGTCACTATTGACATTTAAAGGCACAAAGGCAATGATAAATCCAATTTATATTAGGACTAACTTGGGGAATATTATGAATAAATGAGAAATTTGGGTACATTTAACTGCCTCAGAATCATAGGATATTAGAGTTACAGAGAACTTCAGACATGATCCAGTTCAATATTTCTAAAAATGTACTTCACTGACCTCTCATCCCATGATACATTGCATCATAAAAGGCTTCTATGCCAAGTCATCCCGAAAAGGCTACACTTTGAATATCATTCCTTGGTGATTGGCTGTGGTCATCAGCAAATACACCCTGTGCCTTTTCAGTAAGCCAGACTTGTTTTGCGTACCAACGCTTCTCACATTGTAAGGTACACGGTAATCACCTGGATATTACTACTGGATATTACTACATTGTAGTACTACATTGTAGAAATGCAGATTCTGATTCAGAAGGTTTGGGGTGAGACCCAGGAATCTGCATTTTTAACAAGCTCCCAGGGGCTGCTGCTGCTGGTCCAGCACTTTTTGAGAGACAAGGTAAGAGAGACCCCTGCACCCTGGAACAGTGCAGGGGTGACAGTGTGCAGGTACTTAGGGCTATGCTAGTTGTGACCATGCTGAAATACGTCCATAACAACTGACAAATAGCCATGGACAAATGTCCCCAGTAATCCAGCTCCTCCCAGACCTCCCCGGGATCCAGAAACAAATGTCACAGGCCACTGGGGGCCTCAGAGCTGCTTCAGAGCTGCAGCCAGCATTCCTTCTGATTGCTTACCAATTATTAACTGTTTTGCAGTACATTACCCCAGGAAACCCGGTAATGGTAGGACTCCCAGTAAATCTGTGTTGGATGACTCTGTGGAAATGGTTCAAGAATGGATGCAGTATAAACCCCTGCTTATCTTTATCTTCTCTTTCCTCAATCTCATTCAATCATGGGTCCTTTCTGGGGAAACATTGATCTAATTCAACCCGCTCCTTTTGCTAAAGAAAAAACTGGAAACCAGAAGGTCGAAGTGTTTTGCCTAACGTCAGATAGTTAGACAGAAGCGAACACAGGGCCAGAAATCAGCTCTCACTTCCACAGTCGTGCCTAATTGAGTATTCCCAAAATGAAAGATGGTTTAATTTTGCTATCATAGAGTCATGACAACCTGTAACGCTTATAGTGTGTGAACCAGTTAAACTATTTGACTTAGCGTTACTTTAAAAAGAAATCATATTTTTTTAACTTCAAACCCTTAGCCTTGACATATATTAATATGTTTATCAGGGTTTAATGATATTACATGAAAATTCTACTGTATAATAATCTTTAGGTCATGCCATTCAAAACTCCTCACTGGAGATACAGAAGCGAGCTAAAGTGACTTGCTCAATGTCACCAGCTTAATGGCTATTTAGTGACAAATCCAGGACCAGCACCCAGATCTCTTTGCTCTCACTGTGGCACTTGCTCTTGAAAACCTCAACTGCATTCACTTTTAGTTTTTGTAAGGAAGCGTTTGCATAAATGACCAGTTTAGCACAACCCAAGCTGCTGTGTAACCAGGTCACTGACTACAGGTTTGCTTTTGTTAAGGACAAGGTGTGAACAACCACCATCTGAGCAATAAGCAGGAGACCTGCAATGGTGTACTCCAGGCTTGAAGAAACCGCCCTCTGCTGGATGCAGAGTTGTGGCCTTTCATCATACCTTTACAAGAGGGGCTCAACTATTAAAAGTTCCCTGAGGTTCAGTGAGGAATAAAGGAGGCGTGCAGAGATATCAATACACGGAAACAAAATGTTTTGCCATATGCCCTCATAGAAAATTATATTCCAGCTGCAGTTGAATTCACTTTAACAACTGCATGTGCAGTTGTAACTTCCACTCAGCATCCGGCTACTCCAGAATGGCTCTAGGGCATATCCGTTACAGGGCTACATGCTCTCTTGTGAGAAATCTGGGAGTTATATTCCCTGCCTCTCACTCACCCCAAACCACAAGGACACAGCAGTTACCACTGTGCGTTACAGGATGAGGTTACGGAAGGGATCAGAGAGGTGTCTGTGATTCAGTTCAAGGCCAAGGTAATTGCTGCAACTTCAGCATTGAACACTTTGCAAAGGAAATAGCACCATCGGGTTGCAACGCTGATTTTTATGTCCAGTCCTAAAAAGGAACTGCCTTCGATAAATCATCTTCCTAATGGAAACGACAGAATTATTCTCCCAGGAGGAAGGCACAAACCACACGTCCCTCTCAAAGGCAACAGGAAGGAAACGCAGAGCCATAGCTGCCTGGGAGGATCTAAGACTTCCTAGGGATCTGTTTCCCCTCTCCCACTCTGAGGTCACTTTTAACAGCTTTTATAAGTCATTGTTTATGTATAAAGGATAGAACCCATCTCCCTAAGTATGCTGCCTATTTTTTTTTAAAAAAAGAAACTATCTCTAGTTTAATACAAGGAAAATCTTCATCATAAATCTTAAGCAAAAAGGAAAGGTGTAAATCAGTATAAGATAAACTTTTATTATTAATACCAACAAAATTAAATGCAAAATAATAAATAGGTAGCAGCAGTGGCTTTGGGGGAAGACTGTTTCTGTATTTTCATAACTGGATTATAAA
>NW_012151285.1:6547274-6552719 GCF_000956105.1 Propithecus coquereli | reverse complement strand
TTATTGCTTTTTTGGCTAAGTGACTTGGGGCACTGGCCCAAAAATCATAGTTTTTGTTGTTGTTGTCATTGTTACAATTAATTAATAAATTAGAGGAAATGGGGTTTTTTTTGACATTTACAGTGATTAGCCCATTTAGGGGTGCGGGGAAATCACCATTTGTTATATGTTCCTTTTGCATTCTTAATTCTTTCCCCCAAAAGTTGCCATGATAAATCTATGGAGAACTTAAATAGAAGAGTTCTCCAGATAGGATAGTGGTGCTAAATTACAGAAGACAGCAGCATTGCCCTCAAGCAAATAAAAGCAAACACACAAACCCTATCATGCAGGAGTTTAAAAAATTATGTATGAATGTATTTCTATATGTTATTTGATAGATTTACGAACCATCCTGTAAGGAGATTCTGATTTGTACTAAATAGAAGCCAGCTCAGCCCCTCTAAGCAGCTCAAGACTTGCACAATCTTGTAATGCATATTGTAGAACCAAACTCCACATTCCCATTATTCTCATCCTACTATGGCTTCGCTTATGTTGTTCTCTTTCCCCAAAATCCTCCCTATTCTTTATTTTCCTTTCAAAGGTCTAGTTAAATTGTACCTTCCTCTTCCAAGATTTCTTTGATAAGATTCCATGAAATAAACTGATTGCACACACGGCCCTAATTCTCTATGTCTCTCTGCATCCATGCCCTTTTCAATGTGGCTTTGCCATTTCTCTCATCAGGAGGTAGAGTCCCTTTTCTTTGGAACCTAGCCAAGCTTGTGACTTATTTCATCCAGTAAAATGTGATGGAAATCACAGTATACCAGTTCCAGGCCTAGACTTCCCTGTCTCAGTCCTTTGCTCCATGAGAACAAGCTCAGAGGAGCAGCGGAAGAATGAGAGACCACATGGAGCAGAGGCATGTCATCCAGAATGAGACCAGTCCCGCTCAGCCAACGCTAGCTGGCCCACTCTTTGATTACAGGTGCATGAATAAACCCCACAAAGAGCAGGTATTTCTGGCCTAGATGAAAAGAATCACCCAGCCAAACCATAAACCTGTGAGAAATAATAAATAATTTTTGTTTTAAGCCAGTAAGTTTTGGGGTGCTTTGCTATGAAGCATTATTGGCAATAGATAACTGATTTACTCCTCCTCTAATTTTCCCACAAAATTTACCATATATTTATGAGTCCCACACATTTATTGTTCATTATATGTTGACATATATTGTGAATTGATGTTTCTAAACTACTTAAAGGAATATAGTATATCTTAGCTTTTTCTTTTCTGGCTCAATAAATATTTTATTAGTTTATGGGCCAATTGGGAAGCTTAAATTTCTGGACAAAGAAGGATTCTTTAAAATTGTTAATTTCTTACCTGGTACTCATTTTTTCCCCTAATGTTGAAATAAAAAAAAACTTCTTTTTTAAGGAATCAGTTTATCTTTCTTGTATGTGTTTTTTTCCCCTCCAAGCCTCAATCTCAAGGGGCCCCCAAACTCAATGAGCATGGATAGCTTATAACCACACAGCTACAGCTTGATCTGCCAAAAGAAAACCAATATAGCTTTCACATTCCTATCATTGAAATTCTAGAACTCTGTAATCTGCTTTCTCCATCATTTTTGTTATTATTATTATTTTGGAAGCTGTTCAAAAGGAAAGTGAGTCACTTTGCCTAAAAAGAGATTGGTTTCTGCTCTCTGATTGCTTCACAATGCTACCTCTCCAGAACACGCCATATGTTCCCTGAAACTTGTGCTATGAACAGAACAAGACAAAGATGCAAAGCTTGTCCTCCAGACCCTCACATTTCCCTTTCTGTCTTCCTTTATTACTTTCTGGTCACTTCTCTCCCCAGCTCCCTAAAAATCCAATGGCTTTTTTAAATAACAGAAGTACCACAATGTGAGAATTGTCCTCCCTTCGAATGCTTCATGCTCCAAAAGTTATTTGCTTTCTTCCCTGAGTCCTTACCAAAGTCATGATCCTTACCAAAGTGTCCTTTATCTCACCTTGGTGTCTGGTAGAAAAATTGTATTAAAATAATTCATGTGAATCAGTGTTAGCTTAATAAATTAACTTGAACAATCTTTTACATAAAGAGGATACTTGATAAAATTATACCAATGGTAATAATATTATTTGTGGCATAATCTGCCATCTGGTCACCCAAATACCATACTCTACTTTTCTTCCCCAGCACACTATTTCTCAGCCAGGGTTACTTAAAAACTTCCTGTTGAAGAGATTGCATTTACCAGGTTCCCTGAACGATTGCATGGAAGAGGGCTTTCTTGCTAATCTGTTAACTATTACATGACCAACATAGAAATTTTAATTTTTTTTAAATTACAAAAATACTGGGGTATACAGCAGCTAGTTACCATAAGTAATTTACTATCCTTCATTCATAATGTAATTTATCTTTTTCAAGGTACTTTCCTTTCATTCATTCATAGAAGTCACCAAAATATTTCTATAAAAAGCCAGATAGTAAATATCTTAGGCATTGTGAGTCATATGGTCTCTTTCGCGACCATTCAAGTCTGTCATTATAGTATAAAACAAGCCATAGACAATACATAAAACAAATGGGCATGACTATTTTCCAACAAAACTTTATTTACAAAAAGATGAGGGAAGAAGGCTGGATTTAGCCCACAGGTGTATTTTGCCAATCCCTTTGATGGATGATAGATAAGCAAAAATCAATTAACAGTCCCTTCCCTAAAGAAACTAGGACCACATATCATGGTACTGGCTGGAGTCACTCCTGCAGCTGCATTCAACAAGACACTTGACAGTTCACAATCGCAAAGATGTGGAAACAACCCAAGTGCCCATCAATACATGAGTAGATTAATAAAATGTGGTATATGTATACCATGGAGTACTATTCAGCTATAAGAAACAATGGTGATATAGCACCTCTTATATTTTCCTGGATAGAGCTGGAACCCATTCTACTAAATGAAGTATCCCAAGAATGGAAAAATAAGCACCACATATACTCACCATCAAATTGGTTTTAACTGATCAACACCTAAGTACACATATGGGAACAACATCCATCGGGCATTGGGCAGATGGGAGGGGGAGGAGGGGATGGGTATATACATACATAATGAGTACGAAGCACACCGTCTGGGGGATGGACACGCTTGAAGCTCTGGGCGGGGGGAGCAAGGGCAATATATGTAACCTAAACATTTTTACCCCCATAATATGCTGAAATTGAAAAAAGCTAAAAATAAAAAAATAATAAAATATCCACACTTAAAAAAAAAAAAAAAAAACAAAGTGCTTGACTGGGGCGGAAATTCTAAGACGATTTCATTCTCACATCTGCTGCCTTACCCATGTGACTGAAACATCTGAGAACTGACTGAGCTCAAACTTCTTTACATGGTACTGGGTTCTAAGAAATCAACAATGGGAGCGGCAATCTGTAAAACTTTAAAAAAAGTAAACTGCATAATGAAGCGCTAAGTGAATTAATAGAGGTTTGTGTAAGGTATAGTATGGGGGACAACAAGTGGGAACAAAAACATCGAAGAGGCTGAAGAGACTTCATACTGGAAATGACACTTCAACTGTCACTCGGTGGACAGGGTAATCAACTTAGAGTAGGTGATAGAAAGTGAAGAAAGCATGCATAGATAATCATCTTGAAAAACATGGTCATGAAGTGAAAAAAAGGAAAAGAAGTTAGAAAGGGGTCAACATGAACAAAGAGTTATGATAGTGCAAAGACTTGAGATGTTAAGGAGAACTGAGATGTTGAGGAGAACCTGTTACTGAGGTTATGACAGAAAATAGAGAGGGAAGAGATGTTATTTTGTGGAGCAAAATCTGTAAGGAAATAAGATGGGAAAGAACAAAGAGAACAGGTGGGAAATATAAACAGGGAAGCACCTCTTCCCCCTAGTGAAGAATGTATTGGTGTGGAAGCTGAGTTTATGTCTTATCTTGTCTATGAAGGAGTTATGGCTACCTGCATAAAGGATATAAACATCAACACCCAGGTGGCACAAAGAACTTCCCCAAATCCTATGCTAGGAGATTTGACCCAACTTTTGCCTGGCTTCCACCTGCCCTGTCTGAAAGCTATGTCTCTAAGAGTGACCCCAGCTCTGGACTGAATCTTCACACAAGAACACATAATGCTGCCAAACCACAAAACAAAATACATTGTCCCAGCCTATCTTGCCAAACTATTTTGAATAATTCTCCACCTATTCTTTTCTATAATTTTTCCACTTCCACATGGCCCTCTAGTTCCTTTCTGTTCCCCCTTTTTCATTTCCACGTAGTCCTTTTTTGTTCCCTGTTCTCCCCTTAAAAACCTCAGTCACCTTTGTCTTAGTTGGAGTTGAGCTCAGTCTATCTGGGAGTCTCTCTCTCTTACTGCAGTAGTCTAATTAAATTGTCTTGCCACCTTTAACAAGGGTCCAGTGCTATTGTTCTTTGACAAAGGTATATAGGCATAACTGGGAGAGAAACCAGGAAAGGGCTCCATTATCCCCAACAATTTCATCACTAAACCACTATTTACTTCCCATTCTGTAAGGGAGCTATCTGAAAGCAGAATCATGTTTGGACTTGGTAATCATATCAGTTACCTATTGCTGCATAAAAAATCATCCTGAATCTTAGCTGCTTAGCAATGATGTTTTTTCTTTTTCATGATTCTGTAGATTGGCTGGGCTCATCTCGATGGCTTGTGTTCCCCTCATGATACTGGCTATTGGGAATTTGGGAATCGATATTGGGAATATTGATTTCTGAAGCTGCTCTCAACAGGGCACTTAATCAGAGATGAATTTAATAAGATATATTTACACTCACATCTAATGACTCATCTGGTGTGACTACAAAATCTGAGAGTTGATGGTACTCAAGCTTCTTTACATGCTTGAGGTCAACAATAGAAGATTTGAGGGTTCTTCAAACCTAAGTTTGGGATCACATACTTTCACCTTCTCTGTATTCTGCTAGTCAAAGCAAGCCACAGTGTCAGCCCAGATTCAGTAGGAAGGGAAATCAACTCTCTCTTGAGAATGGCGTGGCATAGACCTGCAGGCTTGGGAAGAACTGGCAGCCATGTTTACAGATATCCTACCACAACAATGCAAATGTTTCGGACATATAAAACACTCACCTCCCTCCCACCCCAAAACCACTTTGTATCTTGATCACCAAGTGTTATTGAGTGCTCATGGGAGAATACTACACTGAGATGGATGGAGAAAAAAGGATTGATCTAAGTTGGCAGTTTGTAGGAAAGCTTCTTCAGGGAAGAGCAAAGAGTAAGACTTCTGGGGGCAACATGAGAGAACATGGGATGAGTATAGGATGAGTAATGAAGGCTGTGAGGTGAAGAAAGAGTGATAGACTTTTATATTTATCCCATTTGATGAGATACAACATCTCTCAACTGGGGAAATA
>NW_012151285.1:6544489-6545979 GCF_000956105.1 Propithecus coquereli | reverse complement strand
GATGTACCACAATTTGTTTATTCATTCACCTATTGAAGGACATCTTGGTTGTTTCCAAGTTTTGGCAATTAAGAATAAAGCTATTATAATCATCTGTGTGCAGGTTTTTGTGTGGAATAAGTTTTCAGCTCATTTGAGTAAATAGCAGGGAGTGATTGCTAGATTATTTTTTAAAGAACTGCTAAACTGTTTTCCAAATAGCTGTAACATGTCACATCCCATCAGCAATAAATGAAAGTTCCTCTTGCTCTACATCCTCAGTTTTAAATTATCAGTGTTTGGCATTTTGGCCATTTTAATAGGTGTTAGTGGTATCTCATTTTTTTTTAATTTGCAATTCTCTAATGGCAAATGGTATTGAGCATCTTTTCAATTTTATTTGCCATCTATTTATCTTCTTTGATGAGGAGTCTGTATAAGTATTTTGCTCTTTTAATTGGGTTGCTTATTGTTGAGTTCTAAGAGTTCTTTGTATATTTTGAATAACACTTCTTTATCAGATAGATCTTTTACAAGATCTATCTGTGACTTGGGTTTTGGTTCTCTTGACACTATCTTTCACAGAGCAGAAAGTTTTTATTTTAATGAAGTCCAGCTTATCAATTATTTTTTTCGTGGATCTTGCCTTCAGTGTTGTATCTAAAAATTCATTGCCACACCCAAGATCATTTAGATTTTCTCCTATGTCATCTTCTAGTAATTTTAGAGTTTTGAGTTTACATTTATGTCTGTGATCCATTCTGAGTCAATTTTTGTAAAGGATGTGAGATCCATGTTTAGATTCCTCTTCTTGCATGTAGATGTCCAGTGATCCAGCCCCATTTGTTGAAAAGACTACCTCAGTTTTGTTGTACTCCCTTTGATCCTTTGTTAAAGATCGGTTGACCATATTTATGTGGGTCTGTTTCTAGGCTCTCCAGTCTATTAATATTCCACTAATCTGTCTATTCTTTTGCCAATACCACACTTTTTTGATTACTATAGCTTTATAGTAACACTTAAAGTCAGGTAGTGTGAGTCTTCTGTCTTTATTCTTGTCTTTCAAAATCATGTTTGCTATTGTGGGTCTCTTGCCTCTCTATATAAACTTTAGAATAAGCTTGTTAATATCCACTAAATAACTTGCTGGGGTTTTGATTGGTATTATATTTAGTCTCTGGATCAAGTTGGGAAGAACTGACATCATGAAAGTACTGAGTTTTCCTCTGCAAACATGTATTATAATATCTTTGGATTTATTTAGTTTTTCTTTTCTTTTGTTAGTCAGAGTTTTATAGTTTTCCTCATATAGATCTTACACATATTTTGTTATATTTATGCCTAAAGTATTTCACTTTGGAGGAATTACTAATGTAAATGGTATTACATTTTAATTTTAACATCCTGACACTTTCTGTTTTGGAAGGTCATTAACTATGATTCAATTTATTTAACAGGCACAGACCTACCCAGATGTTTTGTTTCTTCTTGTGTGAGTGAACAAGTCTAAA
>NW_012151285.1:6531417-6532389 GCF_000956105.1 Propithecus coquereli | reverse complement strand
ACCTTCACCCCTTAGGTGGGACAGAAGGGCAGGAGGGGGCTAAAGTTGGATATTTTCCTTTCCCCATGTGGAAAGCTAAAGGGGCTGGAATTAGGAACTTCCCTTCCCCCAGGTAAACTAGGTGCCGATAAAATTCCAGTATGTTAGGCTCTGATAAATAGTTTCTCTTGATGGCAGACTTTGTAAGAACAGAATGTCCTGAAGCATCTCAGTATGACGATTATTTTTCCCCTCCCCTTGCCAGAAACATGAAAGAATTTTTCTCTGATCTTCACTGTGAGAAACTGGCAGAGCTCCTGGAGGTAAAACTCGCAAAGGTGTGGTTGTCCCCCTAAGATGGTGTACTCCCTGGAGTTTTGAACTCTCAAACTTGTCCACACTGAGCTTCCAAAAGTTTGTCAATTATAGTTTTCATTTTCCAAACCCAGTACTGGTTCCCAAGGAGGTTTCCACTTGTGATTTTCTGCTCCACTGAGTTGGAATTCTCTGTACCCACTTGAGTATCTCTCCAATTTCGGGGGCAGCTTTTTGCCATGTGAGCTCATTTCTCTGACAGATAGAAAAAGAGTTTTTTGATTTTTCAATTTATTCTGCTTTTTATCATTAGGATAGAGTGACAACTTCCAAGCTCCTTACATGCTGGATTGGAAACCAGGAGTGCTAAAGAGACTTTTAAAAACAATTTTGATTCATTTGAGAATTCTAACCAACCCCAGTCTAGTAGTTCATTCTTAAATCAGACTCTGTATTAAGCCAATTCAGGTAGGAAACCACACCCAGCAGTCACCAAATAACACTACCCAAACTACTACCAATGGGATGGTGACTGAGAACAGTTTGAGAAAATTTGCTTTCAGGCTACATCCCATGTATATCCTATGAGGTATTTAGAAACCACTGTGTTTAAAACCCAATTGGAATAGCTCTTTTCATCAAGAGAATACATTTTTATGCTCATTTGTTTCATTTTAT
>NW_012151285.1:6530321-6531367 GCF_000956105.1 Propithecus coquereli | reverse complement strand
CTTTTTCTGTTTTTTGTAGTCTTAACTGAGCATTTTATATGATTTCATTTTCTCTCCTTTCTTAGCATATCGATTATACTTCTTTTTTCTTCAACTTTTTTTAGTGGCTCCCCTAGATTTTTCAATGTACATTTAAAACTAACCCAAGTCCACTTTTAAATAACAGTATACCATTTCACGAATAGTGCAAGTATTTTATAATAGCAAAATGTTCATAATTTCTCCTTCCTGTTCCCTGTATCGCTGTTGTCATTCATTCTATTTATATTATACATAAGCTACAGTCATCCAATACATAGTTGCTATCATGAGTGGACTTAGAAAAGTTCATGGAAATGGAATTAAAAAATAAAAATAAAAAATACAAACTTTATTTCTCAACATAAGCCCCATCAAGTTGAAGACAATTTTGTAAGCAATGATACCAGATATTTAGTCCAGCCCTAAAGAACTGAGTATCCTGGGAATTTAACCATGTCAAGGCAGTCTTTTTACATTATTAGCTGAGGAAAAATGGGTGGCCTTTATAGATTTTTTAGGATTAAGAAACAAAAAGAAGGCTGAGGGGTCAAATTAGGACTGTAAGGTGGATGCCTAATAATTTCCTATCAAAACCCTTGAAAAATTCCCTTGTTGATGAGAGGAATTAGCAGGAGCATTGCTGTGGCGGAGGACTCTCTGATGAAGTTTCCAGGACATTTTTCGACTAAAGCTTTGGCTACATTTCTGAAAACACTCTCATAATCAGCAGATGTTATTGTTCTTTGGCTCTCTAGAAAGTCAACAGTATTTTGAGCATCCCAAAAAACTATTACTATGACTTTGCTCTTGACCTGTCCACTTTTGTTTTGACTGGACCACTTCTACCTCTTGGTAGCCCTTGCTCTGACTGTACCTCATCTGCAAGATTATACTAGAAAAGCCATGTTTCATCTCCTGTTAAAATTCTTTGAAGAAATGCTTCAAGATTGTGATCCCATTTGTTTAAAATTTCCATTGAAAGGTATGCTCTTGTTTGCAGCTGATCTGGGTGCAATGGTTTCAGC
>NW_012151285.1:6524328-6525619 GCF_000956105.1 Propithecus coquereli | reverse complement strand
TGAGTAGACTCTCATCCAACTACTGCATGAAGGTGATTCAAGCTAGGGACTCTGGGCAAAGCCAACGTTTTAGTCAATTCTGGGGCTGTTGCAAACATGGGCAAATGAGTAACCAAAGACCCATAGTTCTCCATACAGACTATGACTGCAAGTATTTTAATACAAAAATGTGAACAGGTGTTACAAATGACCACAGCACCCATTTATAATGTTGGTAAAGTATCCATAGAACAGAGATTATTAAATCCAGAAATTAAACTATGTTTGCCTTCTGGTGACCCTTTATAGTAAATCAAAAAACAATTGTTATAGATTTTTCTCCAGCCTACTAAGAAGCCAGGGAGCAGGAAAATTTATTTAATTACATTGGTCCAGAGTTTAAGACTGCCAAGGTGTTGTGGCAGATATACCATAACTTTCATAAAACCAAGAGAAGGATTTTAGATCTGACAAACACAGTAGAGTCAAGAAGTTGACAATCGTGGTGAGAGTTGAAGGACAGGCAAGACAAGAGTGAGGTAATTGAAATGATAAGATACGGGCCCTTGTGTTAAAATAGGAAAATTCTAGTTTTCAATTTCCTAAGACAATGAGTTCCACTTGGTGAGAAATTCCAAGATATTGTCATATAAATAAAAGGCTAATGTGAAATTAAGGGAAGTTTATACAGTAGAAAAGGTTGGGTAATGGTAAGCTTAGAGGTACAGAAGACTCAATGTCCAATAAGCCAATATATGCTCACCTATCTCAAAAGAAGTACAAGCTGAACTTAAGTGACTTGCTAATTATTATTCCCTATTCACTCATGTAAGCAGCTTGTTTGATTGGTTTGAAAACAATATCCATCAAATTAAGTGCAAATTGTTTAGCGACCAATCCATTTTGTCAAGCTGATTGAATTCTGCATGTTAAAGACTTTGGCATCAACAATGATGACTAATAACTGAAAAGGGAGATGAAGAAAAGTTAATGTGAAGGAAAATGAGAGCCTGGGTTTATAGTGTAGTCCAGCTGACTAGAGTTTCAAAATAACATTGACATACTGATAGTAAATAGGAAAAACCGGTGGTGGAGAAAGCAGTTAAAACTTCACAGAAAAACACTTCCAAAAGAAATATCATTTTAGATTGCTCATCTCCTAAATGAATTTTTACAATTATGGTTTTTAAGAGAAAGTTTTATTTTCATTGTGGTTACTAATGCATCTGACTCACTCGTATGTTCTTCTCCAGTGTTACGTATAAAAGGTCAATGGAGAAATAAATCACTTAGATAGATGAAGACTTATGTC
>NW_012151285.1:6523124-6524278 GCF_000956105.1 Propithecus coquereli | reverse complement strand
GGGCATAGAATTTTTCATAGTATTCTTTATTTTCTTTTTCATATCCATGGGATCTGTAGTAATGAACCTTCTTTTACTTCTGATATTAGAAATTTATGTCTTCTCTCATTTTTTCTTAGTTAGACAGGCTAAAGGTTTATCAATTTTATTGATGTTTTTCAAAAAACCAGCTTTTTGTTTTCTTGATTTTATCCACTGATTTATCTTTTTCAATAGTATTTATTTCTGCTCTAATTTTTATTATTTCTTTTCTTCTACTTACTTTGAATTCAATTTCCTCTTCACTTTTGAGTTCCCAAAGGTGGAAGCTTAGATTATTGATCTTTGATTTCTCTTCTTTTCTAATATATGCATTCAATGATATCAATTTCCCTTCAAGCACTGCTTTCACTGCATCCCACAAATTTTTATAAGTTGTCTTAATTTTTATTTAGTTTAAGATATTTTTAAATTTGTCTTGAGATTTATTCCTTGACCCATGTATTATTTAGAAGAGTTTTGTTCTATCTCTAAGTATTTGTGAATTTTCCAGATGTCTTCCTATTGTTGATTTCTAGTTTAATTCCATTGTGGTCTGGGAGCATAGTGGTATGATTTCTATTCTTTTAAATCTGTTGAGGTGTGTTTTATGGCCCAAACCATGATCTATTTTGTTCAATGTTCCATGTGAGCTTGAGAAGAATGTGTATTCCACAGTTGCGGGATGAAATACTCTATAGATGTCGATTATATCTAGTTGATTAATGGTGATATTGAATTCAACTACATCTTTACTGTATTTTTGCATGCTGAATCTGTCCATTTCTAACAGAGGGGTGTTGAATCTCCAACTATAATAGTGAGTTAACCTATTTCTCCTTGAAGTTTCATCAGTTTTTCCCTCAGATATTTTGACGCACTCTTTTTAGGCACATACGCACAAATAATTATTATGTCTTCTTGGAGAACTGACCCCTTTATCATTATATAATGCTCCCCTTTATCCCTGATTATTTTCCTTGTTCTGAGGTCTCCCTTGTCTGAAATTAATATTCTCTTTTGACTAGGGATATCTTTCTCTATCGCTTTATTTTTAGTCTATATATATCTGTATTTATCTGCTCAGGCTAACATAACAAAACAACACAGGCTGGATGATGTAAACAACAGAAATT
>NW_012151285.1:6496708-6508929 GCF_000956105.1 Propithecus coquereli | reverse complement strand
TTATTTTACTTATTTATTTATTGAATTCTGGATCTGGCTAGGGCTGAGAAAACACTATGCCTTGCTGATACATCAGCCCCAACATGAGCCTCTTGATGACACAGTGCTTGGTTGAGGTTGGCTGAGGTCCAAAACTTAAAACACAACACTCCAATGTAGATACTCATGATCCCTAAAAGAGTGTGCCTGATGTGGTTAGATGATTAAGTCAACACAGTAGAAAATGAAGAATGGTCCTTTATCAGATTTAAAGGAGCATAACAGTTAAATATCAAATGGCAAAACAGTGAGATCAACTGTACAAAATGATAGTAACATCTGCCAAATACTTTACATTGTGCTAGACATCTTTTGTGCATTGTGCCTTTAACTTTTTTAATACACTGTTGTGGGTTAAATTTTGTCTCCCAGGAATTTCTATGTTGGAATCCAGGCCTGTAGTGCCTCAGAATGTGACCTTGTTTGGAGTGAAGGTTGTTGCAGATGTAATTACTTAACATGAGGTCACACTGGAGTGAAATGGGCCCCTAATCCAAGATGACTAGCATCATTGTGAAAAGGGGAAATCTGGACACAGGCACATATACTGGGAGAACATTGTGAGAGCATGAAGGCAGAGATTGGGGTGATGTGTCTACAAGCCAAGGAACACCAAAGATTGCCAGAAAACCACCAGAAGCTGAAAAAGATACATAAAACATATTCTCCCTCAGAGCCCTCAGAAGGAAGCAAACCTGATGACACCTTGATCTTGAACTTTTAGTCTGTAGAACTGTGAGGCAAAAAATTTCTGTTGTTTAAGCCACTCAGTTTGTCATGCTTTGTTATGGAAGCCCTAGAAAACTAATACACATACTATTGGATAAGGATTTTAGACACAGGGTGAATTAAAAATTTTGTTCATGAAGTTGGTGTCTTTAAATTAAATCATATCCTTGAACTAAATAAGATATGGTATATGTATTAGACAGAGAGTGGCAAGAAGGAGGACACTTTTTCATTCCTCATGAACATATAGCAAACAGAGGAAATTGCTAGCACAAAGAATGGCAGTCTTAGGTGCTTTTTTTCAAGACCATAGCAAGCCCAGACTTCAAACATCTTCATTTGCTAGCTCCCCTACACTGATTCCAAGACCAGGTATGAGAAAAGGATTGTTGTTCTTGGTCAGAGAGTTTCCATGCAACAAAATGATAAGCTGTGAGCCTCCCATTAAAAAGGTCACTATGAGGAGTGTGGGAGGGTAGAATAGGCAGAGCACAGAGAATTTGTAGGGCAGTGAGAACGCGCTATATAATATCATAATGACAGACACATGTCATTACACTGTTGTCCAAACTCCATAGAACAGAGCACCAAGCCTGAACCCTAACGTAAACTATGGACTTAGGGTGATAATGTATCAATGTGGGTTCATCTATTGTAACAAATGTACCACTATAGTGGAGAATGTGACTATGAGGGAAACTACGCACGTGTGGGGCAGAAAGTATAGGAGAACTCTCTGTACCTTCGTTTTAAGTTTGCTGTGAACCTAAAAGTTCTCTAAAAAAAAAAACAAATAAAATCTTTAAAATATTGCTATAGTATCCATTAGATAAAATTCCTTTGATTTTTGTGGTCCCTCTCTTCACTGAGGGATTGCTTGAAAAGAGTGGGAAGTTGTCTCATAGCAGGCAGTAGAAAGCAAGGAACTAACAGATATTACCATCTCCCGGGTATTTTCTAAATGAGAAAAGCAATGCTTAAAGAGAAAGTATTCTGCTCAAGCTCTTACAGTTGAGTAAGTAAAAAGCCAGTATTTAAGCCTTGTGTTCACAACCTCTGTAGTATCTTGCCTCCCAAAACCCACTTACTAACATGAAATGATAATAGAGTTTGAAGAAGCTTTTCCACTCTGGATTTTTTTTTGATAAAAGAAATAATGCATCGGCCGGACGCGGTGGCTCACGCCTGTAATCCTAGCACTCTGGGAGGCCGAGGCGGGTGGATCCCTCAAGGTCAGGAGTTCAAGACCAGCCTGAGCAAGAGCGAGACCCCGTTTCTACTAAAAATAGAAAGAAATGATCTGGACAACTAAAAACATATATATATATATAAAAAAAAATTAGCCGGACATGCCTGTAGTCCCAGCTACTCAGAAGGCTGAGGCAAGAGGATTGCTTGAGCCCAGGAGTCTGAGGTTGCTGTGAGCTAGGCTGACACCATGGCACTCTAGCCCGGGGAACAGAGCAAGACTCTGTCTCAAAAAAAAAAAAAGAAATACTGCATGCTTATTATAATAAGTCAAATAATACTGAGCCATATAAAGAAAACTTTATCTACTTCCACTTCCCTGCATATAACCTCACTCCCTTGAAGTAACCAATTTCAAAGTTCAGAGATTACCTTTCCATGTGTTTATACACATTCACATATATAGCTCAAAAATTTATCCCAAAAAGCGCAAAGCGGTTCCTAATTCCGATCTTTTGTAAAAATAAGATACTATTCTTTATATTTACCATCCCTTCAGGGTATTAATATTTTTATAGCTATATAATTATATATACAACTATAGAACTGCAACTGTATATATAACATATATGTCATACATACATATATGACTATGCAATTATACCCTATTAATGGGCATTTGGGTTGATTCCAATATTTTGCCTCTAGTAATATTACAATAAAAATCCTTCATATGTCCTTATATGCTAGTGCCTTTTTTTCCTGTAGAATAGATCTCCAAAACTGAAAATGCTGAGTCAAAGAATACATGCTTTTTTAAAAAATTTTGTAAAAACTATCAAATTACTTTCCAAATCGTTGTACCAATTCACACTTGGTCAGCATGACTTAAGAATGGCAATTTCCCCACAGCCTTGCCAGTCCAGAATTTTATCCATGATGTCCATTCGGATGCCCCCACATAAGTAATTCTGGCATTGCTAATCGGCAGCTCTGTGATTTTAGTTCTCTTCATTAACTGATCTCCTTCATTTGGCTTTCGATCCCCTCATATTCATAAAGTGGCTGCTGCGTGTCTGGAGATTTCTTCCTCCCTGTGGAGATGTAAGCAACTGGGTGGGAGACTACCCTGGGTGACTTAAGCATAAAAAGAGCTTGTTGAAAGGATGAAAAGTAGCTCACAGCATCATTGGCAAGATTGAAGAACCAGGCTTAGGGACAAACAGCCAGAACAACAGTCAAATCGTGGCACAGAACTGATCAGAAAAGAAATTTCTGACCATTTCAAAATCATGGAGCAAAACAATTGACACTACTACCAATTCTTCATCAAGAAAATTAAGCTTGTAGCAACTGTCAACTGCCTCCAGAGAGTCCCTACTGTGATATTGTGAAATAGATATTTGGTGCCTGAGCCAGAACTTCTAAAACCCTTGCAGATCAGGCACTGGGAGAATCTTTTGTTCTAATATTTGGTCTCTGAGCCCAGTTTCTAACATAGAGCTCCTAAGACCCTTGTAGTTTTTGGAGTAATAGGAGCATCTGACACAGAACTTCTAAATCCTTTGGGATTTCCTGAGTGATAAGAGCATCTTTTGTTCTAAAGAAGGGACCCCTGGTGGGCCCCTGGATAGCCTCTGGATGGGGCCAGCTGCCAGAGGAACCAATCATATGATTAGAGGGTTGGAACATTCTGTCCCTCATCCCCTCCTCTGGGAAGGGGAGAGGGGCCAAGGTTGAGTTGATCACCAGTGGCCAATGGAGAGCTTCTGGATTGCTGAACAAGTGGAGGTGCCTGGAGGGTGATACACCCAGAGAGGGAATGGAAGGTCCATGCCCCTTCCCCCATAACTTGTCCTATGCTGTTCTTCTGTATCCTTTGTAATATCCTTTATAATAAATGGGCAAACATAAAAAAAGTTTCCCTGAGTTCTGCAAATTAATCGAACACTGGGAGGGAGTTGTGGGAATTTCAAATTATAACTGGATCAATCAGAAACAGGTCACAACCTAGGGCCTGTGATTGGCATCTGAAGTGGGGGGCAGTCTTGTGGGACTGAGCTCCCAACATGTGGCATCTGACACTAACTCTAGATAGACAGTGTCAGAATTGGATTGAATTATAGGACACCCAGTTGCTGTCCACTGGCAAATTTTTTGTTGTGTGGGAAAAAAACCCACACATATTTTGGTGACCAGAGGTGATGTACTCTGTGTAGTGTATCATGTTGAGAGTAGAGATTAGGGAAAAAAGTTTGTTTTTTTCATTAAATCTACCATCTCTGCTTCTGGCATCACTTGAGGGAGTCTAGGTCACATTGCATGGAAAACTGTAAAATGTAGTATCTAAAAGTTTTCAACTTTTCTAGTAGGAGGCAGTCTGTGCCTCCCAACACAACTCATAAGTTACAAATTCCTCCAACCATAGAAAGAGGGTTTTGGTGCTAGGTGGTAGGAAAGAATTATCGATGTCTATAGCATATATTCATTTTTTAACTAAGCCAATCTAATAGATGAAAAATGATCTCCCATTCTTTTCTATTACATCTTCCCAATAATATATGTAAGATATGTATTACTTTTCTAACTTGTATTTTTATGATTTTCATTTTGTGTCCTTAAATTTTTTAATACCATTTATATTTTGGTTAATCATTTTATTATACTTTCGCCTTAAAATATAGCTTTATTTGGACTTTTGGATTAAGTAATAACCCTGTAATTCAGCCAGAACTGGCAGTAAACATCGGTTAGGATGTTTTAATAACAAAAGCCTCACTTCCTGGAAGGGAGGCCCTTCATGTGAATTTAGAGTATACAATTTAGTGTATGGTGTAATCCAACGCATTTGAATGGCCTGCCTGTCAAAAATATATCTTCCCCCAAATTTTCATAAAGACTAATATTATCAGCTTGAAGGCCATTTTCTGATTTAAGGCATTAAAATCTAAGGACTATGTTAAAAGACTGAAATTAATATTCATTGACTTATTCATTCATTAAATTTTTTAATTTCATTTTTTATTGACAAATAATAGTTGCATATATTTATGGGATACAATGTGATTTATATAGAGATACAGTAATAAATTATTAAATTAAGCTAATTGATACATGTATCATATCACATACTTTTTTTGGTCATGTGAACATTTAAAATCTACTCTTTTAGACATTTTGAAATATGCATTACATTATTAACTATAGTCACCAAACTGTGCAATGGATCTCGAAAACTTGTTCCTCCTTTCTAACTGAAACTTTGTAAACATTTAAGGAGTATCTCCTATTACTAGACCCTGTTCAAAGAACTAATAACATGGTGTTAAAAGTCAGGTTTGAACCTCTCTTCTTTGGAATATAACTGTGGACAAATTATGTCAATTATTGCCAATGTTAGTGCCTACTTCACGGGTTTGCTCTAAGACTTAAATGATACTGTAAAGTTCTGACACTGTATTTGGTCATAGTTTGCATTCAGTAACCTCCAGATACCACAATATTAACAATAATTCTTCTTATGATTAATAAACCCACAGTCAATTACAAGGTGTGATAAATCTATAATAGACAAAGGCTAGGCTCCTATGGTTAATGAGAGCACAGAGGAACAGCACTGGCCAAATTGGAGCAGAGAGAATAAAGTTTACAAAAGGGCCCTAAAGGAGATGAAACTAGAGCCAAATCTTCAAGAATGAGTGTAAGATGTACTGGAGAAGAAAGTACATGTGTTGGCAGGAAGTGCAGATGCTGGGAAGAGACAGATGAAATTGCATATCTAAACTATGGGGATGTGAAAGAATGTGCAATGTCAGCAGACTTATGAAAGGGTGATCTGGACCAGGACATGATCTAAATGTGGGAGAAGGGAGAGACAGGAGGTTGTTCAAATTATGAATGGCCTTGTATACCGTGCTACATTGAGACTTCATCTTCAATAATATAAGGAGACATTAAATGACTTTGGGGGGGTCATGACATTTGTATTTTAGACAGCCTGCTCAGCAAGCAATGGGGAAGATGATTGAAAAGGGGTTTACGATTAGCAACCAGGATAGCCCCATCATGTCACTGCAGTAATGTCACAGGGAGTGGTGATTGCTGGACTAAGGTGGTGGAGATGGTGAGGAAGGAAACACTCTTGGAAGACAGAATGGGCACTTGAGACATATCAGCTAAAGAACAGGGAAAAATCTTCAAAGATGACCGTTTTGTTGATGTGGTGTCGTCACCAAGCATGGAATGTAGAAGGTGAGGGTCAGTTTGGTGAGTGTGTGCAGACTCTGAGATGTCTGTGGAACATTCTTCCAATGAGCCCTGGGTATTATGTGAACTAAGCAGAACCTCCCTTTCTCAGATTACTTCCCCATATGATTCTTGTGAGTGTGGGCCATGAGAGGCATCTTGCTTGAGATTCAGAAGACGGAAGTGAAGCAGCAACCATATTATTTTTACTCTCCAGAGGTTGGAGCTGGATAGAGCTGCAGTGACTACACTCCTACGTTCTATCTGCTGACTCGCCTTGGTGGCAATGTTCAGCTTCATGCCTGCATAACCTCCTGTTCCTGCTTCAGCTCCTGCTTCAGCATCTCTGACTCTTGGGCCAGTGAAGGACAAAGGGCACCAGCTTCTCCTACAGGATGCCCACATTATCAAAGTAGGAGATTTAGAGGAAGTAGGAGACTAATGAGGGTTCCAGTCCATCTTCATAAGTGGATTCATCCTGGAGGTTCTAGTTTGCCATCATGGGTTTTAGCTCAGCCTGTCTTGTCCCACCTTGTCTATGCTTTCTTTCCTATATGACCGTTGTGATGACGTCAGGCTTTAGCACCCAATATAAAAGCACCCATATCCTGTTGAACCAGCTCCCAAAATTGCATAAGATCAAATCTCTATGGAAAATCCCAAGTGGTTCTGCATCTCTGACTCTACTCTGACTGATAACGATAAATATGGTTTTTATAGACCTCTTTGTCATTTTAAACAGCTTTGTGTGCATAGTCCAAACTCCACACACTTTGGGCATGGGACAAAATATCATCAGTTTTTGAATTCCAACAGTTTAGGACACTGTTGTACATTTAGTTAGCATTAAGGCAGTAGTCCATCTCCTGAAATCCAGAAATCTTGTGTACAATAGATAGACAATCTAAAGCAGGGGTTGGCAAACATTTTCTATAAAGGGCCAAATAGCCTGTAAGGTCTTTATTGCAATCATTCAGCTCCCATTGTTGGATATAAGCACCCATGGACAATACACAAATTAAACAATGGTGATCTAGCACCTCTTATATTATCCTGGATGGAGCTAGAACCCATTCTACTAAGTGAAGTATCACAAAAATGGAAAAACAAGCACCACATGTACTCACCATCAACTGATCAACACTTAAGTGTACATATAGTAATAATAGTTCATTGGGTGTCGGGTAAATGGGAAGGGGAGGAGGGGATGGGTATATAAACACTTAATGGGTGTGGTGTGCATTGTTTGGGGGATGGACACACTTTAAGCTCTGACTTGGGTGGGGCAAAGGCAATATACATAACCTGAACATTTGCACCTCCGTAATATGCTGAAATAAAAAAAAAATTTTAAAAATATGGCTGTGTCTCAATAAAATTTTACTTATAAAAACAAACAATGCATTAGATTTGGCCCATAGACCATGTTTTGCCAATGCCCAATTTAGACAAGACAGTGCGAGTTCTTTATCATAAAGGTGCACTTAGAGTAGTTATCAATACATTTTAACATTGAGGAAAAAAATTAATTCAGGATCAGACAGCATGGGATCAAATCACAGATCTGCCATTCTCTGATGCTCCATTTCCTCATTTTAAACAGAGGCAAGAAGGTAGGTGCAGGGTTTTAAAATATATACGCAAATTCTTTAACATGTCTTTTTTCAATAGGTGGCATCTAATTCCCCTCCTCTTGAATGTGGTTTGGACAAAATGACTCATTCCAAATTAAAGGAATGTTATAGAAGTGGTATTTACATAGTTTCTAAGGCTAAGCAAAAAAAGAAAAAAAAAAAAGAAGATTCAGCTTCAATGTGACTATCAGGATAATCATCCTTAAAACATAACAACCAAGCTGTGAAAAAGCCAAGCTGCCAAATGGAAAGGTCATATAGAGGTGTTTTGACCACGGCCCCCAACAGAGGTCCCAGCTGACAGCCAGCATCGTCTGCCAAACATGTGCAGGAGCAGCAAGCCATCAAGTGATTCCAGGCCCCAGCCTTTGAGCTGATCCAACTGATGCCAAGTAAAGCAGAGACATTTGTTTCCACAAGCCTCACCTAAAATGCAGAAACATAAGTAAAATAAATGTTGTCATTGTTTTAAGCCACTAAGTTTGGAGTGGTTTGTTACATAGCAATAGATTAGTGGAACATGAAGATGCCCAGAGACTGCCCGGTGACTAGAGTAAGAGAACTTTGTAGGAATCTCCCTAATCTATCCACCTCCTGGCTCAAATCTTAGTACCATGGAAAAGAATGTGTATGCACCTGACTGTTAAAGACAGCTTCCCATCCATTAAGAAATCTGAGAAAATAACCAAGAATACCATCAAAAGCCACAGAGAGGAGCTAAGAGGCAGAACCCAATGACTTAACATGGAATTTGGCCAAAACTCTAGACTTAACACTTCTAACTCTTTCAAAAACAATGTCATGGGACTTTTAATGACCAGCCTAGATCAGGATGAGAGCTGGCCAAACCATCTTTACATGAAATGGAACACCACTGCAAATTAATGGGCCAAGGAATTTTGAACAAGAAAGTTTGGCCCTTAATTTTTTTTTTTTTTTTTTTTGACCAGAATGCTTTTCAACAGAATTGTGAGTCAAATTTTAAAAGTTGCCTTCTAAGAGACATGGAAAGCTACATGTCAGCAACATCACTAATCATCGGGGAAATGCAAATTAAAATTATAATCAGAGATCACCTTACCCCTGTGAGAACGGCTATTGTTAAACAGTCAAAAAACAGTAGATGCTCGTGTGGATGCAGAGAGAAAGGAACATTTACACACTGTCAATGGGACTGCAAATTAGTACAACCTCTACGGAAAAATGGTGTGGAGGTTCCTCAAAGAAATAAATATAGACTTACCATTTGAGCCAGCAATTCCACTACTGGGTATCTACCCAAAGGAAAAGAAGTCATTTTATCAAAAAGACACCTGCACTCAAATGTTTATTGCAGCACAATTCACAATTGCAAAGATGTGGAATCAACCTAAGTGCCCATCAATTTGTGAGTGGATTAACAAAATGTGGTATATGTACTCCATGGAGTACTACTCAGCCAATAAAATAAATAAATTAATGTCTTTTACAGCAACCTGGATGGAACTGGAGACTATTATCCTAAGTAAAGTATCTCAGGAATGGAAAAACAAACACCACATGTACTCTCTAATAAGTTGGAACTAACCGATGGGCACACATGGGCACAGAAATAAGTAAAGGTCATAGGAAATCAAGAAGGGGAAAGGGGGGAGGAGAGGATGGGTAAAAACCTACCTAACAGGTGCAATGAACATAATTCAGGTAAGGAGCACACTTATAGCCCTGACTTAAGCATTATAAAAGCTATCCATGTAAAAAAAACATTTGTACCCCCCTAAATAGTTTGAAATTAAAAGAAAAGAAAAGCTACTGGTCAGTTAAAATTGGTTCATTTAAATTTCATTCCTAAGTTCAGGATAACAAGATAGAGTCCACGAATTGGGGAAACAGAATATCAACAGTTTTTGATGTGAATATTGGGATTAAAAAGAAAAACCTCTGTAACTAGGATAATTCTTTTAGGAAGACAGAGATGATACGGACAGTGAAAGAGAAAAGAGAGAAAGAATAAACCTGGAAACTTGGGATCATTTTGATGATATGACTTGTGTACGCTAGGTCTGAGAGGAGAGGGTATTGCTTGTATGAGAGAGAAGATGTAAGGGACTGTAAACACACGTAACCTAAACATATGTACACCCATAATTTGTTGAAATAAAAAAAAAAAAAAAAAAAAGGGACTGTAAACATTAAAATCTGAGGCCCAGCGCAGTGACTTACGCCTACAATCCTTAGCACTTTGGGAGGCCAACGTGAGAAGATCACTTGAAGCCAGGAGTTTGAGATCAGCCTAAGCGAGACCCCATTTCTACAAAAAATAGAAAAATTAGCCAGGCATGGTGGCATATGCCTGTAGTCCCAGTTACTCCAGAGGCTGAGGCAGGAGGATCATTTGAGCCCAGGTGTTTGAGATTGCAATGAGCTATGATGACAGCACTGCACTCTAGCCCCAGGTGACAGAGTGAGATCTTGTCTCAAAAAAAAAAAAAAATTAAAGTATAAACTTTAAAGAGAATGGAATATGAAAACATCCTTTAACTTTATTTTTTGGCAGTACCTTTTCCCTTTCCCAAAACTACAAGCTCTTGTGACACTGACCTACTTACTCTTTCTCTAGCTTGTCATTTTCTCCAAAATGCCATAACTTTGCCAGTCCAGGATCTGTTTCTGAAATGTCCTCAGGGCAATGTTTTGAAGCAGAAAAAACATGGACTCATGCAATCGTGGATTCAGAGGTCACATCTGCCTCTAGCTAACTGTGTAAACTTGAGCCTTTGTTACTTACGGCTATCAATTTTGAAACCTGTAAAATGGGGATAGAGTATCCACCCGCAGGGTGTTTACACAGTTCAAGTAAGACCATATTCATGAAGCACTGACCACAACACCGTAAGACAACATGTAGGGCAAGCTTAGGAAACAGTAATTTTCCAAGAAACCCTAATTCCCTGCTGGGTGACGTCTACTTATGCTTTATGGTCCTGACACAGCGTCACCTCCTCCATGCAGTCCTTGCCAAAGCTCCCAAGCAAACTTCGGTTTCTCTCTCCAGGCTGTCAGGGCACCTTAGCCACATTGTATTATCTTACTGTGATGACGTGCCTGCCGATCCCATGTGGCTTTGAGACTTCATTAATTCCTTGTGTAGTGTACCTTCTTGATGATAGTCTAGAATTTTTGTTTTGTAATAAAGGCACTCACAGAGATGCCATTTCTGAAAATTAGTATGTGCTGTTTGAGAGAGTTGAAATGTGTATTACTCAGTATTTGGACGTGTTTTAGTCTGTGTTGCAGTGGCCATCTCTCTTCTCTGGTTCCTGCTTGCCCAACTATCACCCTTATTTGATTTATGGCGGTCACCTGCTCTTCTTTATGACTTTGTCTCTCATGTTCTCTCAAGTCGAAGTTTCTTTTTGTAAAACTATACCTTTATTAGTGAAATATTACCAATGGACACCATAAAGTACTCTTGAAACATGTAAATCAACACATTATATGCTGCCCAAAGGGGTAGTATTAACTGCAAAGGATGGAAAAACCACGACTTTCGAAGTTTACTTTTAGAAATGTATGTTTCTCCTCATTTTTTTAATCCCCAAAAGAGGTTAAACTCTGACACCTTTACCTCAATCTACATGTTCCTAAGCTGCTAGATTTCTAGAAATAATAATTATAATACAGCTCATGTTTGCCGAGTGTTTACTATGGCACGGTACCAGAAAAGCTTTTTATGTGTCATCTCATTTTTATTGCTATGGCAAACTTAGGAAAGAAATGTTGCTATTATGTCATGCTACAGATGAGGGACTCCAAATATCATTCAACTAATTCTAATTGTATCAGCCTAGTTTGAACATTACACACTATTTATATATGGATTTACATATTGCCAAAATTAGCCACCACCTAGGGGTTATGATATTTTCATTTTTTCCTTTTCTAGCCTTTGGGTACATCAAGAGCCTGTGTGAAGACTTTTCTGGTCATCAATAAAGTAAATTTGGTTATCTGATTGTCTTCTGTCATCTTACTAGAACTTGTTTGAATGGGAAACCAGATAAACACATTTTATTAAAAATTGGAAGCACATAAAGAAAAAGTCAAGAAAAATTCAGGATGGATGCTTCTTACTACAGGCACTGAAGGGGAGGGACCTGGGCCATCAGAGGGTTACATGAACACATACAACTTCCTCAACACATGAAATAGTCAAAGAGAAACTGAGGCCGTCCTAGTAGTAATATTTATTTACTTTTACCAAAGCTGCAGGAGTCTAAGAGCTACAGCAAGCCATTCATTTTTGCATTTCCTCCACTGACTTTGATGTAGTAAGCAGAAAACTGATCAAAGGTAGCCTTTTCAAATTACTTATATTTATTATAAAATTACTCCAACATAACAAAA
>NW_012151285.1:6492349-6494978 GCF_000956105.1 Propithecus coquereli | reverse complement strand
AAAAGCTGATGAGAATGGAAAAATTAGAGTCCTGAAACTGTGTATGCTCAGTTGATTTTTTAGGAAGCAACAAAATATGGGAAGGTACTAGGGTGATTTAAAGGAGACCCAGAGCAAAGGTTTAAAGACATTTTCATAACTTAAAGGGAAATAATCAAACTATATTGTACAGTGTATAAAAGTGCAGCATTGAAGCCAGACAATGGTGAATTCAAATACAGCCGTCCACTTAAAACACATATAGCTTATGAATATATTCTCTCTAAATTCTGTTCACTTATTTGCAAACTAAGGATCACAAATAAATTGAACTGGCATGTGCAATAAATGAGATAAAAAAGGTAAAGCCATTAGCCATCAATTATTATTATTGTTACACAGACATAAAATAAATGTTTTATTGTGGCATAAACATAATAAATGGTCATTTTATTATGATAATTGAAAGTAAAAAGTCTAACCAGGAGATTGCTTTTCATCTCTCTGATAACGTTTTTCATTAAGCCTCCATATAATAACACATTTTCTTCCCAAGGGCAAAAACTTAACCCTTTTCTGCTTCTTTTAACCTTCCTTTTGTTTCCCCTACTCTTAACAGGACAACTTTATTAATTCTCCCTAATGATGATAAAACTACGATAGAATAAGTCAGAAAAAATTCAACACTGGCTCCCAGCCAGGTGTATTTTTGCATGTTCTAAGAGAAAAGAGTGCAGAAATGCTTACCGTGGTCACTCTATGGCTCCCAAGACTTAGATAGGACCAGTAAGTGTCTATGTACGATCATCTTCTGCCATGGCTTTGCCAAACCTAAAAAAAAGGTGTGTTTATATGAGCTGATTCATGTTTTAAAAAAGGAACCATTTATTGAAAGTCCACTATATGCCAGGGCACTGTATAGGTTGATTTTATGTTTGCATATATGTGTGTGTGTGGGTAGATGGGTGGGTGGGTGTGGATATGTGTGTGTATGTCAAACACAGTCCCTGTTTTCTTTCTTCTTTTCTTTTCTTTTTTGAGACAAAGTCTCATTCTGTTGCCTTGGGTAGAATGTAGTGGTGTCATCATAGCTCACAGCAACCTCAAACTCCTGGGCTCAAGCGATCCTCCTGCCTCAGCCTCCCAAGTAGCTGGGACTACAGGCATGTGCCACCATACCCAACTAATTTTTTTTTCTATTTTTAATAGAGACGGGGTCTCACTCTTGCTCAGGGCTCAGGCTGGTGTCGAACTTCTGAGCTCAAGCAATCCTCCCACCTCGGCCTCCCAGAGTGCTAGGATTACAGGCGTGAGCCACTGGGCATGGCCAGTCCCTGTCTTCAAAGGGACACATAGCTCAAGTTTTGGACAGGAATATGTCTTCAACATGCTACATTACCCAGATATTTTGATTTTGTATAGAACCTATGATTTTATTCCACTCAACATAAATATGGAATATAATAGAACTGTAACTTTTTTATTAATAAAATTGAATTGTGACATATATTATGAAATGTAAGATCAAATTCTTATCCTGAGTGTTTACACTAGCCATCTTAAACACGTTGTGAAAACACGTTAAACTAATCAACAGTTCGATATCCCTATTGAATAAAATATCTGTAGATAGAATCCTGTAGTAAAACTTATCTATATAATCTATCACATTTTTAAATCAAAAGGAAAAAATTATACGGTTTCCTAATAGGTACCAAAAACTTTAATTTGTAAAATATAGCTTCTATTCTTAATTATGTTTTTAAAACTTAGGATAGAAATAGATGGATATTTATTTAATGTGAAAATAAATATGTATACATATACAAATAAAATAAATAAAAGTCACGTCTAATGGTAAATTAAAAGCATTATTCATATTAAATTCAGTAACAGGCAAAGATGCCTATAATTTCCATTATTATTTTACATTTTCCTATAAGAATCAGCCAATGAAGTACAATGTAAACAAATGAGATGTAAAAATATTGAAGAAAAGAAGGAAATACCATTGCAATTATTATCAGTGATATAATTATATATGTAGAAACTCCAGCCGAAAATCAATGAAAAATGGTGACTCAGAAAGGTGATCAGATTGTAAATTAAAATACCCATAGATCAGCAATCAGCTGGAGTGTCCCAATCTCTTGAAATCCAGTTCATTTGAGCGATTTTATGCATTGTGAAAGTTCAAAAGGAAAACATATTCTCTGTTCATTTTTGCAGGGGAACTGGTATACCTTTTAAATTTAAATAGTATATCCCTTATTCTTCATTCAATCAAGTTATTATTTCATAAGTTTTAAATTTACTGAAAGGAAAGAATTTGTCAACTCTATTAAAGAACTAGTTATGCTACTGGAATCTCTGTAAGACAAGATATCCCTTTTATATCTCTTGGAAATTCTTCCTGCAGATATGAGAGATGTTTGAACTGAATATTTATAAATAATGTGATCACAATTTTATAAATAAGTTAACACTAACCTGATGTTACAAAACTTTATATTTTTTCATTTTTATTTCATTTCAGTTATCACAATAAACTGATACACCTATCTCAGCATTCCTTGACAGATGTGAGTATTTTAAATTACTGAAACTACCCTTAAAATGTTTTCCACCACTCCAGTCTTGGTGACAGAGC
>NW_012151285.1:6478825-6481284 GCF_000956105.1 Propithecus coquereli | reverse complement strand
GAGAGCTAAGTAAATATATCACAATACAAATAGAATGGAATAGGAAAGACGTGTGTCAATTAAGAAGGGTGGCAATTTCTATTTATTCAAAATTATACATATTTGTTAGTCTGATTTAAGACTAGTGGCATTAGCCCAGGTCCAATTCTTTGCTCAGTAATGTTGAAAAATGTTACCCTCAGGGAATCAAAAAGGTCCCAGTTTTGCTTCATTCACATTCACAATTTGACTGCTGACCCTGATGACTAAACTTTCTTTGAAAAAAACTTCCAAGCTCTCCTTATTTCCAAGCTCTCCTTATTTCCAAGCTCTCCTTATTTCCAAGGTCTCCTTATCCCATAAAGAACTTAGATCACGCCTAAAAATGTCAAGCATCATTTTGACTGACAAAGCATAAAAGAAGGGAGGCAGCAAATCTTCTTGTGCCAACAAACAGTTGCTAAATCACAATTCTGAATCCCTTAAGAGATCATTAAGAAACCTGACAGTAAGCAAAAACTGAGGTTTTTCTTGCCAAAAGTGAACATCATGAATTTCTGAATATAATTGATATGTGACTTGGCTTCCACCACGTTGTGCACTTCCTATGTGCATGAGCCGGTGAGAAGCAGTGTCTGCAGACAACAGGTGGGCAGGGGAGTTCCTGTAGCAGCAACAAGCCATTCTCTCCCTCCGGAACGAACGCAAGAAGGAAGACCCTAGAAATGTACTCACTTCACCTTCTCTTGGCCTGTTCCCATCATAATGGGGCCCAGTGAGTTGTACTTTTGCACCTCAGGGCAGGGAGCAGCTCTGTACAGAGCCCTGCAAGGTCAGATGGTTCAGAAAAGGAATGTAACCTGGGGAAGGGCTAGAAAGGGCAGGATAGAACTCTCCAACAAGTTGCTTGCTGAATCCTGTTTAGTCTCCTACCCCACTCCCCACCCATCTTAGCAAAAATGACAGCATTGCCTGGCTTCTGGTGCAACATCTCAGCCATTTGTACTAAGTCCAACTGGCTTTGCTACAGTGAGAGACCGCTAAGGAACTAAATAAAGCTTTAACATGCAAAATGAGAATGCTTGCCCTGTTCCTGTAAAACCGGTGGAAAAAAAAAAAAGTCAGTGAAACTCACCACACACTTGGTCTCCTCCATGAAACTCCCTCTAACCCAACCGTCAGCAATGTCCCGCCCTCACCTCGATAACTAAAAACAGTTATTGTTATCATCCCTTGTTCTGTTGTGTGCATCTCCTGCTCCTGTTGTGATCCACAAGTTTCTGTGTAGGTTTTCCTTCCTCTGCTAGAAAGTAAATTACTGAAAAAGCCATGAGAAATTATGGGCTATGCCTTTTGTACCCCCAGTTCCTAGTATGGCCTTGATCAGGATCCGTACTTAAGCATATGAGGGTTTAATAATGCATGAGAGTTTAATAATGAATTCTCCCACACCCTAATCCCCAGTAATGACCTTTTCTCTGGAGCCCATGAATCTTACTTTAACTTCAGAAGTAGGAAAAGAGTATATATCTTGCCCCTCTACACCAAAAATAAAGGAGTTTTTGTGAAGCAGGTTCACTGTGCTCCGGTTACTGAATCCTATGAGATAGAATAGACTCAGATGCAAGTTACATGAAGTGAATTCATTACTTACAGATAGGCAGCAAGGGACAAAAGAAACCCAAGATTCATTGTGAGCCAGTCCCCAACAGCTCACAAAAGGTACACAAGACAGAGGGAGTCTTGCCTGAGCTTGCCCCACTTGCACCACAGCTGAGGGAGCTCAAAAGGTGGCCTGCCCTGGCTTATACACCTCAAGGGCAATGTCACTCACTGGACTAAAGCTTTAAAGGACGTACTTATTCCAGGGGAAAATTTGGTCTTCCTGAGCAGCTCCTTCCTACTTCAAGATGCTACATTTCCTAGGAGAGACAGGAACAAGGCAACAAGGCGTAGGCTATTCCAGGCTGTTCCTCCCTATCTCAGGATGTTGCATTCCTAACACATTCTATTGTTATTCTTGAGAACTACAAGCAAGAAGGAGAAAAGCTTGGTCAGTTCCAGGCCACCTGAAGAACCACCTCCCCTTTTTTATTCCAGCCACATTAAAAAAGAAGATTGAGTTTAGTGATCTCAATTAGTTCTGAAATGCAATATAAAGCTTGCAATGGCTAATATATAAAGAAAAGGGGGGAAAAACATTAAAAATGCCCTAAAAGTCATTAATGACACCTTACAGGAGATATCCTTCATTATGTTCCTAAAGAATGGAGAAAGTATTTTCGAAATTTGGAAACTGTAGCAGTCTTGTTTTTATGGTTTTCTTTATAATATTGTAATCAGCAGCATGTTATCCAAATTCACTGAAAAAGAGTCACAATCACTGAGGAGGTTACTCCACCAGGTGGTGATTAGTTTATTGCTGAATGTCATGGAAACTGGAATAGCAAAGGACTGGGCTATTGAGTTTTCTGCTTGGG
>NW_012151285.1:6476222-6477450 GCF_000956105.1 Propithecus coquereli | reverse complement strand
ATCAAAATGAACATTTGAAAAAAGTAATTTTCTGAATGCATCATTTCAGATTTTGCATAAATCAGAGTGCCCAGGAGTGTCTCATCATTTCAATTCTATTTAAATAATGTCAGAGAATACTTCTATTCTTATGCCACAATTGGAAGCCTTGTTGAGAAAGGTGTGTTTAGCACCACAGCCATGTTTTGTCCAAACTGTGCTGTATTACATGATTCCGTGAATGATTTTTCTTTGTTATCATCAAGTTGTACCATTTTATAAAGTGTTCTTAAACAGTTACTATTTTATGTTTGATAACTGAAAGCATCTACACCCACACAACTTACTGTTTATACTCAGGATTTTACTCTGTCACTGTCTTCATTAATATAACTTTACTATTCTGGGAACATAAAATTTAATTTGCCCAGGAGTAAAAAAGTTGTAAATCACTTTATTTTTGTTCAGGATCTTCCTAAAGGTCCATCAAAACTTCAATAGAAAGAATCAAAGACAATTACAGCCCAAGAGTCTCTGAAATCTGTATCCCCAAAGCTTTACTGTGCACACCAGTTCTAAACAATTATATCATGATCCTTACCCAATACTAACCTGTACTGAAAGACCTGCCTTAAACCAGACTTCAAACTCTGGTAAACATCCCAATTTTGCCCTTTCCCATCTGAGACACTACTAAGGTTCTCTTAAGGTAAAGCACTCCTTACCACAGGAACAAGAAACTCAGCTTTGACTTATAGAGTTTTGGTGATATTTTGGTGGTGCTGGCATTCAATGCAACAGATTATTTTGTATAAATTATCAATAGATTTAGGAGTCAGGAATTTGGCTTTAAGTTGCAAAGATTTTGCTTTCTAAAACAAATCAGTAATAATGGAATCAGTACGTACTGGGGCAGTGAACACAGTGCTACCTTACAGCTTCTCAGTATAATTGATGAAAATAAAGAATTCAATGAACTTATTATCTCTAAAGCCAGTTGAGAAATTTCTCATTTCAATAATATCTTAGGTTAAAGATTTCAAAGTCTTCCTGAAATATATCTCAAAATATGTCAGGAAAACTAAACCTTAGAAATCAGAACATACAAGAAAGCAGGAGGAATCGCATCTCATTTAGGTGAAAACACCACGCTAGGAAAGGGAAGTGCCCGATATCCTGAGAATGTCAACAGGGCCTGGTGGTCTCGTAGTCAGAGGACCTGGGGTAGGGGCAGGGAGGGAGTACTGCC
>NW_012151285.1:6470435-6471672 GCF_000956105.1 Propithecus coquereli | reverse complement strand
TTATTTTAAAAATAAAAAGTAGAGGCTTATGGAAATTAAGGAACTGCTTGGGGTCACAGAAGATGTTCATATCTAATGCCAATGTTCTCTTTTTCACTTTGCCAAGGTACTTCTCAGAGTCTTACAAAGAAGGACCTATTACAGGGGTTGACCTAATCTGAAAAGCCCACCTGTGTGAACATTCAATGTTCAGTTATTGAGTGATACTAAAACAATCAGACTTAATGTTCAATACTAAAGTCTTAAATTCTATTTAAGCATATTATCCCCTAATAATGTATGTTTCTACTTTGAAAATGTAATGCTTCATAAATATATAAAAAAAAAAAATCCTTTCAGAAGGACCTAACTAGCATTCAATTTATATTACAGTAAATCTATACTGGTGAGAAAAGTGTTTCATGCCTCATATGAATTGAATAGTTGGTACTTTTGACCATAATTATAATAAATAGAGGAGTTAAAAATTATAGTATAAATTACACTGCATAATTTTCTAAAAAGATTTCAAAAACATAATCAGTGACCACATAATCTTGATTAGGCTATCATTTTTCAGGCATAAAAAGCCACTTAATGCATATGCCTATAATTAGAATTATTGGCTTAAACCACCAAAGCCTGATCTTTTGAAAACCATGACCACAATAACCACCTCTGGTCAATTTCTACAAACAGAGACCAATATGGCCACTCCAGAAATGCAGAAACCAAAAACTCTACCATACATTCATCACTTTGCTTGTCACCGTATAGTTACTTCTTCCATGAGCCTGCGTCTTTTTAAAAGTTTTATAATTCCAGGTTTGAAATTTAAGTTTCTAATCCATTTTGAGTTGATTTTTTTATATAGTGTAAAGTAAGGGTCCAGTTTTATTCTTTTACATGTGAATATCTCATTTTCCCAATACCATTTGTTGTTGAATACCATTTGTTTTTCCAGTACTATCCACTCCCCATTGTGTATTTCTTGGTACCCTTATCAAAGATCAGTTGGTCATACATGCGTGGGTTTATTTCTGGGCTCTCTATTCTTTCTCATTGGTCTATATGTCTGTTTTTGTGCCAGTATCACATTGTTTTAATTATTGTAGCTTTCTAATACATGTTAAAATCAGAAATGTGATGCCTTTAGTTTTGTCCTCTTTCTCAAGATTGCTGTGGCTATTCAGAGACTTTTAAACTTTAGGATTGTTTTATCTACTTCTGTAAAAAATAACATTAAGATTTTGATAGA
>NW_012151285.1:6468271-6470385 GCF_000956105.1 Propithecus coquereli | reverse complement strand
AAAAATTTAAAAAATAGATATAATAGATTAGTTGATTGTTTTTTAAAAATCTACTCCTTAGTAACTCAGAAATTATGTGAAATAACTATTGTAAATTTCTATAAAACTCATCAGGACCAGGCAACCTACAAAACTAATTCCCTACATGTGTAAGCCCTCCTTTCCTTCTGGCATAGATTACTCACCCTTCCTCTCCACAAGCTCCCAGTTGTGGTTACTAATTAGTGTGTCCAGCCTCATTTCTCAAAAATTTACTGTTATCCCCATTAAATGACATTTTCGACTATTTACAAATGCCAATGGGTTTGGATATTTTTAATTAAAAAAAACCTTTCTTTATAGTCTAGCATCTTTCTACCTACTATATAATGAACATTTCAGAAGTCCAAAATGTAAACAGCTCAGAAACACTTCGAAGCCTAAATAGATTAAGGAATGGTCCAAGTTTTGTCGACTATCATAAGTCCTCTAGAGGTGACTCATTTGCTTGCGGAGATTAGACATGGCCTACTTTGGTGTTGTCCACATGTAGGATATACACAAGTAGCATTCTGGTCAAAAGACAAAGAAAAGTGTGATGTTGAAAGACAACTTGCATGCCAACCCCAGATGTAACTGGCAGAAAGATCAGAACTATTAAATGCAGGATGTTTTTTCTCCCTCCCCAATGAGCATCTGAAATTTATATAGGCTCTAAAATAGCTGAAAGTTCCCAGATTTCAAAATACAACCTCTTAGATCTTTGAAAAATAGACATAAATTATGTGACAAATAAAATTTTCACATTGTAAAAAGAGACTCTCCACTTTCTTGAAGCAATATTTAGGAAAAGTGAAAAGGTATTAAGAAGAAAGCTTGTTTGGGGCACCCTACAGGTCTATCAAGCTTCTTGCCCCACCCATTACTTTATTTTGTGGAAACTGCCATCCTCACACTACAGGCCCTGCCCAGGGAGCAACCCTAGGGCGTTACTTACGTGTAGATGGCTTTAGTCTGTAACATCTGCACACCTTTTCTGCAACCCAACACACCTGATTGAGCAAGGACAGCTAAAGGCTGAGAATCTCAAGGTTTACCATCCCACCCAGTAAGTGACCAGGAGTAAACAAAACTTCCGCTCAATCAGAGATAATGATAATCAATTTACCTGATTGAATTTGGGGGAAGGGAAAAGAATTCAAACCAGAAATACAAGAGGAAAGTTAGCCAATTGGAAGGAGATTGAAAAACATACAAAGTTGAAAGTTGAAATATATACAAAGAATGAGCAACATAGATGCCATGATGCAATAGAACCTGTAGGTGAGAAGAAAGAAAAGAGATAAACGGGAAAAAAAAAAATCACACAGTATGGGAGACAGATGAAGTTTGCTTTCAATGAAAGTAGTAGAAAGACAGCATGTTGCAAGAGCATCAAGTCCCTGTTGCTGAAGAAATAAGATCCCCTGTCTTGCTAGAGGCACTGTATTAGACACTTCCATTTCTGCACTAGAACAGTCACCATGGGGACAGGCTCTACAGCTGTTGCCAGGATCCAACACACCTGGCCGTGAAGTTGATTCCTGCCTTCTTCATCTCCATGTGACTCCTCACTTCATTTTATTTTTCTGATAACTTGAAATAATCTGAAAAAGTTATTGCCAACAAAAGAGATTAACTAACACTCTCTGCCTCATTGGTAGATAGAGCTAATTTGTTTTCTAATGACACAAATGAACACCAATGGTCTATGTCTACCTTAACTGATTCAAGAAGAAAACGTTTACTATAATTACCATTTTAAAACTTGAAAAAAATGAAACGATTATTTTATGATGTTTTAATTTTTTCACCCAATGTTCTATTTTGAAAATTTTCAAAACTTTGGAAAAGATGAAAGGCTTGTACCATGAACATCACATATTTCTCACCTAGATTCACTAATTGTTCAAATTCTGCCACGTTGGAGAGGAAGTTGCAAATAATATGATATTTCAACACTAAAAACTTCAGCAAGTATTATGGACAAAGGCATTCTTCTACATAACCACAAAACCATTATTATACCTAAGAATACAACACAAACAGTAATCTCATATATATATGAAATATTAGATCATATGTATGTATAATCT
>NW_012151285.1:6467293-6468221 GCF_000956105.1 Propithecus coquereli | reverse complement strand
AGTTATTTAACCTCTCTGAGCCTCACTGTCTTCATTTGCAAAATGAAAATCCTTGGTGGGAATGTGAAAATATAGACTTACCAAAATATTTTAGACCTTAAGGAATCTCCTTCTCTGTGAGTTATAGTCAATAGCTCCATAAAGTTTCCTCTGGTCACCAAAGTTAGAATTTAGCACTACTCACCTGTAAATCTCCTTATTAATTTATTTGCACTCATTTCACGCTGCTTCCTAGTACTGGTTATACTCCTTTTCCCTCCAGTAAAGCAGGAGTTCATAGGTGGATCATTCTTTTTACCAATAATATATAGCTAATGTTTATTGAGCACATACTAGAAGCCAGGATCTAAGTGCTTTTCTTACATTATCAAGGCTTCACATCAACCCTACGAAGTAGATTATCCTCATTATTGTTCTTGTTTTGCAGATGAGCAAGCAAAACTCATAGAGGTTAAATAATTTGTCCAGGGTCAACATCTACTGAAGACATGAGCTGGGATTCAAATCCAGGCTCTACGACTCCACAGATCCTGCTCTGATCTACTCGTGTCATCTTCTACCAAGCCTGATGCTTCCCACAGAAGATACATTCACCAAAAGTGGGTTGTGCTAAATTGACTTACTCTAGTCTCTATAATGTCTATGGTATATTGATATGGTAGATTATAGATACGATAGACTGGCTGGGCGCAGTGGCTCACGCCTGTAATCCTAGCACTCTGGGAGGCCGAGGCGGGCGGATTGTTTAAGCTCAGGAGTTCGAGACCAGCCTGAGCAAGAGCAAGACACCGTCTCTACTAAAAAATAGAAAGAAATTAGCTGGACAACTAAAAATATACAGAAAAAATTAGCCAGGCATGGTGGTGCATGTCTGTTGTAGTCCCCGCTACTCGGGAGGCTGAGGCAGTAGGATCGCTTGAGCCCAGAA
>NW_012151285.1:6453561-6455773 GCF_000956105.1 Propithecus coquereli | reverse complement strand
TTTAATTAATTAATTCAACAAATATTTATGAAATCACTATAGGATAAACCAAGCAATTAAAAATAAGTCCATAGCTTTAAAAAGTGACAAGGAATTCAAAAAGGAAGAGACCTCAACTAGCTGGAGTCATCAAGGAACAGTTTTTCAGGTGAAATGACATATTATCTGAGTTTAGTGAAAGCTGGCTTAAATTTTGAAAGGCAAAGATGTGACATAAATAGAGGTGCAACAATTAGAAACTAAAAATCAGTTTTATATATGAAGGCATCATCATCCTACTGGAGGAAAAGGATAAATATTCCATGCAGCAAAATTTTAGGGAACTATTCTAAAATGCAAAGATCAGACTTTTGGTATGTTTGGGGGGATGAGTGAATTTGGAAAAGTTTAAAATGAACAGCCTATTTCAGTTAACTTCAGACCACTGTATATTTCCATTTACTGAAATTATTCTCTGTGTCTGAAGGGAGACAATATTTAGTACTTAGGATGTGCCAAGTACCATACATATGTCATTGACCATCACCTTCCAACAACCATCTAGAAGATCATTATTATTATTATTGCTATTTAAAGATGAGACCTAGAAATTCTATGTAATTTGGCCAATGACACACACCTAGCAACTATTCAGAGATTCAAAACAGTCTTAAAACAATAACATACCACTACACACCTATTATTAATAAAATGGCTAAAATCCAAAAAACTAACAGTACAAATTGCTGACAAAGGTGTAGGGCAACATCTCAGTCTCATTGCTGGTGAGAATGAAAAATGGTACAGCCATTTTGGAAGACAGTGTGGAAGTTTCTTACAAAGTTAAACACAGTCTTCCAATATAACCCAGCAATCATGCTTCTCAATATTTATTCAACTAATGTGAAAACTTATGTCCACAAAAAACATGCACACATACATTTATGGCAACTTTATATTAATGATAACCCAAAACCGGAAGTAACAAAGATGTCCTTCAACAGCCAAATGGAAAGCAAACTGTGGTACAACCACACAATGGAGTATTAGTCAGTGGTTTTAAAAAATGAGATATCAAGTCATGCAAAAGCATATTAATGTTGCTAAGAGAAAGGCGTCAGTCTTAAAAGACTATGTACTATATGATCCACTTATGTGAACATCTAAAAAAGGAAAAATATTAGAGTTGATAAGCAAATCAGTGGTCATCAGGTTGTTGAGGAGGGAGAAGGGTTTAATAGGTGAAGTACAGGGGAATTATTAGGGCAGCAAAAACTATTCTGTATGATTCTGTAACAATGGATACCTGACAATACGTATTTGTCAAAACTCATAGAATCATGTACACAAAGAGTAGATTTTAACATATGCAACTTTTTGAGAAAAATCATCTAGGAGGTCAATGGATCCAGGTTATGACAAAATAATCTAACTATATTACAAATATATAAAACAACCTCACTGAAGGGAATAGGGAAGAAAGACGACATCAACCTAAGTAATTTTGGAAATGAGTGGAGACTATAGGACTCATAGGCAAAGGAACTATACACGGGCATTGTACTGTAGTTGATAAAGTTATTTTCCATGGGCATATGGGTTACCACTATGCATGTAGACTGAAATTAAATAGTTAAGTAAACAACAGTGGATAGTGGGAGCCAAGTTTCTCAGTGTTGGCCTGGGAGGTTACAGATAAGCAAGGGGGGAAAGCTAGCATGATCCATGTGGCATTTTAATATACTGGATTACAGTTGGAAATATTCATATGTGATCATGCTGAGCTTAACATAAAAATGGATACATATAGAAATATTTATAGATATGTATATACTGGTTGAGCATTCCTAATCCAAAAATTCAAAATCCAAAATGCTCCAAAATCCAAAAGTTTTTGAGTGCTAACATGATGTCCCAAGTGGAAAATTCCACACCTGACCTCATGTGATGAATCACAGTCAAAACACAGGTGCACAACACACAGTTTATTCAGTATCCCCAAGGCAAAAACAGATCCTCCTAGTGCCTTTCAGCTGCAATATATCTTTTCCATGCATGCCCAGATTCCCCCATACAAACAGGCCCACAAAGGGTAATAAAATGGCATATGTGCAATCTATATGTGCCAACAACAGGTTCCCCATGGGGCCCCACATACAGCCAAGATGTATGTGCATTACTCACTGTGTTTTTTGCTGATCTCTGCTCTGTGGTGTAACAATATTGTTGAAAA
>NW_012151285.1:6450360-6451506 GCF_000956105.1 Propithecus coquereli | reverse complement strand
GCAAAAGAGTGAGACTCTGTTTCAAAAAAAAAAAAAGCAGAACCAAGCAGCCACAGTGAGGTAAAAGAGCAGCCATGTGCACTGTGATTTAAAGGAAATGCTGCCCTCATTCTGCTTTGCAATCCTGAACAGGAACAGTTTCTGTAACTAGAGCTAAGATAAACTACAGCCAGAAACACCCCAACCCACCACCTGAAAACCTCCAGCAGAGACTTACACTTTGGGGCTTAGAAATCACCCAATCAGGGCTCAACTATTTTGACCAATCAGAACTAAACAAGTTTCACGCCTTCATTTTTTAAGCGGACCTGATTGAGAACCTAAGAGGGAATTTCCCCTATTAAAGCCAGACCCTCCCTTTGTTCTTTGGAGATCAGACTCTCATCGGTCCTGAAGGCTGTGCTTCCCCAGTCCATAGATTGTTTTTCACAAAATAAGGGCTCCCCCTTTCCCTCCATAGATGTTAACAAAGACATTGCTCTAACAATTCTCCCTTTTGAACTACAACAGCAATATATTTCCCTCTCCTGGCTCATTTCTATTTGCACACAAATATGCTATAATTCTCCCACATTTAAAACAAAAGGTCCATTCTCTCTTAATTCTATTATTTCTTCCAGCAGTTGTCCATTTTCTTGTTCCCCTTTATAGAAAAGCTATGAAAGCATTCTCCAATTTTACTACCAGCCTCTCTTCTCCCATTTGTTCACGAACCCATTCCAATCAAGTTTTTCTCCTACCACTCCATCAAAACTGCTCTTGTCAAGGTCAGAGACCTTGTTGCTAAAGTCAAAGTCGGTTTTCTCATCTTCGTTTGTTTCCAGTATTTGACACAGTTGAACCCTTCCTCTTTGATTTAGTCTTTTTAATTTTTTTTTTTTTATTATTTTTTTAGAGACAGGGTCACCCAGGCTGGAGTGTAGTGGTGTGAAAATATTTTTTAGAGACAGAGTCTTGCTATATTGCCCAGGCTGGTCTTGAACTCCTGGTCTCAAGTGATCCTCCCACCTCAGCCTCCTGAGTAGCTGGGATTACAGGCTCGAGCCACTATGCCCGGCTAATGTTATCTTTAATTGGCTTCCAGGAAACTGCACTTGGTTCACTTCCTACCTCACAGCATCTCCACAGACACCTTTGCTGCTTCCT
>NW_012151285.1:6448972-6450310 GCF_000956105.1 Propithecus coquereli | reverse complement strand
TGATTTTTCTATGTTGATTTTGTTTCCTGAAACTTTGCTGAATTCATTTAGTAATTCTAACAGTTTTTTTATGGAGTTTGTAGAATTTTCTACCTAGAAGATTATGTCATCTTCAAAAAGATCATTTTACTTTTTCCTCTCCAATTTGAATGCTTTTTATTTCTTTTTCTTGCCTAATTGCTCTGGCTAGAACTTCCAGTCCTGTACTGAAAGGAAGTGGCAAGAATGGGCATCTTTGCCTTATTCCTGATCTTAGAGGAAAAGCTTTTAATTTATCACAGTTGAGTATGATGTTAGCTGTGGGATTTTCATATATGGCCTTTATTATATTAAAGTAAATTCCTTCTATACCTAGTTTCTTGAGAGCTTTTATTTTTAAAAAGTGTTGAATTTTATCGAATGCTTTTTCTGCATTTATTGAGATGATAATGTAATTTTCATCATTCATTTTGTTAATGAAATAAACATTTCTCCAAAGAAGATATACAAAAGGCCACAGTATATGAAAAGGAGCCAAACATCACTAATCATCAGAGAAATTCAAATTAAAACCACAATGAGACACCACATCACACCCGTTAGGATGGATATAATCAAAAGCGCAAAAGATAACAAGTGATGGCAAGGATGTGGAGGAGTTGTAACCCTTGTACACTGTTGGTGGGAATGTAAAATGGTGCAGTCACTGTAAAACAGTATGGAGGTTACTCAGAAAAAATAAAAATAGAGCTACCATATAATCTAGCAATTCCACTTCTGGGTATATATATCCAAAAGAATTAAAATCAGGATCTCAAATAGTTATTTGCACTCTTATGCTTATTGCAGCATTATTCATAATAGCCAAGCTATGGGAGCAACCTAAATGTTCATTGATAAATGAATGGATAAAGGAAATATGGCATATACATACAATGGAATATTATTCAGCCTTATACAGAAAGAAAATCATACCACATACAGCAACATGGATGAGCCTGGAGGACATTATGCTAAGTGAAGTAAGCTGGTCACAGTAGGGCAAATACTGCATGCTGTCACTTACATGAGGTATCACATCTGAGATAGTCAAATTCACAGAAGCTCAGAGTAGACAGGTGGTTTCCAGGGGCTGAGGTGGGTGAGAATAGGGAGTTGCTGTTCAAGAAATACAAAGTTTCAGTTATGCAAGATGAATAAGTTCTAGAGATCGGTATGAGATTGTGCTTATAGTTAACCATAGAGTATTGTGCACTTAAAAATTTAAGAGGGTAGATCTCATATTAAGTGTTTTTGCAACAATTTTTTAAAAAGAAAGCAGCATTTCAGATACTGATATTGTAAATAGAACATTCACAT
>NW_012151285.1:6444684-6445674 GCF_000956105.1 Propithecus coquereli | reverse complement strand
TCTATTTTTATTTTGAAAATATAGCCATTTAGTTGTTTTTGTGTCATTGAATACTAAACCTAAACTCTAGACTTGTGCTAGAATGAAGTTTTTTGTCCCCTGTAGCAAAGAGCCATACAGCATTTACTAGGGCTATTAAATTATATTGCTGCATCCTTCACATTAGTTGAGATTGCTGAGTCACTGTCTTACTGTTTGACTCCAGATTTTACCAAAGCATTCTTTGGCTCTGAAGTGGAATATGAAGTTGGAAGGATCGATTATTCCTATTACATTATAGATAATATACTGAAAAGATGTAACAATTATTAAACTTGCCAAATAGGTTAATATTGCCAGAGAACATTAAAAACAAATTTGAAATGAAGTATCATTTGGGAAAGTGATATCATATTAGTTTTTATGATCCTTGTATTCTAGCCTCAGAAGGTGATTTGATCTTATGACTCCTCGTCCCCTGGGAGGGGAAAACAGAAATGCAAATGGCTAATGAGGTTTGCCAAAAAAAGAAATTCAAAACTTCTAGTGTGGCAGGATGTGTGGTCTAGGTATGGCGACACGTCACATGTGACATTCCCCAAGTTAATAATTAGGGAGGGCTTGCAGAGTTGCTCAGAAATTTAATGTGGTACTCTACGTTTATGGGGAACAGAGGGGAGGAAGTTTGGAGTGGACTCGGGTCTGACCTCAGCGAGAAATGGAAGAGGGCAAGACTCTCCACTTGTACACTGGGTCCCATCCCCCTCATGAAATCAAGAACGTAAAATAAAACAGTAAAATAAGACCCTGCATTCTCCAGGCAAGATGGACTCCCTGTGGCTAACAGAGAGGCTCTAAACTTAAAAGCAGAACCAAGGCTGGGCGCGGTGGCTCACGCCTGTAATCCTAGCACTCTGGGAGGCCGAGGCGGGCGGATTGTTTGAGCTCAGAAGTTTGAGACCAGCCTGAGCAAGAGCGAGACCCGGTCTCTACTAAAAATACAAAGAAATT
>NW_012151285.1:6430366-6431663 GCF_000956105.1 Propithecus coquereli | reverse complement strand
ATATATATATATAATTCTCTACACACACACACACTCACACACACACACACCCTATTCTATTTCTCTGGAGAACCCTAACTAATACAAGTACCTACTATGTGCCAGGAATTATTATAAATTTCACAGCAAAGAAATGAGATACATATTTTTCTTCCCATTTTGCAGATGAGAAAATAGAAACTATGTAAGTTTTAATGATTTAACCTGAGACCAAATGGTAAAGAATATTTTCAGGGTTCAAACCTAGGCCTGTCTGCTTTCAAAGCCTGCACTCTACATACCACCCTCCCTCCCCAAATCCTCACACCATTTTCTTTCTGTCTCAGCACAGATCTTCCTAAAACGTCTCTGTCCACTCCCCTGCTTTGGTAGCACAGTGCAGTGGTCAGAGTTGAAGCCCTCTTTGATGCACTGGGACAGTGCTGTGCCTCAGACCATTGTTATGGAGCATGAATTTTTCTTCTACAGGTATGTGCACATAACTATTTTAATGGAAGGGAATTTCCCTAAATCTGAACTGGCCACAAGGTATGTCCCTGAAGATTGCTTTCCCCCTGATTTGAGGTATGGACCATGTAGGATTGATCCACATTTTGGTGCCCTATGTCAGCAAGAATCATGCATGATTTTAAACATCCAGGCCTTGGTCTGCTCTTGCTGATAGCACCTCCACAAAGGCAAAGCAGGATTTCCATTTGGGAGCCAGAAGCTGTGCAAAGGAACTCCACAGACACACAGTAGAATGCTGGACATTATGCCAGACCCAATACTCGCTGAACTCAATAGTACACAGATATTAATGCTGAGTTTCAAATACAATGGAAGTGGAAGAAGGACAGATTGTTCCACTATGTAGTGGTTTTATTCTGGAGAACTCTCTCTGAAGTCAAGGAGATGGATGCCTGCAACAGATAGACAGTACAGAGCACAGTGGAGGATGGTGCTCATTACGTCACTCTTAAGTGCTTTCAACTTGGCTATTTTTAAATCAAAAGTCTTCAAATATGTCAAAAGAACTTGTACTAATTAAGAATAAAGGCTATGGCAATTTGTGACTTTTTTTAAACTAAGTCAGTTTTTTAGCACTTTAAACATGACTGAATGCATCTGGAAGCTTTTGTTCAATATGAAAGCCACATTTTTCCATCTTCCTGAATGGCCAATCCCAATTTCCCCATGTTTAAATATTTTAATATGTATATATACATATGTAAAGCTATAGTCTGTATATGTGCATATGTGTATCCGTATAAGTTAATGCACATATCTTTTGTACTCTATGTATGTATATGTGTAT
>NW_012151285.1:6427573-6430316 GCF_000956105.1 Propithecus coquereli | reverse complement strand
CTCATCTTCCTCTCTCCAGATTGAAGTGTTCCATGACTTGGACCTCTATTCTCCATACTCTTTCCCTTAGTAGTTCAATCTCAGGTTTTTTTAAAATACCATTTATATGCTTATAACTTCCAAATGTAAGTTTTATATGGCCTTTTCCCCTGAACTCTAGACTCCGACTGCCTATTTGATATCTCTACTTGAATGTCTGACATATCTAAAACCAAACTCCTGATCACCCCAGACCTCCATCTTTCCATAATAATCCATCTCACTTAAAAATTACTCCATTCTGTTCGCTTAAGCCAAAAACCTTGGAGTTATCTTTGCCTCGGGTTTTTCTCAAACCAAATGCTCAATCTTCCAGCATATTCTTTCATCTCCTCTTCAAAATATATTCAAATGCAATCATTTCTTACCATTTCCAGGCTACCAAAGTGATCCAAGCCACCAGCATCACTTGCCTTGTTCCCTTCCTCACCTTCGCGTCCCAGCCCAGCACATTCTACCCAGCAGCTAGAACGATCCAGTTAAAATATGAATCAGATGGTATCATTTCTCTCCAAGCGCTACCATCTCATTTGGAGCAAACCCCCAAGTCTGCCAGAGGCTTTCAAGGCCCTGTACTTACTGAGCCAGTAGCTTCCTTACCTCACTTTTCCTCACCCCCTGCTCCCAGGCTTTCTGCATCCACTTTATGGAAGTTAGTCTCCCAGATAACCACGTTTTTCTCCTTCAGGTTCTTAGGGTTTTTGCTCAAATATCATCTTCCAGTTGAGACTTTCTCTATTTAACACTTTTTACTATTTACAATAGTACTACCCGCCTCACCCCTGGCAATTCCTATCCTTTCTCTGCTTTTATTTGTCCTCCCTAGGATTTAGCACCTTCTTACAACTCTTTTTATTCTGTAATTTATTCATTTGTGACTGCTCTTCCTTTCTAGGATTAAGTCCCAAGGGGCAAGGAGGTTTTCTATTCACTGCTGTTTCCCTAGCCCCAAGAACTGAACAAGCACACATGTGCAACAGATACTTTATTTGTGGAATGAATGAATGAAAAACTATGGGAATTGTGGAACAGCTGATCATTTTATAATCAGCAAGTTCATCATCAAATCCAGCCCTTGGACACATCCTGTCATTACCTCGTCAGGAAGAAAGAAGTGTGAGGACCAGGAGGCAGCTCTTCACAGAACACTGTGCTTCTCCTAGTGCAGTATGCACTGTCCCAGCCACTTAATGCATTTTATATTGTCATCAAATAATGGCTCGTGCAAACCCAATATTTCCTCTTTGTGGAAAGAATTTTGGTTTCCCAAACAAGGAACACTTTTTCTTGATATTTCTTTAATGATAAAGGAAAAAAGAGTATTTTTGCACTTTTTTTCTTATTGGAAAACTGGGCTGCTTCTCTGACCCACTTGCAGATTTGTCCTGGGAACACTTCCTTAACAAACCATTTGCCACCAATACCAGTCTCAAAGTCTGCTTCTGGGGACCCCAATATAAGTCACCCTTCATGATCTCACTTTCAGGCATTTGCCTGTAGACTCCCTTGTCTCATTCTGTGGTAACATAGTGAATTCATAGGCGACCCCTTGGTGACACTCAGCAAATGACACTATTGCTTTCCAGGAGGCATCCCATAGAGTTTCTGTCTTCTATGATATTTTTTATGGAGGAAATGTATACCTCTGTTTGTATACACTTTAGGTTGCAAAAGAAAAATAAGACAAAACATTTAAATGCTCTAGAATACTGTCTTTGTTGAGAAATGGGTCTTCTTTTTGCATTTCCTTATTCATACTTACATGAGTACAGCCCCAGGAAAGGTTTATTCCTCTCACTTTTTCATTTCTCTGAATGAGCTCATAATGTCATGATATCACACCCCCACTGTGTTTAGTTTCAGCGGCTCAGTTAAAGCCTGCACTTTCAAAACATGTACTTTACCTCTTGGCTCAAAGATGGGGTAACGGCAGTGTTGCTTCAGTTGTCGACACAGCAGGGTTCATGTTCCCACCTGGTTCCCACTGAGGTATGTGTCTACCCAGAGAGAGGATGGTGGTGAGCCATGCAGGTGGCCTGTCTGAGCTCGTCAATGCAGCAAGCTCTGTGCACTCATCTGGTTCAGACAGGACAACTACCGTAGGGAGAGGTGATCGCTGTCCTTAGAATTAAAGGATTCTCTGGCTGGAAGATCATGCAGGGCATCCAGTTTCAATCCCTAGTTTCCAATGAGAAAACTGAGGCTGCTAAAGGTCACACGAAATTTTGGTGCCAGGTTTGAGATTAGAATCAGGGTCCCCAGACTCCTCAGACTGCTTCCTTCATACAGGACTAGATTTTGTCTCTTTCCCATGGAAGAGGGCCCTTCAGGTTTCTGCCTGTGACAGCAGGTGGTTTTTACCACTCCCTGTATGGGAAAGACAGAAGAAGACCTTACAGATGAGTCACAAGTTTGGCTTCTCATTCGGTAAGTGTCTAGAGTGGCTGAAGTTAGACATGTCCATTTTATATCACGTTGACCAGTGAATGACCTAGTGTACAAACGGCTCAGCAAGGAAGAGATTAAAAGGCATTGCCACCCAAAGTTATAAAATGGAAACTCCTTGCCTCTAAAGTGTTATGGTTACATAGCCAGGTACCCTCTTGTGATCTATACTAACAGCCAACATTATGTCTTTTCTTTATGATTGAAGATGTCAATAAAATATAAATTTATGAGCAGTAGACTACTTAAATGATTTTTA
>NW_012151285.1:6421225-6423613 GCF_000956105.1 Propithecus coquereli | reverse complement strand
AATGTTTTTACTAAGTCAGATAATTGACTCACAAAAGGTGACTTACGTACAGTTTATGATTTTAAAATGACCTAAGATATCTATTCCTGTCTATGTACACATATATTCTTTATACTCGATTCATATTCTCATAGCCTAGTATTTTTCAAAATTTCTATCATAGTGATTTTAAATTTTTTTCAACTTTTGGGTAAGGAACATAGTTTTGGTTAGAATTGTTGCTTATAATTCACTTTACTCGTTTTCACACGCAGAAAAAAACATATTGAAACCTGCCCATCAGACATTTTTGCAATTTAACAAAACCTTGAAATGAAAAGTTTTCCAGAAGATTTCAGAGTGAGTGAAAAATGTGATCAAATAGCTTAAGCCAATGCCAAGATTTCAACTTTAGTATTCGCCATTTTCTTGGGCCCTGAGGCTATTAAGAAAAACATGATAGGCAATTTGTAAAACTAAATGACATGTTTTTTGAGAGAAAGAGTCCTTATGTAAATTAGATTACAGTAACATTTTGCTGACATATGAACCACTAGAATATGGAATTTAATAGATAACATCTGACTTAAACCCCATCCAAGAAGTTTGTTATCGGAAGTAACACAAGTGCCCCCACATGGCACATGGCAGAGCCTCACCTAATATAGCAACCTCTTAAGTAAGGACAGCACGAAAGTCGTTCTCTTTGAGTTTCGAAAGCACTTTGGAACAAGTGATATTTTTTAATCTTGTTTTTTCAGCAAGGTCCTTTCCCACCCTGTACAGAATGCCACACCCCTTTCCTAAGCTTCTAGTGTTTATCGGGAATGCACAGCTCAGAATGCCTCTTCTTGTCTACAGGGACAGACTTTCTTAAACGTAGAGTAGGAATGCCTTAGCGTGGTGAGATACAAGGGTGATAAAGGAACCCTCTCCTCTTCCTCATTTAAAGCTGGCTCTCTTATTTGCCTGCTTAAATTCCCACCCAGAGTGGTTACATTCAGGTGATTCTTAGAAAGATCTGTAGTTCGGGACCCAGAATGGAGGAAGATGCTGCAAGGAAGACACCAGAGGAAGGAAGGAATAGGTTCTTCAGGATTTGACTAGGGTCATCTCTCTCTCCCCTTTTCTTCCCTTCCTCCTGCCTCCTCTCCTCTTCCTCTTCCTCTTCTTCCTCCACCTCCTCCTTTTCCCCTCTTTTTCTCCTTCTATCCCCTTCCCAAGCCCCGCTCCAACAAGATTGTTTTTTAGCACTTTAAACATGACTGAATGCATCTGGAAGCTTTTGTTCAATATGAAAGCCACATTTTTCCATCTTCCTGAATGGCCAATCCCAATTTCCCCATGTTTAAATATTTTAATATGTATATATACATATGTAAAGCTATAGTCTGTATATGTGCATATGTGTATCTGTATAAGTTAATGCACATATCTTTTGTACTCTATGTATGTATATGTGTATATCAATACCAAGTATGGGAAGTGATCATCACAAAGCCAGTTTTAATTGAAAATGTCACATTCTTTATTAGTAAGTGCCACAACTAGAATGTTTCTATTTCAATACCAAAATAGAGCATAATAAAATTATGATAATTATGTTCGATTAAAGTTATCTATAATATTTGGACAAAGAAATTGCTGTCTTGATCTATTAGTGATTTTCCAAATACAAGAAATTATCTTTGTCCAACTTGTCAAAACCAAATCTCCACGACAACACACACACATATGTGCTCACAAAACCTGTTTCAGGACAATAAAAAAGAAATCGCAGCCTGTAGAAAGTAATGTTTAAGTGCCAGTTGGAATATACAAAAATTTACTAATCAAAGACATAAACTCTGATTTGTAACAGATATACAAGACATAGTATTGCAGTATGGCTGACTGCTTATACTGTAAAATTCATGGAGGCAGGAACTATTTCTGTCTTATTTATCACTGTAACCACTGTGCATATTGCCTGGCACAATATATAGCTTAGAATAAGTGAATGAATAAATGAATGAAGATATTACTGAATACAGGCCCACGAGATAATGAAAATTTGAATTAAGATCAAGGATATGAACAGAGAGGAATAGACCGGGTGCAGTGGCTCATGCCTATGATCCCAGCAGTTTGGGAGGTCCAGATAGCAGGGTCACTTGAGCCCAGGAGTTTGAGATCAGTCTGGATAACATAGCAAGATCCTGTCCCAATTAAATTAAAAAAAAAAAAATTAGCTGGGCGTGTGGCACACACCTGTAGTCCTAGTTACTCAGGAGGCTGAAACAAGCAGGAAAATCACTTCAGCTGGGGAATTCAAGGTTACACTGAGCTGTGATCATGCCACTGTATTCTTGCCTGGGTGACAGAGCAAGATTTGGTCTCTAAAATTTCAGAGAGACAGAGAGAGAGAGA
>NW_012151285.1:6420049-6421175 GCF_000956105.1 Propithecus coquereli | reverse complement strand
TCACAAGAAATGAAAATATATATCCACAGAAACATTTGTACATGAATGTGGATAGCTTTATTCATAAGAGCTCAAATCTACATACAACCCAAATATACATTAACAGGTGAATGAATAAGCCAATTGTGGTATATTATTCAATAAAATATTGGTCAGTAATTAAAAGGAACAAAGTACTGAAATGTGCAATAACATGAATCAATCTCAGTAATGTTATGTTGAACAAAAGAAGCCAATCGCAAAAGAGCTCATACTGTATGATTCCATTTATATGAGATTCTAGGGGAGACAAAATTAATCTATGATGACAGAAACCAGAGCCTCGGTTACCTGGACCTGGGGGTGAAGCTGATTAACTGCAAAGGGCACGAGGGAAATTTCTGGGGTTATGGAAATGTTACCCATTTAATAGGGATGGTGGTTACACAAGCACATATATTTGTCAAAACTCATTGAACTGTACACTGAAAATGTGTGCGTTTTCTAGCACGTAAATTATACTTTGATGAAGTTGACTTTTTTTTTAATTTTAAAGAGATTTATTCTGAGCCAAATTTGAGGACCGTGACCTGGAGCCACGCCCAAGAAGCCTTGAGCAAGTGGACTCCGTAAGTTGACCTTAAATAAAATTAAAATGTGCAAATGTTTACGGTATCAATTCTTTTCTTTGCTCCAGCAATAACTATCTGTATCATTTTAGCCTCCCCAAGTGTCGGTGTCCTGATGAGTAAGGTGAAGCAGTTGAAATCAATTATTTGTAAGCTCCCTTCCATTTGAACAATTTCAAATGCTAAAATTAACATAAGTCAAGTACAGTCCATAAACTTTCTATGCCTAGTGTTATCTGTGTACCTGTACATATATAAATAAGTGTGTATACATCACATATATCTGTACACATGCACACATATATGTATATACACGTGCATACATGAACATATATATACATTTGTGTATATATGTGGAGTATAAGAAGCTAGCTTCCTTTCTATTTGACACAACTTAATGGTATTTATATTTTAAAAATACCCCAAATTTGGTGTTTTTGTTTCATAAAGCCTGGATATGTTGTTAATTGATCTTTGCAACTACAGTGAATTAAGAATTGCTTAGTATTACTGTGTTA
>NW_012151285.1:6418343-6419999 GCF_000956105.1 Propithecus coquereli | reverse complement strand
AGATAGCTCAGCTCATATAATTTTATGTCTTATGAGAAGTCAGTCTGGATACATTTCTTTAAGAATATATAAAGTAAACACCATAAGGTGGCAGAAAGGCATTGAAATAGCAAATTGAAGCCAAAGCAAATTTACTGCTGTTTTGTAAATTGAATTCACCTTCATCAAATCACATGATCCTATAAAACATGACATTTGTGAAGCATTCATTTTACCACCCGTTGGTACTTCTCCCAAAGATACTAAAATAAGCTCATAAAAAAGTTCTTAGTCTCTCCTACCCACTGGCTATAATTAAAATTCTCATTTTAACTCTGCTCTACCTTAGTATACCTTCTTTTGGAGTCCTTTAACTCATTGTGTGGACAGACTGCATCTTTATTACAAAACGGCTGAATAAAAGAACCATTAATTCAGTGTTTCCTTTTTTCTCCATTGTCAACAATAATTAATGTTCCTATTAAAGTAATATGGTTTTAATTTGGGTTGGGTTGCTAAGAACTAAGGATAACACGCAAATCAATAGAACATTAAGGAACTACTATTCCCACAAACCATAATCTGAGATAAAACACCATATGACTCAGTAAATTTAAGGAAATGTCTCCTAAAACTCTAAGGCCAACTTGCAGTGCCAAGCAAATGCCCGGAGTTTCAGACTCTTAAGTAAGAAAACATAAGAAGTTTGTGAAACTCAGAAAAGGTTACTGTCTTATCAGAAAAAACAATTTTATGTTTTTTTAGCTGCCTTAACTGAAATGTATGACCTTTATTTGAAAAAGAAACAAAGAACCAAAAAAAAAAAGTTCATTTCTATTCTTTTTAATACCAGAAGTACAGAGGAAAAGTTACATCAGGCTTTTATCTAGAACTTCAGAGAAAGTTTATATGCTGAAGTCAACTATAGGAATTTTGAATGCTGGAGTGAAGTAGCCTCTTCTCTCCTTTTAGATGTCCCACCATCTTATTCATAAAATTTGCTAATTCTAAATCTATCACTTCTAAATTTGGTAGTTCTAAAGCTATCACTTCTCTCCATAAGACATAAGAAGTCTCTTTCTTCCATTCCTATCTAAAACAAAGGATAAAAAGAGCGAGGATAAAAACAGAGATGTGGGGTCTGTGTACTGCTGACATCTAAGGGGAATATCAACCCGGTAAAAGGAGGGTAGCAGCAGTGGTTTCTAACGTCTGGTACCATCATCATTTCAAATCAGTGATCTGTTTTTGTATCAGGCTGTTAACAAGTAACTGTGATTATTTAGGATCTAGAGACACTAGAGAAGGACTCTGGAAAGAGATGGGTAGAGTATCAAGTCCCGGGCTCAATGGGCTGAAATATGGAACAGGGCCCAGTGAGGACCAGGGATACTTACTAATCAGGAATCCAAGGCAGAAAGCCAGGTATACCTATTGAAAAAAAAAGGTGGTATCATGGGCTTTCCCCACTTGAGGCACTTACATTTACCCATATTTGGTGTGTCTACACCAGGCACCAAAGAGTCCAGCTATAGACCACATACTGTGCTAGGGCTAAGCTTTTCCTATACTGAGCAGAATGAGCCCGAAGATGCCAAGGCTTAGCCAAACTGGGAAGGGAAGTCTAGGTCTAATGCTTTTGTCTGGTAAGTGAATAGATGTATTTGTATTTACCCT
>NW_012151285.1:6417449-6418293 GCF_000956105.1 Propithecus coquereli | reverse complement strand
AACTCTAAGAACTCAAAACATCACTCAAGATAGAATCTAATCAGTGTGGCAGGCAGTAAAAATAATTGTCATTCTTGCTCGTTTACTTCACAAATAATAAAAGAGGAACTATTATGTACCAAGCACTTTTTAAGGCACTGGAGGTACAGTGATAACAAGGTAGATAAGGTCTTGTTCTCATAGATCTTAGACTCCAGTGAGGTGGTCACAATTAGCTGGTAAAAATAAATACATAAACAAGAAAAACAAGACAGACATAAGAGCCAGACAAAGAAATACAGCAAGGTAATAGGACAGAAAGTGACTTAGTGGCCCATTTGAATTGAGTGTTCTAGAATAGTCTTGCTGAGGAAGGTTACACATGTCCTACCATCTGGAAGAAGGACCCGCCAGGCAGCGGCACAGTTAGTGCAAAGACCCTGAGATGGGAACGGGTGAGCACTGAGAAACTGAAGCAAGTCTGGAAGAGCTGGAACAGAGGGAAGAAGGGAAAACAGTGCAAAATGAGGTGGGAGAAACAAACAGGAACCAAAGAAATAAGAACCCTGTATGACATGCTAAAAATATGCCATTTTACACTGATTATATGCTGAAGACCCTTAGTGGTATCAAATAATACTAAGTCTCTCACTGCCTCCCCTTCACATTCCATAACTACTTACTGCTGGGCTCCCAATCAGCCAACCGTTGCTGTAAGTTCTAGGATATGCCACTTCTAGTTACAGTGCTTTGAGTTTTCTCTCTCTCTACTACAAAGCATTTAGCCATTGCCATATGGAGGCAGGCATGGAAAAGTTGTTTCTTCACAATCCAGAGAATCCGTTGATGCCTGTTACCTAGCAGC
>NW_012151285.1:6406194-6407819 GCF_000956105.1 Propithecus coquereli | reverse complement strand
CATACAATCTCCAGTTTTAGTTTCTTTGAAGTACAGCAAAGACGAAGATATTTGTAAAGAAACCGGAGTATAATCTCTTAGATTTTTACAATTTTTAAAATCACATATAGTTTCTTCATCCACAGATAACAATAAACAAACGGTACCACTCTCTTCATGCTCAAATTTCATCAATTTACATTATTTACATTATATCATTAGCAGGTTTAAGAACAAACACGACAGGCTCTGGTAAGCATGAACATCATGTGGAATGTGCAGAAATGCTTTCAAATACTAGAGAATGGGCTACAAGCCAGGACCGGCCAACTTGCTGTGGTCACTAGTTAGTATCCCTTTTCTAAAATTAAGGAGAAAGTTTGTTAAACCAGAAAGTGGGTTGAATAAGGCTCATTAATTATTTCTCTGTGATATTTTTGAAGAGCTCCACACATAGGCAATTAGGATGAATATCTAAGCTTGGGAAATATTACCCTAAACCAGGGCTTCTCAAACTTGAATGTGCATACAAATCCCAAGAGTCTTGCTCAAATACAGATTCTAGTTCAGTATGTCTGGGGTGGAGCCCAAAAATCTGAATTTCTAACAAGCTCCTAACTTTTAGCAAGCTGAGTAAGGAGGCTTTAAATGAGATCTTTATTATGCCGCTGCCCTTGTCAGTTGTGGCAGAAAAACTGTAATGGAAAGTGGGTTTTCTTAATCTTAATCTTTTTAAATTAAATAATTCCTATTCTTTCAAACAGGAGAGCTTATTAACCAATCATTCTCAATACCAGTGTAAGATCTTTTTCATTTATTCCAACTATTTTCTGTAATAAAGTTTCTGTTTAGGAGAAAAAAGTTTTAGAATGCAGTAACAAAACGAGTTCTCATTTTCTGTTGATGTCAACACTACCAATACTCTTTTTCTGTTCCCACAGTGAAGTAGAAATTGAACTGTTTGTTCTTATAACTTATGGTTTATAGGGAAGTAAGTTATATTTATAGAAATCTTCTTCAGGATACCTTCTAACTCTTTCTTCCACCACAATTTGGGTTTTGCCAATGACAGTAGCTAACAGAAAGCCAAAATAAGTGATTTCTTGGCAGCAAATGTCTCCTTGCTGACTCACCATCGGAAAGATAGCCGTGGAGTTTGACAGTGGGTTGAGAAAGAAAGTAGAAGCAGTTCTAACAAGTTTTCTCTTATTTCAGTTATCAACACATTGAAAAAGAAATTTTTAGTCTGAGTCCCATTTCCTCCCATTCCTATGGCTCCTACCATGATTGCCACTTGATTTGACTCATTTTTGGCAACCCACAGCTTTTCTGTAACACCAGCAACCAAGCTCTAATCATGATGGGCTCAAACACTGGATGAGATTATGAGGACTGACTTCGCTATAAAAGGAGCGTTTGCTCCAGGTGACCTGAGAGGAAGCAAGTCTGAACCCGTGTGCCGGGAGGGCAAGGGTGGGTCTCTATAGAGGTTAGGAATGCAGCCCTCAATTGTCAAAGCCTGTTGGCACCAGTGTGCTTAACCCTGCAGAGCAAGTGAGCACAACTAGGCTCTCCCCACAAGCCTGGATGCTCAGCAAATGCCTGTTTTAACTATTTACATCATTTACTATTGGAAATCCACAGCC
>NW_012151285.1:6404990-6406144 GCF_000956105.1 Propithecus coquereli | reverse complement strand
TAAAATATTAGTTAAAGCAGGGATTCCCAAACTTGCCTGTTCGTAAGAATAACTTGTACCTTTCCCCAACAGACTTCGTGAGTGGAAATCCCTGGAAAGCCCTGGGACCTATGTTTTTTAAGTAATGGCTTTTAAGATCAGGCCAGTCTGAGAAATGCAGGCATCATGTTATAATAGAAATCATCAAATTTACCTCAGAGTGTTGGCAGCTCTCTTCTCAAAGATATTTGACGCATTTTAGTGTGCTTGGATTTGAATTGTCTCCTTCTCTAAAGTCTCGCTAGTAATTATAGAGGAGGGGGTGGGTGGCAAATTATAACCAGACAGTCAGATTCAGGGGCAAGGGTGAAGTCACTGAAGTCTTGGGTTTTAAATAAGTGTGTCTAGGTCCATTATTGTCACACAGTCACCTGAACATCAGATATTTCAAGCTGGGTCCTACACATCAAAATAAACCATGGCATTTCTCCTCCAAAATAGCTAGAATGTGCACTTCCAAAGCAAGGGCCCCAATATGAAGAAATGCACTGGTGGGCATTGAGTATGTATCTGATAGCCAAATATCCCAGTGCAGAGCAACTGGGAGAGCAGACCGCTGGCGCGGGGACAGATCCAGAAGACGGCTCATTTAAAACATCATTTTCAAAACTTACGTTCTTAAAGCCTTAATGACAAGACCCAAATCTAATCCAGGAATATCTGTAGCTGTCATCTCTAATTTAAAAGGCAGGTGATAATGTCATATTCCAGCCCTCCTGTCATTTGAAGGTTGTTTCTCTTTCCATAGATTCATAACCTACCAACATCCAGGTTTCCTCGGGAGTCTGGAAGGCATATAGTGGTTCCATAAACCGGATGAGGGGATTGAAGGACAAGCTTAGTCCACTAGTCAGAGAGAGTCAACACAGCTTAGTCTCTTCAAAACTCCCTTTGCTCAGTTTCCCATGTTGGCTTACCAGTGACATGGGAAACAGAAAGTCCTAGAAAATAATGAGTCTCTCCAGAGAAAGTATGTGTGTCCCTATAACCAATGTTGGTGGAGTAGGGATGCAGGGGAAGATTGAAATATTCTGAAACTGACATAGGGAAATTTTGATCCAAAGCTCTCCCTCTTCCTGTTTTATAGATGGACAGTTTCGGAAGAGCCAGCTGAT
>NW_012151285.1:6361648-6402980 GCF_000956105.1 Propithecus coquereli | reverse complement strand
GGAGGGCAAGGGTGGGTCTCTATAGAGGTTAGGAATGCAGCCCTCAATTGTCAAAGCCTGTTGGCACCAGTGTGCTTAACCCTGCAGAGCAAGTGAGCACAACTAGGCTCTCCCCACAAGCCTGGATGCTCAGCAAATGCCTGTTTTAACTATTTACATCATTTACTATTGGAAATCCACAGCCGAAATCCTAAACTCCTACTTAGGTGGAAAGTGTTTCTTTAAAAGCACAGAGAGCAATTCTCTTGGTCTATTTACCTTCAAAATCATGGCAAACTTTTTAGGGAATAGAAGAGACTGAACAGGAAGGCTACTAAGTAAACGGGCTGTTATCGGCTAAGTCTGGCAGGGAAGCCATGCCCAAGTTCCCATGTGTTTTTAAAAAATACTAACTTGTAAGGGCTTTCTACATTTTTGTGTTGAGAGATGAAGCTTGCAGTGGATTCTGTTACTTAATCAGCAAAATTCAGCTTTTAAAATCTGACTTCACTATAATTTGTAATAAAGGTTTGTTGGTGATCTCTAGGCTGTGCAATTATCAGGAACATGGTTCTACTCTTTTTGAGGCCAGAGACCCCTTTGAGAATATAATAAAACTGTGGGCCATTTTCCCAGGACACAAAATCAACCTTCTACACACGAATTAAGAGGATCATAGATGCCTTAAAGAGCTTTTTCATCTACATGGCTACCAGGTTACAGATTCCCATTCTCATATAATATAATATATTCTCTGAGCCACAGAAAAAAAACAGAGATGCGTAACTAGGTGTTTATCCTGGGTCAGGAGCCTAGCGACTTCTGTCCCTCTCAGAAAACTGTCTGTCGTCGGCTGCCACTCAAGGAAAACGTTGGGAAGGTAACAGGAATCACCTACTGTGAAGTTCTGATAGCCACAAGCTTCCTGTGCCCGGGCCAGTGGAACAGCTTCAGTTATCTAAGATAATTCATTTGGTGCCAATTACGGTGCCTGTTTAATTGTTCAGTGTTTCCACTTTCGGGAACTCCTCCCCGATGACTGACTGCTGTGGCGTCACTGCCATTCTGAATCATGCAAATGAGGATGTCATATCCTCTGACTCAGAATGCTTTATTTCATTGAAAATTATTTTGAGAATTGCAAGCAGAGAGTTGGTCTTTGCTTAGATTGAACTTCCCAAATACATCACTTTTCCTTTTCTCACAGGAATCCAGATGATGTGGAGGGCGACCGGGAAGTGTGCAGGGGGATCCTATGGGTCTGTACTGGAGAAGCCGGCATTTGCTGGCAGGGAAGTGCTCCTCCTCTGCTGAGAGGCTGTGGTCCGCAGGCCTTGCCAAATCTGGTGCAGCGGCTAATAGCACATTTCCATGTATGTACTTTTCTCCCTATTTTCCCCAAGGAAAGGGCGAGTCAGGATATGCCCGCCTAGCATACAGGACTGAAATAGCCTCGTTTAAGTAGTTCAGTAGCTATTAAGTGAAATTCCTTGGCTTTGTCCATTCTGAGCACCAGTATCTACACTGCACTGGTCAGACAGCATCGCCCTCCCAGGTCAACTACCTGTGTGCTCTTGTACTCTATACGGAAAGGCAATATGCACAGGGTTTGTGAAAACAGACATTAGAAGTAGAATTTGAGTCCCAATGGGCCAGTTATGTGACTTGCTAGTTGTGTGAACTAGGCAAGTTACTGCACCTCTCTGAACCTCTATCTACTCATTTATAAAAGGAGGCGATACTAGTATCCAACTCATAGAGTTATTGTGAGGACTAAATTACTTAATGCAATACATGTAACGTTCCTAGATCTGTGCCTGGCGTGTATTAAGTACTGTGTGATGCATGTATTATTTGCGATGGTTGGCTATTATTATTACATAATAGCTCTAACTATTCTTTAACTCAGAGTTAAAGCCAGGAGAAACACGTATTGCTTTTAGTTTAAAGGATAAATGACAATATAGCATAGAGGTTAATTTTCAGATTCAGGATTCAATCCCAGGCTCCCAAGGCAATGCTCTTCCAGCACTGTCCAACAGAACATTCCACAGTAATGGAACTGATCTCTTTGTGCTGTCCAGTGCGATAGCCACTGTACACATGTGGCAACTGAGCCCTTGAAATGAGGTGATGGCTCCTGAGAAATGGAATTTTTATTTTATCTAATTTTAGGTAATTTAAATTAAATTTAAATAGCCACATGTGGCTAGTGGCTATTGGACAGCACATGCCTAGACCACCATGTGGCATTACTTTACTAACAGGCTAGTTTCCACAAAGAGACTGGTAGAGATTCTTATACACACTGTTTTTATTCCGTATTTCTCTACACTGGTTGCAGTTCCTTCATTCGGGACTTTTATTGCTATCTTATTGAAAAATAGCTCTAGTTGGCCAGGCGCGGTGGCTCACGCCTGTAATCCTAGCTCTCTGGGAGGCCGAGGCAGGCGGATTGTTTGAGCTCAGAAGTTCGAAACCAGCCTGAGCAAGAGCAAGACCCCGTCTCTACTAAAATTAGAAAGAAATTAATTGGACAACTAAAAATATATAGAAAAAAATTAGCCGGGCATGGTGGCACATGCCTGTAGTCCCAGCTACCGGGAGGCTGAGGCAGGAGGATCACTTGAGCCCAGGAGTTTGAGGTTGCTGTGAGCTAGGCTGACGCCACGGCACTCACTCTAGCCCGGGCAAAAGAGTGAGACTCTGTCTCAAAAAAAAAAAAAAAGAAAAAGAAATGGCCTATTCTGCCTCCAAATACTCCACTTAATGATGGCTCATTGTTTAACTGGTTACCCCTTGCTCCCTCTTCTCCTTGAGCTTGATGCCAGGCACTGTTCTTTAGCCACAGGTCACATGTGCACATGCCCAGCCCAGCCCAGGTTCTCTGGATAGGGCAGGAGTTCTATTTTGCTCTTTTTTGCAGAACTAGCAATTTGTTTATTGTTGTCAAGGCCGAAAATGGAGCCTTGAGATACAGAAACAGACACCATTGCACTTTCTATGTAACACCATCAAACTTGGCTTTCCCTTCATCCACCAAATTATGCTCTTACTTTGCTTCTGTTTCATAAAATTAACTGCCGGTCTGATTACAAATGGCCAATCTCCTCATCTCCAACCTCTGTCTCCCACCACACCATTGTAATTTGCCAGGTGTTACCTGTCCAAGTTCAGAGAGACTCAGGGGGAAAAAATCAAAACAAGTAGCACACACATTTTCCCCTGAGTTAAATTTGTATTGCAGCCAAGAAAATGATTTCATTTGAATGACAGCACACGCATCTTGCTGCCTATCCCCATTTTGGCTTCACTGTTTTATTCAATTATCTCTGCTATGATGTTTTATCCAAACAATCACTATCCCATTCATAAGCAGGGCAGAGAGTATGACTCTGTCACCCTTACCCAGCTCCCTGGTACAGCATTACTTGTAATCATCATTTTCAAAGCTGTGTTTCCTAAATCACAACTGGGGTCATTTTGCTTAGAAGCCAAATGATAGAAGCCCCACAAATAAACATGAAATTTTAAACAAACTTTAAAAATGTGACATAATGATTATCCAATCATTTCTAAGAGTGAAGCCAGTAGTATCTCCAGGTAGTTCATTTTGATTTGCTGTGCTCAGAGTCAACAGCGTGTCTCATGTGCAAATCTCCTGCCAAATCATTTCCTCTCTTTGTTTTCAGACTGGATTTCCAAGCAGAATATTCATATCTTTTTCTGTATATAGACTGACTCAGCCTATTTTGTGGGCAAAGAGGGTAGGTGCATTGTGCATTTATCTTATTCATCTTCGTGTGATATTAGGGTGGTGATTTGAGAATGTTAATTTCCCTTGTTTTCATTGGATTGATTCTCTCCTTTCCCACCTTCATTCCTTTTGATATGTTCGTAGGTTATCACTTGAGTGATTTTTGAGACACAGTGAATCAAAGGGATTAACACATCATTTTGATCCACAACTTTTTTCACTGATATAATAGCAGGCACTTGCCTTTGCACGTAATTTAACAAAATGAGGCTTCGTGTGTTGCTCTCTAGAAACCTGAGAATCACATCATCATAGGCGTAACATTTTCATCTGGCTGCCATAGACCTCCTTTCATGCCACACAAATGTCTCACTCTTCTTCCTAAGGTTAGCGAAAGACTTTCAGTCAACACTTGCATTTGTAGACCATAAAGTTTGTAAGCTGAAGAGCCTTCCTGCTAGATGGATTTGTATGGGTTGGTAGGAATGTACTTTAAAACTACTTGTAGGATTTATCCAGAAAGGCAAGCAAGGTGAACTCAACAATTTTGAGTTCAGAATTATGAAAAAGACCAATTGTATCCCCGAGTCATTATTAAAGCATTCTAATGTAAGCATGATAGTTTATAACTACTGAGAATGAAAAAAAAATTTCTCTGTGTTCTTTCTTCTAATTTGGCTTACATCAATAAAGTCTATGTCAATTAGAAAGCAACTTCTTAGTAGGAGAAAAATAGAATTGATACGTATGGAAATAAAGAGATTAAAAACCACAAATGCTTACTATTGATCTTTAGAAGGTAAAAAGTAGCCACAAACTTTGGGTACTATTTCTTCCACGTTTTATTTATTTTTACATTCATGAAACTTGGAGAAGGCATTTACTCAACAGGCATTCACCTGCTAGGTAACAAGGTATGCAGGACACCAGACAATAATAGAAACCAGTCATTGGTCAAATGACAAAATGTGTAGTAACGATGGAAAGTGACAGAGAACAGAGAAGTAAAGTCCAGAAGAATCAGGTAAGTCTTCATGGAGGAGGTGGGACCTAAAGAGGGTGAAATTTTTATAACAAAAAGGTCATATAAATATTAGTATTATATTAATTCATCTGGGTGTCATCTCTATGACTGGTAGACATAATTTTAAATTCTTGTTTTCAAAATTCCATTTTTAGGAGAATTGAGAAAGTAGTTGCTCACATCACGTTCTGTATTCTGTGGTTCAGACGAGGAACGCTGATTAAGAGAAGCTGGTTTACACATTATTTCTTGGGCTCAGGATTCTAGTTGTTAAAAATCTGTCAAAACGTGGGCCAGTCGTGAGCCAGTCACCCACCACAAAGGCATGCTAGGAGCCAAGCCAGACAGAGCCCAGAGAAAGTATGAGGAAACCAACAGGATCTGAAGGGGGTGAGGGAAGAGAGAAAAAGGCTGAGTTGTGTCCCTGAAGGCAAGGTCCTATTAGCAAACAGAGGCCTAGGGAAAATTCACTCAAATTTAGAAGAGAAAACACAGTCTAGAGGAAACCCATAGTCTCTGGCACCTGGTAAGTAATTTTTAAATGCATCTACGGATGGGTAGATGAACCCAAACCAGGGAGTAGGGAAAAGAAATATTAACCTGTCACTCTAAGAGTTCCTTCCATACAACATGGAACAGGAACTAGAAAATGAAAAGGAGAAGAAACGATCAGGAAGGGCTTCCTATCGACTTCCTATGATAGCCTGTGCCCTGGAAAGAGGGAGACACCATGGAGACCCAAGATCCTTGGGATATATGTGGCTCAGGAGAAGGGGCCACCATCTAAGGGTCCTTTGAAAGTGCCTGGAGTGTCCCTGTGTGAGGGCACAGGACTGATGTCACTATTTCTAAATTTTTCAGGTATCCATCAAGGGAGTGATTCATTGAGTTTAGGAAAGAGTCAAATCAACATATAGATCCTGGGAACACTGGAAAGGGGCTAAAGTGGACTTAAGGGCAACCACAAACTAATAGAAATATTTTCACTCTAACTATAATTCATGTATCTCTGAAATCCCTGCTTATGCAGAAATCTAGCCACCTGAAAAGTCTCCTCCCGCCACCGCCTCCACCACCACCACCACCTCCAGGTACTTTTGGGAGTCCCTTGCAGATGTTTAATCTGGGCTCAAAAACAAATTCAACCAACTAGGACTTGGCATTAATCTGATGTCTAGATATCTCTTTTTCACCTGCCCCAGCTGCCTTCTGGTTTAAGTGATATGTCTTGCCTTTTATTCTGGGCACATCTACTTCTACTTAGCATTTCATCTTCTGCCCAATACCCAGGTCAGCTCTGCTGGAGATGGTGGCTGCCACAGAGAACAATCACAGTGCTCAATGTATATGGTATTCTGAGGCAAAGTGGCAGAGGACAGATCTCCATTTGTTTGGCACTCTCAGGGGAGCATTAAAGGAATATTATACTCTCCCTCCAGAAATTTGGCATTTTAGTAAAAATAGTTGTAAAAATTTACTGTTAAGAAAAACTGACTAGTGTCTCTTTATTAGTTTTTCTTCTTTATTTTGTTTTGATTTTTGCATTTTCCATTTTGTTCTGTTTTAGCCACTGTAGACTTACAAAGGAATAAAAAGCCTCCTTCCTCCCCCACTTTCACCACAGATAGAAGATGCTAGCGTTCGTGTTTTTAAAGGTCTAACCTCTTCATCAGCCACAACTCCAGGAAAGAATCAATCACTTTTTGTATATCAGATCCATAAAGATAGAATAAGTTAGAAAGAGCAATGGAAGGTGATGTTTTAAACTCAAGAGGAGTGACCCAATCCCTAGCATGACTTCCTTGAGTTAAAAGAAGGCAGTGGTGACAGATTCCTCAAGGAATGGAAATTGTGTTCCCCTCCCCACCCCATACTCAAGGGCAGCAGGATCTTTGAGAAAGGGCTGTATAAAGGCTTCAGAACTGGCCACTTAGAAGTCTGCTTACTCTGAGCACAGAGCCATACACTTCCTAACCCTAAACCATGAACCTCTCAGAAGAGACAATGATGGACTGAAGGCCAGAGGATCTTCTCCCTGATCTTTTAGATTGGAAAAGCTCTTTGAGTGCTGTAAAAACCCTAGAATGAGCTGGAAACACACCAAAACATAACTGAGTCTGAATATCCAACAAACCCTAATGGAAAAAAACTGAGACATTTATTTCACTTAGAAAAATCTAACATGAAATAAAGAGATACCGATTATACAACTTCTTCAGCTTCTATTACCAAACCTCCCTCCCTCTCTCTCTCTCTCTCTCTCTCTCTCTCTCTCTCTCCTTCTCTCTCTCCTTGCCTGCTAAGATCCAGGAAGCTTGAATGGGGCCAGGGATGGATCCAAAACCAGACAGAAAGCCACATTCAGAGCCACCATGTCCGCACACAACCACTGCTTTGTTATCAGGCCAAACTTATCTTCCGGGATCTCTGTCCCTGAGGATAAATTCTCTCTCAAAAGATTCAACAGTGTCTTACTGAAAATAGACCTCTGATGTATCTACCACATCAGTTAGCCAAATGTGCAGAGAGTTCTGGATTCCAGAGGTGGGTTTGTATGGAACTCAAGCCCTCATATTGGGGCTCAAAAAAAATATGATGTTGAAAAAGTGGGGTCCCCTGTCATATTAGTGAATAGGCATCTTCAGGAGCCATATTAGCATCTGCTTTATGCTGAGACGGCCCCTAAAATCTCACCGACTAAACACATTAAGAGTTTATCGCTTGCTGCTATAGACTAAATGTTTGTGTTTCCCCAAAAAATTCATATGTTGAAATCCTAATCCCCAAGGTGATAGAACTGGGAGTTTGGGCCTTTGAGAGGTGATTACATTCACTGCAGTCTAAGGCTGGCTGGGAAGCTACTGCCTTCTTTAGACAGACGTGTGTTGCGTACAGTCCCCACCTGTTGTACTGCTTCACAACACTGAAGCATTAGCAGCCACTTATCATTGCACTTGCTCTGTGCTGTGGTCTGAATGTTTGTGCACCCCCAAAATTCATATGTTGACATCTTCACTCCTATGTTGATGGTGGTAGAAGGTTGGTGCTTTGGGAGGTGATTAGGTGATGGAGGTGGAGCCGACAGGAATGGGATAAGTGCTCTTATGAAAGAGGCTTGAGAGAGACCCCTCACCCCTTCTGCCATATGAGGACATTGAGAAAACACAGTGTCTATTTTCAGGGCTCAGAAAACAGTTGTCCAAAATGAAGAAGTCAGAAGCAGCCTCAGAAGCAAGGTTTTTCTCTCACCTTTTCCTGTCCTCCTGTCTCTCGGTCCCATTCTCCCCCAATGCTAACCATGGAAACAAGAATCCTTCTTCCCCAGGGCAGATCATAAAAGCCAGAACCCCTTTTCCTAGAAAGCCAGCCATAAAACCTGGAATTATTCTGTGTAAAAACTGACCATAAAGAAATTATCTGACCTATCTTGTTTGACTGTAGGTCATAAGAATTCCACTCCAAAAGGGGCCCTGCCCCACCTCCAGAAGGAATGCATGCTCAGAGAGGCCAAGAAGAATCTAGACAGACAGGACTTGCCGGGTTTCCTCACTCGATCTATTACCATTAGATCATACCCTTTTTGTCCAAAACATTTCTACTTGGCTGTCCATACTTTGTTCAACCTAAGCATAAAATGGACTATTTCACCTATATCTTTGGGTCGTCAGTTTGAAGGCTCCTGTGTATATACATTAAATAAATTTGTATGCCTTTTCTCCGATTAATAAATCTGCCTCATGTCAGTGATGTTCAGCAAACCATCAGAGGACCGGAGGTCTTGGTCCCTGTAAACCAGGAAGTGGGACCTTACCAGACAGCAAATCTGAAGGCCTTGATCTTGGACTTCCCAGCCTCCAGAAATGTAAGAAATAAATTTCTGTTGTTTATAAACCACTCAATCTATGATACTTTGTTCTAGAAGTCTGAATAGATTAAGACATTAACTCACATCACAATCAAATGAGATCAGAAGGGAGCTCTGCTCCATGTAGTCGTTCAAGAGACACGGTCTCCCTCCATATTGTAGTAGCACCGTGTTCTAAGGCTTCACCCTTCTCTGCATTAAGCCAGTGGTGGGATGAGAGCAGGAAGAACTGCATGTGAGAAGGTTTCATGGGCCAAGACTTAAAGTTGTATACAGTACTTACCTCCAAATTCCATGAAGTACTTCAGGCACCTGAAACCCCACCCCACCACTGCCACCACTATTGCTCACTGAAAAGAAATCTGGGAAATCTTTGTCCAGGAATTAGTGACAATTAGGTGGTAAACATCTAGTCCATCTCAAGTCCCAGCCACAAAACATAGCTTTCCTTCTCTGCTTATGTTTATTCACTCTCCTGGATTGGATGAGCTAATAATTGAGTAAAGTATTAAATTATGAGTACTCTCCAATGGCCTAAACTACTCATAGAATCTTATTCTTTCTGTGAAAGTTAAATCCTGAAAATATTCAGGTAGATCAATTTCTCATTGTAATATTTCATAATAAATCACTAATTTGTTCTGGTGGTTTTGATGACTAGGCAACATAAAATACTGGAAATCTAATTTTTAGCTCCTCAGACAGGTACAAATACTGCCCCACTCTGTATTTTTACTAACATGATCAGAGACTGGCATTTGAGCTCAAGAGCCTCTCCAGGCTGATGAAGTCAGTGCTCTGGGCCCTGGAGACTTGGCTATGGAAAGCCAAACCACAGATCTGAAGGCTCCTTGGTGAGTTATAGGAATGGAACTGAATGTGCATACCCTTGGGGTAAAATTGTCCTCATCAAGGGGACTACAGTGTTACCTCCTCCTCCTCCTCATCTCAGAGACGGAGAAGTCAATCTCTGAAACCAACAGGTAATCTATCTGTCCTCCCCTTGGGAGTGCCAGAGGCACATGGGGAACACTTTTCTGCCAGACTCTTGTCCAATACTCCACACTGCATTGCCCTTTTACTGACTATCTGCATTTCCAAGTCCATACCAGGAAATTAGTTTCAGAAGGCTCTCATATTACACTTCTCTTTAATATTCTTTGAATTTGGTCTATCTCAGCCAGCCTCCAGTTTCTAAATGTTTAGGTAGGTCAATTTCTCATTTTCATAATTATTTCATAGTAAAACATTTATTTGTTCTGGTGGTTTTATGACCTTTGATGAATGCCTTCTAGTCTAAAGATACTTTAATTCTTTCATTTATCTCACTGTCAACTTTTGTGTCCAAGATCCTATTCAGTTAGAGGCTACTGAACATAAGGTAAGAATAACTCAAAAGTTTCAGAGACACCTAAAAGTGTTTAAGGATTAAGAAAAAAATTGACACAAATCTCAAAGGAAAATGAGTCAAAAAGAGTTTTTCAGGGTGTGGTCCCCTAAATTTCTGCATAACATCACTCAGGCTTTTCTCTTTTACAACACAGATGCCTGGGCCCCAGTGCTATGGTCTGTATGTGTGTGTCACCCTAAAATTCATATGCTGAAACCTAATCATGAATGCAGTGATATTAGGAGGCGAAGCATTTGGGAGGTGATTAGATCACGAGGACGGAACCTTCATGAACAGGATTAGTGTTCCACAGAAGAGGCCTAAGAGATGCTGTTTGCACCTTCCACCATGTGAGGACACACCTACAAGGTGCTGTCTACGCATCATAAAGTGGGTTCTCACCGCACACCAAATCTGCCAGCACCTTGGTCTCAAACTCCTCAGCCACCAAAACTAAGAGAAATAAATTTCTGTTGTTTATAAACTCCTAGTCTAAGATATTTTGTTATAGCAGCTCAAATTGACCACGGCACCCACTATAGATCTATAAATTCAGATTCTCTAAAGAATAAAGCTGGGATTCAGAATTTTTAAACAAACTGCCCCTGGTGATTCTAATTCACATTAAAACTGAGAATTACTAAATTAAAGGATGATCGTGTATCAAAAAGTAGGCTGTGAAGGTCTGTTGGAAAAATACATGTACCTCGAGGAAGAACATTCAGCACATGTCTATGGAGGTTTGCTGTCTATGTGTCATCATTACAATGTGGGTGGCACAGGACGACTGTGAAGGGAGAGTGTTAGGTGATCTCCCTCCCACACCTACCCCTCCTCTCAGAGAAAGCACGATGTCCTGATAGGTACCCATAAACAGTGAGCTGGGTGACTAATTTAAGCATATCCTAAAGAACACCATGCCCTATTCCCCCTTTATACATAGAAGACTTGAGAGAGAAGAGGAGGATATAAAGAGACAAATGCTTCTTTCTTAATATCTCCCTAGGAGTGGGGGGGATGGGGAAAATTAAATTTGTCCTTCTCCCTTCAAAGGCTTGAACAAAGAGACTCTCTGATGAGGTATAAAAGTGTTCCAGTTGTCTGTTACTATGCAACAAACTAACCCCAAACTTAGTGGCTCACAATAGCAATGCTATCTCCATGGTACTGGAGCTGAGTGGTTTCAGCTAGATGTTCTTATTTGGTATCTCTCATGTAGCATCAGTCAGGTAGCAGCTGGATCTGGAGATCTCTTAAGTTTCATGGGCCAGGCTTGCAAAATGACTCACTCATACAGGTAAGAGTTGAAGCTGTGTGTCAGCTAGGAGCCCAGCAGAAGCTGTCAACCAGAGCACTTATATGTAGTCTCTCCATGTGGCTTGGGCTTCCCACAGCATTCGCTGGGGTATGGTGAGTCTTGCAGGGACTGATCCAAGACCAAGAGCTCTAGGATCAAGCTGCAAGCCCTCTCATGAACCAGCCTCAGAAGTCCTAGAACATCTTTTCTGATTCGTTCTACTGGCTGATCAAGTCACTTAGGCCATTTCATATCCAACAGAAGGGGAAATAGGCTCCTTTCTTTATTGGGTGGTGGGGGGAGTGGTAAGGTCACACTGAAATAGAACATTAGGGGTGAGAGATAACATGGCAGCTATATGGAAAATATAATCTACCATAGAATGTGGCTCTGAAATATGGCACAAAGTTTGTTTCTATTTTGCCATCAAGGGTACTTGGAAGATAATGAAAAAGATATCCAAGATTCTGGAGATGGGCTAAGACAAGTCCAAAATGTGGTATAGAAAGTAGCACTGGGGGAATTCTCAGAGGCCACCCACAAACTCCACCCAAACCCTGCTCCCTGTGGTTCACTGTGCCTTGGCATCATAGCAGAGGGGACAAAGGCTGGGAGCATCCATTGTAGGTAAGAATTCCCCAGGAATGAGTGTTGGGACCTGCAGAATCCCACCCTGCACAGCTCCCAAATGGAGTGAACGCATACCACAACTGTGCACACACATACCTCATGCTGACAGCAAAGACCAACACAAAAGGCTCTCATCTCCTCTTTACACTCAGGGTTGGTGTGCACTGAATGTTGCCTGAACAGGTGCAGGCATTAGGTTGAGAACAAGAGGGAGAGATTGAGAGAGGAAGATGGGCCTCCCCTTCTTCTACACCAGGTCTCTTGAAGCTGAGCAGAAGACTCTTACCATGGATAGTGATTCTTGAATGTGACTGAATATTTACTCTATGCGAGACTTGAGAACTTAATAACCAAATTAGAATGCAAATCACTATTCAGGGCTGAATTTATCAGTAGGGTCTGAAGTACCTTTACAGTTCTATACTTTCTTTCTGTACCTCCTCCCCACCTCAAACCCCACTCCAAAATGCAGGAGCAAAGGATTAAGGACTTGAAAAATTATGATAACAGCTTAAAAAATAGTTCACTCCATGTTTGGACATTACTAAGATGCTCAGATTGCTCAAGCAAACTTTCTACATGCAAATACTTTTTTGAAAAGAAACATTTGACTTACTCTCCAATGGGAAAATCCTGAAAGTTAGACCTAGTAGCTGTATCAGAGATGGTTCTGTAGTAAAATGTGGAGTGCTTCGGTTCTACAGAAATATCTATTTCATCCTAGAGCTGTGTGATCATTTATAAATGTCTATCCTGCCACAACTAGTCTGCAAGATTCCTGAGGGCAGGGCCCACGTCTGCTTTGCCCACCTTTGATTGTGTCTTTAGCACCTCACATGGTGCCTCTCACAGGGAAGGTATTCAACAAATATTTGTTGAATGAATAATTGAGTTGGGTTGATTAGTCAAAGAAGCAAAGAACTCTACAGGTAGAAGAGATTTTTGAATCATTTAGTCCAACCTTGATCTTCATCATTGTGATTCTGAGGTCCATGGAAGATAAAGAACCTACTAGTCATAATGGATATGTCTGTGGCAGAGTGAGGAGTAGAACTCAGGTCTCTTTTCTCTGAATCCAGGAATTTCCCAAACGTAATACATTTCCTTTTCCACACAGCAGGAGAGCTGGGTACTGGACTGAATTGAATTTAGGTACTGGATTGAATCTGGCTCTGACTCCGAGGTAATATCAACAACATTTCCTTGCTTTTCCCCTCTCCCCTTAAAGTCATATAACTCAACTAAATTAAAAGAAGAGGTTCATAAATAGAACATAATTTCAACAAAAACTAAATGCATCTAGAAGGAGAGAATAAGGGGAGAGAGGGGGCTTTTATCCAACCTGGTTCAACAATAAGTATCCGGTATAGAAAAGAACCAAAACACTGAGGTCACAAGTTCAAGACAAGCCTGAGACCAGCCTGAGCAAGAGCAAGACACCATCTCTACAAAAAAAAAAAAAAATAGAAAAATTAACTGGGCATGGTGGGGCACACCTATAGTCCTAGCTACTCAGGAGGCTGCAACAGGAGGATCATTTCAGCCCAGGAGTTTGAGGTTGCAGTGAGCTATGATGATGCCATGGCACACTAGCCAGGCAATAGAGTGAGACCCTGTCTCAAAAAGAAAAAAGAAAAAAGACTAAAATCCTTTCACGTAGATTATATTCTAGTTAGGGAGGTAGAAGGCTGTAACGGACATTTGAGTGTCTCGACTTCAGTCTTTAGACAAGGGACTATCAAGAGAAGTGCTGGAATGGATGAATGCAGAAAATGGAATAAAGCATAAAGAAGCAGGACGTTCAGATAAAAAGAATATTGCCGAAGTCCAGCTAATATTGGGGGCAGAATCAGCACAGTGGTATTTGCCATGGAAAGGAAGAGAGAGAATTAAGGGACATGTCAGAGACAGACTCATGTAAAGTGACTAATTATATGTAGGGGTTGAGAGAGAGGAGTCAGAAAATTTTCTGGTCTCCAAATTTGGGCCATGGAAGAGTGGGAGTACCAGTAGCCAACATCCAGACGAGCACTTCTGTGAGATGAGTTCAGTTGAGGTCATGTTGGAGGGTTAGATAGCTGTGAAACAGCCAGGGAGCGGTGTCTGGCCAGCTACTGGGAGTGGAAGTCTGGCCTTGAGAAGAAATGGGTAAAGATGCAGATATGGAAGTTCTGGGCAGACAAGTGGGAGTTGAATCCATGGGAATGAATGAAGTTACTCAAAAGATGAAGGGGTCTTGAGGAAACAGACAATGGAGAAGAGGGTAGGGAAGATAAGTAGAAGAGAACCTTAGGGAACGATTTCATTTAAGGGGCGAGAGAACAAAAAAGAGCCGTGGAAGGCTACTAAAAGTAGCACAAAGTGGTAGGAAGGAAATCAGAAGAGAATATTGTGTCAGAAGTGATTGGATGAGAGAAGCAGCGGGGAGTCAAGAGTGTCAAAAATACCGTCAAGAATGAAGTAGACTATAGTTGGAGTTGCATAATTATTATTTCTGTAGACTAAGTAAATCTTACTCAGTAGGGTAATTAGTGCTGCATTGCTGTTCTGAGAAAAAGTATAAATTGTGCTGGTCAAAATGCACAGTTTTCTGCTCCAGTGAAATCTTTGCCAGCTGACAGATACCAGTAACTTTAAAACTTAGTAAAGATCTATTTTATACTTAGAGGTATTCCTTTTTCCCCCAGATTTCATGCAAATTATGGATAAAGAATGTAGCAATTTAATAAATCACTATACTTTTGAACTCAGCCATAATAAGAATCTCCCAGAAGAGCAATTTAGAAGAAAAACTATAAAAAGTATTCTGCTTATTGTTGAATTGAATTAAGGCTTTTAGGAAGAAAAATGGGATAGTAGTTTGTTGAAAATAGAGTACTTTGAACAAAATAGAAAGTGTCATGCATGTCTTATGCGCGACACTTACACAAAGTAGTGATATTTAGTTTCTAACTATTGTCACTTGAATAGACAATCGTCTATGGATTTTTAATTGCACGTTGCAATCTGAGTCCAATCAAAATTAATACCTATCACAACAATAGATTTTATTCTTGTCTACATTGTATATAATATCTTGCATAGAGCATTATCATGATGGTCAAGACCATCCTCTTTCAAAACACATCATTTTTCTTGGAATCTCTCCTAACGTCAATCACCTCAGAGAATCTCTGTTAATGTCATTACAGAGAAATAGAAAATGAGGTCTGCCCTGTTATTAACATGCCATTATTTTGAAAAAAGAGAAAAATTTAATAGGAATTTAAATAAAAAGGGGTATATGAGGATAGGAAGGAAAAACATATCAAAATGTGAAAATCAAGTAAGACAACTTGTTCAAATTCCAACAGTCCACAACATACCACATTATACCTGTCTCATAAATTTTCCTTTAGCGTGGGGTAGAAAATTAAATTACCACATTTCTGTGATTTAAGATCTTTGAATTTGATTTGAATAGCTGTGTTTCTGAAGTTGCTTCATTACATTTTTTCCTATGAAGGTAAAGCTTTTTATTATTTCAAGAATTATTCACACCATATTTTTAGTCCCTTAAGATCTTAAAATGCAAATAGTGTTTGCTGATTTTATAAAAAAGAATGTTAGGTCATTTTTATAGATGCTGTTAATTACCTGCCCAACAATATTTCTTCCTTCCTTCCTTTCAGCACCCCGATTTGATTCAGGCAGTCACCCTGTCCTCTTCACTGGGGAAATCCTGAGTAGCCTAAGCCAATCTTGGGCATGTCATTGCTCAGGAAAGTAACATTGATTGCCCCCAAGCCTATTACCTAAGTTGTCCTAATCTGATTGGAAAGAAGAGCTTATACTTTCTTTCTTTCCTGCTGGACATGAATAAGGAAGCATGAAGTCCCAGTTGTCACAGACAGCCATCTTGCTCCCATGAGGGAAACCAGTCTTAGGATCAAGAAAGGCAGAGAAGAGATACATAAAGAACCTGAATTCTTGAGGATGCCATTGGGCTGCTGTTCATTCTAACTGGAACCCATTTTACCCTTTGGACTATCAGAAATGGAACAAAATAAATATTATTATTAGGTTTATGTTGATTTGAGTTGAGGTTTTCTGCTATTGTCAACCAAAAACATCTTAGTGATAGAGTAATTTGCCTGAACTCTTAAAAATAGCACTGTATATTCACTTTATTCTTTCTTCACAACTTTGGGTAGCACATTTGTAATATATCTGAGAACACAAAGGCACACTAAAGTCAAATTATATACCAAAAATAATCTAGCCTAGTTATGACTAAAACTTCCAGGGCCTAACATACTAACCACATTTGACAGATAGTTCTTTAAGATACGCTATGCCCTTATGGTACTGGCTATATAATTTAATCTCACAATCAAGGAGATTCCACATTCATAAGCACCCCAAATTCCTCCATTTTGCCACATTCCTCTAGTATTACCCTTATCCAAGTCACCACAATTATTCCTCACCTGAATTATCTTGTAGCTGGTTTTCCCGCTGCTGTCTCTAAAGTGTATACTTCCAACAGATGCCAGAGTAGCCTTTAAACCAAATCATATCAATTGTTTAACATCCTCCAATGTCTTCCACCATACTCAGAAAAAAACCCAAAGTGCTTACCTTGGTTTACAAATCCCCACATGATCTGTCCTCTCCACACACTTCAGACCCATGTCCATCCACTCTCTCCCCAAGTCAAGAGACTCCAACTAAACTGGTCTTTGTTCTGTTCATCCAACACACCAACCTTATTCCCAAATTAAGGGTCTTTGCCCAGGCTGTTCACTCAACCTGGAAGGCTCATTCCTTTAATCTTCTTATGGCTAATGTATTCTTTTAATTCAGATCTTATTTTAAATGAAACATCCTCACAGGGACCACCCTCAATCACCCAAGCTACAATAGGTCCTCAGTCAACTGTGTATCACTTCTGCATAACCTTTCTTACTATCTGGCAAGTTTCTTGTTTATTTACTGCCTCAGTTGTCCAAATGAATAAATAAGTGAAAGCATTCCTGCTTTTGTAGCTATCTTGAACCCTTGATAAATGCACTTCTCTGTGTTTAGTTCAGTTATACTACAAAGAGTTTTGAAATCTCAAATGTCACTTTCACTAGGTCAAATATATGTACCAGCAACAGAATGAGATACCACTGAAAAATTGTGTAAGCCCAAGTGATCATAAAAATTGTATCTGGCTCTTTAACTAGCAAAATAAAAAAGTCCAAACCAGTTTTGTCCCTTGGAGTCATTAACTTTAAGTCAGCAAGAGCAGTCAGCTAAGACAAATCCAGACATTAACTTTCATTTGAATAGGTTGAATGTGTTTACCAACTGGAATTGTTGACCAATGGCATTTGAAAGTCATTAACAAAAATGATGTCACAATTATCAAGTGAGCAGAAAGTAGAGCAACCATGAAAGATAAGATGAAACTCAGAAAACATGTGGATTTAAGTCACAGAACATTGCATTGGTCTCACTGTCTTCTTGTAAACCCATAAAATAAGCCCTTATAATAAGAAAGCATTGAATAATGCTATCATGGTCCATGGCCCTCATAGGCCACTAATTTATTAATTTTAAGACTATCCCAATGTTTTATGCACACAAAATAGTGCATAAAACTCTGAGTTTCAGAATCTCTCGCTGCACAGACTCTGAAAAGTGGTTATGTCCACTAACTGCTTTCATGGTCATTTCCAGTGTAAACTAAAAATAAAATGCTAAGTCCCCCGACTGACTGAATGAACCCCCTCTTGGCCGAGGGGACCCCAGAAAAACCTTAAATTTGAGTTCCCAGCCACGATAGGAAGGAAGGTAGGAATTGCCTCCTTTTGCGCCCTCCCTTTTGGAGTTTAGACACTACAACTAACCAGCATTAATGTTAAAACAGAGATCATAAGACAGACAAAACAAACTCTTTGTGGCAGTAAGATACTAAATTACAAATAAGACTTAAGGCAATGCAAGGCAAAGGTTACGTCTCCCTGCAGGCCATCAATTTGTTTAACAGATCCCTTTGAGTAGGTAAATTGTGGCTTGCTCTATGATTAGCTGACTTCCTTATCTTAACACAAAACATTCCTTTCTACTGACTCTGAGATTTTAGACAAAGCCTTATTCCATTAGCCGATAACAAATAAAAGAATCTCTGAATCCACCTATAACCTGTAAGCCCCTATTTCAAGATGTCCCACATTTTCGAGCCAAACCAATGTATACCTTCCACGTATTGGTTTATTATTTTATCTACAAGTCCCATCTCCCTAAAATGGGTAAAGCCAAACTGTCATGCAGCTGCCTTGGGTGCACTTTCTGAGGACCTGCTGAGGGTATCTCCTCCCCTGAGCCTACGTCATTCATATTGGCTCAGAATAAACCTCTTTAAATTATTTTACGGAGTTTGTTTCTTTTTTCCATTAACACCAGCATTTTCTTTCTCTGCTTAGTTACTCATTTTAGAAGGGAAAAAGACCAAAGGATAGCCTCACACGAATGAGGATCTTTTTGGTGACAGAATAGGCGCAAAAGTTAGAGATTGATAAAGCTATTTTTTCACCAGCACTGCAAGTCAAGGAAAGTATAAGAATTGTTTCTGAGTAGATGTTCTCTCAAATAGAACTTGCCAAGACCAAGTTTCTGCTATTTAGAAGAAATATAACATATGCTCTTTAGCATACTTCTTTTAACTTCCCATTTCTTAGAATCCCAGTGCTGTCCAAACAAAACCTTGGTTACAAGTTCAGATTTATTGAAACAAGTAAATGAAATCTGCTTGCAATTCATAGCTTTGGCATAAAGTGCCCAATTTTAGATAAGTGATTTTGCACAGGTCAATATCTTAGGTTAGTTGTTCTTTGCAACAGGATTACTGTAGGTTTCTAAAAACACAAGTTTGACAGCCTAGAATTCATTATGCCAAAGATATGAAATGCTGAATATAAAAGCCAATATCCAATTGTTTATTTTAATATTATTTTGCCCAGGTATGTAAAAGATATGTACTTTCTGAAAACATCGTCTTTTGCTCTCATTGCTCAATTCGTGGCCCATAAATATCCATCTTTAGAGTTTAATGAACTCACCTGGAAGCTAATTCACTTTGAATTCGAACATTTGCCAAAAAATTTCAGGCCAGTGAATGAGTACTATAGAAAAATTACATGTGTTTTCAAGGCACATTATGTGCCTAATACCCCTTAGAAATATCTTCTGTTTTCTATTCAAATATTATAACAAAATGTTCTACTGTGGGGGAATACCCAAATCTCTTACCTTCTTCTAAATAGAAGTCTTTTTTTATTTTTTTATTTTTCACCAATTTCAATGAGTACAATGTTTTTTCATTTGGAATTTGTTTTGGACAAACCAGTATAGGGAGAAAAATGAACAAATGAAAACTATGTGTGGCATGAGTCAATTGCTTGCAACCGTGATAGTGACTAAATGCATAAAAATTTGCTGTAAATAAGAAAAAAGTGAATTTGACTCTAAGTAGTTTTAAAAATAATCCATTTGAATTTATCGGAGAGGACAGGGAATATGTTTTCTTTTCCAAATCCATTTCAATTGAATTAAAAATTCTATGGGGGCAGGAAGCAGCTCAGACCAGTGGATTGAACCTTGGAGATTTGAAATCTGACAAATCAGGATAGCAGCCCAGGTATTTAAACCACTTTGTGACCTCTGCCAGGTTACTTGTTCTCTCTAGGCCTGAATTTCCCTACTATAAGAGAAGCATCTGACTCGTGGTAAGCTATCAATAAGCATTAGCTCTCTTTGTATTTCCCAACACACCCAGCTCAGGGCTTTGCATAGTGAATACCTAATGAATGTTTCCTGAATCAAATGAAATTGAATATCATTTCTGAACTATGAAATATATGCTTCCATATAAGGAATAATTGAAATTAGCAAGACTTTTGCCAACTTCAGATTCTTCTCAACTTTAGATTGCTTCTAATATCTCATTCATGCTTATCTCATCTTACTCCTCACTCCTAAACCAAAATGGAAAATTTGTGCATGATTACAATCTAATTAAATGCATGAAAAGTCACATTTTATGTATCAATCTGAATTTGGTCAGGGAAATGAAGTCAATATCAGCATTATAGGGAAAATGAATGGACTATAAAAATTCAAGCTGCAAGAGATATAAGAAGATGCAAAAAGAAGGTTTAGAAGACAGTGTCTGGAGTATCTCTTAACCAGAAAGGGGAAAAGCCATTTATGCCCGTGAAGCTCTAGAAACTGACATAATCCATGAAGTGGACTTTAAGGGCAGGTCTGGAAACCACCTCTTTTGCCACAACCTAGAGAACATATGGTCTGAGGAAGTTCAAGAAAGTGCCAGAACCACTAAGTGGAAGCTTGTGGAGAGGTCTAGAAACCAGCTACATCTAACAATTAGGACCTTCCCAGAATAACAGCTTCCACTTCACTTGCACCCTCCAAGTGTCACTCAAGTTCCTTTCATAGCAAATTCTAACTCAGCACCCTATAGGTAAAAGAATATAGGGAAATGTAATCCTCAGCTTTAAATGGCGCTGCTCATGGTGGAGTTAAGTTGAAAATAACAAACCCAGCACAGTCCATACGATGCCCTTATTAGCCTGTTAACTCAGTAGCTATCCTATTACTATAACCATCTTTAATTTCCAAATAAAGACAATGACAGCATCATGCTTCCACCCAAATGAATGCAATTATTCTTCATACAACCAAAGACATGCTAATCCTCTGCCCCATAAAGGAGACAGACAAAAGGTTCACATGCCACTGTTAAATCTTCAAAATAGAAAGCAAGACAATCCTCTCACTCAAGTGCAATGTGGTACAAAGACTTAAGTATCATAAAGACTTTGGTTCAAATCCACGCCCTCCTACTTGACCATGGAGTAACTTCTGAGCCTTTGCAACATGACTGTTTGGAGGTTCTGGAGGCTGTGTGTTCTAGCAGGATGAATCTGTCAGATCAGCCAATGCCAAAGCCAGACTGGGATCTTTTCACCAATGGGAGCAGCTTTATGGACAACAAAGGGCTGGATATGTGTCAGTCATGAAACGCACTGCCGCCTGGGACTTCAGCCCAGGAAGCTGAGCTGATGGCTTTAACCAGGGCTCTTCAGTTATCCAGAGGAGAAAAAGGTAAACACTTATACAGACTCTAAGTATGCATTTATGATTTGCATGCTCATGATGCCATTGGAAGGAAAGGCATCTCCTGATGGCAGGAAGTAAGTATATTAAGTATGCCACCTTTTCCACCTGGTAATTTGTTGTCACTAGGATACCTTTTCAGGGTGGGTAGAAGTGTACCCTACCCAAATGGAGAGAGCATCTGAAGTCAAGTAAGATGGGCTCCTACCAGGAACTGCTGGCCCAGGACAGGGCCTTTGCTGAGTTCCTGTGCATGTACACCCGCACAGAGCAAGAATAGGCCTCAGAGGATGATGGGATGATAGGCATCAACAGTCTAGGGAAAGAGGCCAAGCAGATGGAAAATGGCATGCTGGTGATGGACACCACGGGCAGACTGCTGTAGAGACAGCTCGGCAGCTCACCCTCCTATAGCAAGGAAGTCAGCAGGCACCACAGCAGCATGGCTGAGCTACAGAAAGCCAGGGCCAACCAACAAGGAAGAAACGTGGAAACTGATGGAGGCAGACAAGGCTCAGATTGGGAAGGTCAAGCTGTCCATGTCCTAGGACTGCATGAAGGCCATTGGACTGTTCCTCTCCTTCCTGAGAATCTTCCTCTTCTTGTTGTCACCTTGGCTTTTAACTATTGGCTCAGTCTCTGGACCAATGGCCCCATTGCTGACAGAACCCAGGAGCACACTCCACAGAGCCCTGGGCATTTCACAAGGAATCACCATGTTTGACCATTCCATGTTGGTGTCCATATTGGGGGGTCTTTGCTTCACTCCATCTGCTCCTGGACCTGCTATACAATGTCCTGCAGTTGCCCATGAGCTTCTTCGAGCAGACTCCCAGTGGGAACCTGGTGAACTGCTTCTCAAGGAGCTGGACACAGTGAACTCAATGATCCTGCAGGTTATCAAGATGTTCATAGGCTCCTTTCCTCCATACAGAGTGATAATGGACCCACCTTTGTAGCAGAGGTAACCCAGAAAGTAAGTAAAGCCCTACACCTAGAATGGAAATTGCATGGAACCCATCTAAAGTGGAATAGGACATTGCTGCTTGCCCTCCTCTGGATAAGGGTAGCCCCTAGAAGCAAGCTTAAGATAACCCCCTAAGAAATAGTTTATGAGAGACCCCTCCTAGCACCCCAAGGTAAGTATGGTAATATAACCATGAGTAAAGAAAGCAGATTAAAGCAATATGTCAAACGAGTAGATCAGCTGCTAACCACTATGTATGAGTTTGCCTCTTTCAGGTCCCCACCCCAGTTGGAAGCAGAGAAGTGGAAGGGACCCTATGAAGTGCCTCTAACAATGCACCCCTTATTGAAATTATCAGGAGTAAAAGCCTTGGGTCTATCATACCAGAGTAAAGAGGTGTCCCATGGAAAAAGAGGACCCAAACCCCTAGTGGAAGGGCCAGCCTTTCAGTGATCTAAAGTATCTGTTTAACAAGAAAAAAAATGAAAATGTTGATATTTTCACTAACCTTTCTTTGGTTATTTGTTCTGTCTACAGGATGGAGAGACAACTCCTTCGTGAGGATTTCCCTAGGCTATTGCCTCTTCTGCTGATCTGTCTTGAAGCTGGGTTTGTCATCCTAGACCTTGCTCAGTGCAAGTATTCCTGCATATGATTTCTGAATTTGCAGAAACCAGTCTCTCGGATCACCTACAGGGTGCAGCTAACAGCTCCACACTCAGAGGTCCCATGGTTTCTTTCTTGCCCAGCCCTGTATCAGACATTACGTACAAGGTGAAAGTAAGGACCCATAGTCCTACTGGTGTCTTTGGTGCCAAGTGGGGTAAAATCTCTCCTATCAGGTATCATCCTCCATTTCACCTTGTCAATCCTCATGGTTGTAGTTGTTGCTTATGCCTTTTTTCACCTGGTAATCTATCATATTCTTTATTTTTGTAAATCTACTGCCAAATCTTTGCAATGGCATACATAAGTATAAACCTTTCATCTAAAACATTGCCCCAATTCAGCAGAGGAAGTAGCTTGATGACTACATTGCCACTCCTCCCGTAGATACGGAAGGGTAAAATTGACAATGGGGAATATGTAACTGAGGGAACAGCCTGGAAAAGGGTAAAAAGTATTACAAGCTGTCTCTTTAAAACCTTCCCCACTCTTTTTGGAAATTGAAACCTGCATTCCTGCCCAGGGCCAGTAATCAGAAGGGTAGGGGAGTGTCCTTTGTTTTTTGTTCCACAGGAGATGGCTCAGTGGAATTGTCTAGGCAGAAGTCGCAAGATTGTCTCCACTGGAGATGGGGTCATCAGGACCATCAACTATAGTAAAAAGTTTATAAAAAGCAGGAAAATCCCCCTGTAAAAGCTCTGTATTTCTGCTTATAGGGAATACTGTTTAGTGGTGCTTATAGTGGTACTTTAAGATGGGAATCTGCCATTCTCCTCATTTGCCATCAAATTAATAAACATCCCTTTCCTTCTCCTCAAACCACTTTTTCTCTTTCTTCTGATGTGGCCTTGGGAACAAGAGTGAACTTTCAGTAACAAATATCCATTTTAAGAGGTATGGATCGGTTTAATTCTCTTGCTGATGACTTTTTCTCATGCCCAACCATATATCAAATTGTTTTCATACCCAACTATGTGTATGTTTTCATATTGCATAAACTTCCTAAAATAAACATCAGCTAAAATTTCCAAATTGAAATGACAAATTTCTTGATCTTGCTTAGGTAGAAGAATCTTCTGTATGAAGATACAGAAGAGTGGTTAAACAGTCAAGAGGTGTCAGCAAAGCCTATGAAAAGGAAATTCAAAGAATTGAATTATATACAAGTTGTATGATCAGCTCTTGAAAAATAGGAAATTAACTGTTTATCCAAAAAGGCAGCAATTCTCTTATGCCAAGTATGACTTCAGAGAGGAATCAGCTTTCCTACTACAAAGATCTAACCCAAAGTTTATAACTTTAATACTCTAATTCATGTCAGAGAAGAAAAATCTCAATTCAATTATCCTACTAAAGGAACTCAGGAAATTCCACCCCCAAACATGACTCCTTGATATCAAGAAGATTTTGAATTAAAGAGCCTTCAAAATCAAAAAGCATTGGAAAGGGCTTTCCCTCTATCTGCATAAACCAGACTAATCTATCAAAAGAACAACTGACTTCCCTTCCCCTCTTTGTTATCTCAGTATATTGCAGGAAAAATAATGAAGAATGCAACCAGACCTGGCCCAAATCATTTTAAATATAATACCTGCCTCTCAGGTTAATTTACTTTGCTAAGAGAATCATTTACAAGTCAATCTGTTTACCCCATCTATTCAACCCCCTAGCAACCATTTATTGTCCCTAAACAGAATTACCTATACTGCTCATCTCTTCCTCACCTCTAAAAGGCAGGTATAAAAATATCTGCATCCCACTGGGATAGTGGGTAACCACTCTGTGATTCTCCTCATGTGCATGGTAAATAAACCTTTCTCTTATTAATCTGTCTTAATTGTGAGTTGATCTTTCAATGAACTTTCAGGAGAAGCGGCAAGTTTCCCCTTACTCCTACACTACCAGAAAACACGAATTGTCTGACATAGGCAGGCTACAACACCATGAAAATTATAACTGCAGAGAAAGTATCAAAAAAAAAAAAAAACCCTTCTGGATGTCAGAATACTTGAGATGTATCTCTTCATAATTTAAATGGTTATTCTTTTATTTGGACAAAGCATACTGGAGTTTTTTAGATGTTTGTACTACAACTCATCCATACTTATGATATAATATCCAAAAGCCAGCCAACAATTCCAACATTTAAGGCTACTAACCAGGAAAACTTACTTAGCACAACAATGATCTTCCTTACCCATAAATAACACTATCTTAGGCCAAGCTTCCTAGATAGACTTGGATTGAAACAGCTCTTTACCCTGGGGCTATAAACTGTCTAACGTGCATATTGAGAAAGGAAAGGCAAAAGACAGACAAAATGCAGGTGAATTAAATTAACTCTTAAAATACCTCCAATTTCAAATAAATGGACACATAGACTTTTTGAATAGTAATTCTCTGAGTAAAGACAAGCCATTTCTTGCTATATGTGCAAAAATCCTAGAAGTCGTGGGATGCTTAAAATTATGTTTATGACTGCAAATATCAAGTGTGCATGACAAATATAGGCTGTATGGACAGACCTCAACAAATTTCAGTAGAGTATTTGGCTCTAACACCAAAATTATAGGACTTATAAAAAATAATATTAGAGGCATACCATTCAAAACCCCAATGACTTTGTAACCAGAGTACTAATAAAAGAATAACTGGAACCTCTAGAGACCCAGCAGCTTAGCTCGGCCAGAGGCTGCCTCCAAGGATGTTAAAAATGCCCAAAACCAATAGAGTGGAAAAGTTGGCCTGTGGACCCCAAGAAAATGCATAAAATGGAGTCCTGATTCAGTGGGGCTGCTGTTGAGGTGGGCAGAGGAGTAAGGGCAACCTGCTTCTAGTCAAACTGAAGCTAAAGTGCTCATTTTAAATTGTCGTAAAATAGACCTGAAAGGGCTCCTGCCAGCGCAACTGCCCCATTGAAGACCTTTCCCTTCCTGCGCAAGGTTGTAATCCAGTCCCGCTATTCTGGCTCCTTTTGCCTAAAAACAAATAACATATACATCAATACAGCTTTCAATTATCCTGGCATGATTTCAATATCATATTTACCAATCACATATGAGCTAATTGCCTGAGAATGAAATAGGTTTTAAGCACATTACATCATGACTTATATCAAGCTCATGATAGACAAAACCCCCCAGTCCTTTTCATGTATATTAATGTTAAGGCACATCTTGTCCACTATATTCATGCAGTTGACTTCTAGACTCATTGCAGCATTTTACATGAATTGCTGTTACATTTCATTCTGTCTGGGCCTTTATTTCACCCAATTCTGGATCTTGATTTTATAGGACAATATATTAGTAAAACCTCCAAAGCCCACGTCAACTCTGTGCTTTCTAAGCACATCAACAATGTTGAGTAGGTGTAATCTCAAACCCTTGCTACACTTAACCAGCAACCTCCTGACAGTAAAAGATATTGATTATTTGTTTTAGGTGCAAACCATCATTCAAAGATTAACAAATTCTCCTAAAAATATTATTATCCTGACCACATTTTCCTTTTTTTTCCACAAAGATATTGTCTCTATAACATAACAGATTAGTGTATCTGCAACATTTTCCTGATCAATCTTCCTAGAGGCTTTATCAAACAAAGGAATTTGGGAAATTTGAAAGATCTTATTCTATGTGAATTAATAATAACCCATAGCAAGCACTTCAGCTTTCTCAAAGGGCTCAACAGATATCTTTAAATTAATCTATTGGACTAATTTGTCCCAAATTGATAATCAAGTTCATTATAGTATTGAAAATATTTTTCTTTAATTCAGAATTTTGATATCTATCTTGGGAGCATTTAGCAATTTCTGGTTTTTCTGCACTTTTATCATTGTCCAAGACATTTCAAAAAGTAGCAAACGATGTTGAGAAGCTCATTGCTCTATTCTCTGTTCATGAGAAAAGGCAGAAACCAAAGAGCACTACCTGAGTACAGAATCCCCTTCCATATTCATCACACATCCTGATTGCAACATTGTAATCTAATGAAGAATTGAAACGATTGGATTTGAAGATTTTTAGGATATTTCTAACAAAAGAGAAATAGGTAATGAGACTTCTCAAGCTTAGCCCAGAGGATAATATTATTTTTCACAGTCCACTAACCAAATACTCAAGCTTTGTTGTCTTATCTCAATATCTTTTTGATATCTGATAAGGTAAGTCCTCTCACCTGGTTATTCATCTCCAGTATTGCCTGGGCTGTCTTTGGTCTTTTGCCTTTCACATAAATTTTAGAATTATCCTAACAGGTTATATGCACATACATATTTGTGAGTACATAAAACAAGTGCTGGAATTTTGATTGGAATGGCACTGAATCTAAGTCAATTTAGGGAGAATTGAAATACTGAATAGAGTATACTCTTTTATTTATTTAGATCCTTTTAAAAAATTTTCTTAATAATATGTTATCATTTTCTGTACAGAGGTTTTACACACCTTTTGATAGACTTATTTCTGGTATTTGATGTGTTTATATTATTGTTAATGGTATTATGTTTAACTTTTTATCTTTCGTTTGTTTATTTTTCCTAATAGATAAAATTGATTAAGCTTAAATATAACAACTTTGCTAAACTCACAAGTCAAGTCTCATATTTTATCATTAGGTCATTTAGCACTTGGATTTTTCTGCTTAAAATTTCACATCATCTATAAATAATTATAATTTTGTTTCTTTCCACCTAATCTTTATAGATTTTACTTAACTTCACTGCCTTCTGTAACTGATTAGGACTGCCAGTAAAATGTTGAATAGTAAAGGGCAATCTTTATTTGGTTCTAATCTCAAAAGGAAAATTATTGCTATTTTATCTTCAAGTAAAATGTTATTTGTAGGATTTTTTGGTCAGATTTAGAAATTTTTCTTCTATCTATGTTTCTATCTGTACTATTTTAATCAAAAATTATAAAATTATTTATAATAATTTTACCTTTTGTTTTTTTAATGTGATGAATTACATCGGTTTATCTTCAAAATTTAAACTAATCTTGCATTCCTGGAACACAAAAATACTTAGCTATGGTATAATACATTGTTAGATTTGATTAGTGATTGCTTTGTTTTGGAGTTTTAGACCATCATTGTTGTGATATTGTTCTATAATTTTCTTTCCTTGTCTGATTTTAGGATCAAAGTTTGGAGAATGTCATAAAATGGGATGAGGGATTGTTCTCCTATTACTACTTTATGAATGAATTTGTGAATAATTGACACTAAGTCTTTCTTAAAAATTTGACAAAATTTGATAGGAAAGTCATGTGAGCCCAAAGTTGTCTTTGAAAGAAGGAAAAGATTCTTAATAATTATGAATCAATTGTTTAATAGTTAAGGAAATATTTTAAGGTCAGTTTTGGTCAATTATTTTTTTCTAGAAATAGGTCCATTTCATCTAAATTTGCAAGTTTATCAGCCTTGGGTTATTCAAAATATCCTCTTATCTTTCTCATATCTGCTGGTTCTATGGTAATGTCCCCTTGTTCTTTACTGACATTGACTATTTGTGCCTTCCCTATTTTTTGCCTGATGAGCCTTCCCAGGGACTTACCAAATTTATTAATCTTTTCAAAATAACTAACTCTTGGCTTTGTTTGTCTTCTCTATTATCTTTGCTGTCCAATGAATTTATGTTATCTTTCTGATTTTTTAATTTTAACCATCTTTGTATATCACTTGCTATTCTTTAACTTCTTGAGATGGATGCTTAACTTCCTAATCTTCATACTTTCATCTTTTCTAAAATATTTAGTAAGGCTCTAAACGTCCCTCTAAGTACGACTTCACTTAAAACCTTCAACTTAGATATGCTATTATTTCACTATAATTTTGTTACATCATTAATTTTCTAATATATGGGGTTATTGATCTTTCATTGATTTTTAGCTTAATTGCATCATGATCAGAGAACCTCTCTATATTTTTCAATTTTGTGATTATGCTAGTGGCTAATAGTGCTAGGTTAGGCTAACTTTGTCTTAATGTCATCAACAACAATAAAATATATTTTTTTCTTGAGGAAGCTCATTGCGAGTCTCATCCACTTCATTTCTTGGTTCTAATAAAGTTCTTCCACTCCCGTTTTCCTCCTACTTTGAGGACCCCTCATTCCTCTAGCGCAGCACTGCACAATGGAAATTTCTGTTCTATATCTGCACTGCCCAGTACAGTGGCCAGTAGCTGTAACAGAGGGAATGGCCTGAAAAAGGGTAAAATGTTTTATGAACTGTCTCTCTAAACCAGCCCCCACTGCTTTGGAGAATTAAAACCTGCATCCCTGCCTGAGGCCAATAATCACAAGAGCAGGGGAGTATTCTTTGTTTTTTTGTACCACAGGCCATGAGATTGTCCTCCCAGGAGATGTGGTCAATTGGGATCATCAACTACAGTTAAACAGCAATAGCCCCAAGCTGAAGACTCCCTTTCAAAGCTTTATATTTCTGCTTATAGAGAGGACAATCGTACTTTAAGATGAGAGTTTGCCATTATCCTCATTTTTCAGCAAAGTAATAAGCTTCTCTTTCCTCTCCCTCAAAACATTTGTCCTCTTTCTTCTGATGTGGCTTAGGGACAAGTGCTGGACTTTCGATAACATAGCCACATGTGGCTACTGAGCACTTGAAATGTGACTAAAATATAGAGAAACTGTGTGTTTTTAAATTTTATTTATTTTAAATCAACTAAATTTATATCTAAATAATCAAGGTGAGTATTAGCCACCATACTGAGCAGCACAAGTAGAGTGAACCCACCCTCTCTCTGTTAATCAGGATTCAGTCAGGAAGGGGCTACCCAAACAGAGACAAAATACCATAAATAATTGTTAAGTATAAACTTTGTTAACTAGAGGAAAAAAGGAGAACTCTAAGGCATCACACAAGTAGCAACCACAACCACAGGAAGTAGCTACCCTCTCTAGAGTGAAGGAAACAAAAAAAAAGAGTCCAAAATATTTAAACTTAGAAGCTTGGAGAGGAAGCCCATAGAGCTGGGACCCAGATCTCTAAAGAGAGCAATGGGGCAGGGGTGACAGCAGTGGTGTTGGGGCGGGGTTGGGGGAGGTAAGACAGATTGGGAGAGCGGTCATGCAGTGAAGTTGGCTTTGTAAGTGTAAACTGCACATTGCAAACTCTACTGGGCTGTCACCTCATTGCTGCTGCCAAGGTGAAGGAATGTTGCTGGTGTGATGCTGACAAGAACTCCTAGCAACCGGGAAGCCCACAGGAACCAACCAGAAGGAGCAAATGCCTTCATCTGCCTCCAGCCTTGCAGTCTCCCTCTTGCGCCCTCTGCTGGCAGAGCGTAACAAGAGGCACCTGGCAAAGCCAAAAGGTGGCTTGCAGCCGAGGCACCGTATGGGGGAAGGGCATGCTTGTAGTACTGGATTGGGCGAGGCAAACTCATTACATTACCAAAATGTTTGTACCCCCATAATATCCTGAATTTAAAAAAATACTAATATCAAAGAAAAATAAATAAATAAAATAAAAGGTGGCTTGCAGCCTCCAGGCCCCAGCACCACAAAGCCAGCTATAGAAGGGAGGGTTACAGGTTGGGAAACAAAAACTGGCATAGTCTCTTATTTGTTTCTCCATTCTCCCCTCCTCTCTCACTTTCCCCAAGCCTGGTCTTATCTGGTCTCCCAGAGAAAAAGCAAACCAGCAAGCATGTTTCCGAGAACCTTCCAGTACTCGCTACTCTTGCCCATCAACACTTTCTTCGATCTTTGTTTCAATTTCAGTAGGAGATGGGGAGAGAAGCTGTATCTCAATGAGACAATATGAGTGAGAAAAGAAGAAGAGAACACACAAAGAATAATCTGATTTAAAGATAGGACTCTGCTGTGCTGTTTATACACTTTTGATTAAGATACTGAAAGACATAATTTTCTACTAAAAGAGAAACAGAACAAGTGGAATGAATAAGTGTAGTGAAGCGGTAGGAACAGGTAGGGACGTGGAGAGCACGTGCCTGTCTAAAGAGGGCATCAGCTGCCCAGCCAGCCTTAGACTGCCGTGCGGTAATGTGAGTGCAGTGTCCCAGATCTCCTAATTTTTTGAGAGATGCCAGAAATCTGGATTTTTATGTGAAAGCTTCCAATTTCAAAATGTTGGCTCAAAACAATTTTAAACATCATACAAGCCAAATGAAACACTGCTATGAGCCAAATCCAGCCTGTGGGCCATGGTTTGGGACTTCAGCAGCACAGCACCCAGACGAAAGGGGATTTGCAGCAATGATGTAAGGACCACAAGTAGCCCATCACATCCCATGGGAAAGAGTAGACTGCTTCGACATTATACGATAAGCCTAATTTTAATGTAACGTTGGTTTCTTATGATGGGCTTCTTTTTGTTGTTCCTTTTGTTGTTTCTCTCTCTCTCTTTTTTTTTTTTTGTTTTGTTTTGTTACTGTCATTAATGACGTTAAGACAAAGTTGGCCTAACCTAACCCTGTCAGCCACTAGCATGATCATTCACTTCAATGTGGAGTTAATTTAAAATGAACACTTTGGGGGAAATAAACTGGATAAATCAAATATATAATCACTATTCTGAGGGTTTGGCATTTGCTTCAAGAGAGTTGGCATCTCTGTATTTTCACTGTGAGAGCAGGAGTCCATCAGTGGGGCATGGAGTAGAATATGCAAACTAAAGGCAAATTGAAATACACTAATTCTAATAGATATACACATACACATGTATTGCACATATAGTACAATCATATATAAAATCCCATGGTCTTCAGCAAAAACTTCTGTACAACTCTATTACGAAATGATAACATATATTGCAAAATAAGATAAGTAGACATTATACTGGAATTAGAAGTTTTGTGATATGTGTTGATATTCATCAAACCTTTCAGTGGGTTTTTGATGCTTTATTCTTTCATTTGTTTGGATATCAGAAAATCTTTTTCCCATATGGACGTTTTATGTGTATTTCTAAGCCACATGGAATAGACACTTTGACTTGTATGCAGAAGATTTGTGGTCTTTGCAAAACCATTATAATTTTTCCTTTGATACAGATGAAGCCATAAATAAATATATGTACAGGCATTGTATAAATTGTGTCATATGTTTTTGAGTATCTTACTTGCTCTTACTCATCAGAAGTAAATCACTGCAGTGGCCCACACATCAAAGGAGCTATGAACAGTGGGTTCCACCAAATACAATATTTCTCTTTCTCCTTCCTCTACCTCCATCCAGCTCGAATTAATGCTTTACCTACACTACCATCAACTACCTGTACTGCAGCTTATTCTTATAAAGAGGGATATTACAGAGTATTATAAGCATGATTTTTCCCTCCTAAATTTTGTTTTGTTTATGTAAGCTAAAGAGAAAAGATATTCACTCTATTAGAAATCTAGCAGACTGCATTTTCACTTCAGATCTTTCTCTGTTATGTCTGCATTTGCAGTAGCTTCTGCATACGTCAGTCTCTAATAATAATAGTTTCACAAGCTGAAATGCTAAGAAAGAAAAATAAAATAGGCCTTTACTATTAATAGTATTCAATGCAAGCTTTTGATACCCAAGAGGAATAGCTTCTGTTCAGAAGATTACTTTGATTTTAAAACTAATATTTATTATAGTAATAAATTCATAAGCTTAATTTCTTCTTAAATGTTTAAGTTCAACATACAAAGCCTATTTATAACTCTAAAAATGTTCCTTTTAAAGAGATAGATTAATTTATATACACATTTTAAAATTTAGTTATTTAGATTTCCTTAAATATTTTAAATTGCATTTATAAATTTGGGCACTTCATTGTCCAATTAAAAAAAAAACTCTCCAAATGCTTAAGTAATTTTTCTCTTTATAATAAACTTGTAAATATGATAGATATAAATTTCCCTTAAATTTTCTAATATTATTGATAAACGTAAATCTTTGACCTTAGAATTATAAGTCTAAATTGATTATATAGATTACATTCTTTAAATTAGGATCCAAGTCTAACATCACAGATGATCCCCAACTTATGATGGTTCTACTTACAATTTTGTGACTTTTTTTCTACTTTATGATGGCGCAAAAGCAATACACATTCGTCAATAGAACATAGATAAATTGCATGAGCTATTCAACACTGTATTATAAAACAGGCTTTGTGTTAGATGATTTTGTTCAGCTGTGGGCTAATCTAAGTGTTCTGAGCACATTTAAGGTAGGCTAGACTAAGCTATGATGTTCAGTAGGTTAGGTATCTTAAATGCATCTTTGACTTAGAATAGTTTCAATTTACAATGGGTTTATTGGGACGTAGCCCCGTAAGTCGAGGAGCATCTGAGTTTTAATGGATGATGGTAGGCATTAAGGCTAATAATCAATAATCCACTCCCTTCCTTCTAGATAAATGGTAAGATCATGCTTTCTTGTCCAGTGAAGTTAGGCCTGGGCATGTAATTTTTTTTGGCCAATAAAATATGAACAGAAGTGACATGTGTCACTTTCTAGTCAGAAAACTTCAAGAGTCAGTGTTACGTACTCTTGCCCCAGACTCATTTATCAGGAATGCTCTAGATACTGAAGTATCCCTCAGTCTGCCCCGATGAGGACAGTATGAAGCAGGAAGCAGATCTTCCTGGCTATCCTTGGTGAAGATAGAGCATGAGCAGGGAAAACCCTTGAAGTCTCCATGATCTGGGTGTTATTTGTTATTACAGCCTAGCCAAGCCTATTCTGACTGATACATAGACCAAATTCTCTAAGCTATTATAAATGCTTGTAATACCAATGCACACAGGGTATGCTCAAATGCAATACATAAATTATTGATATTGTAGATTTGGCCCTGTTAAACATTGCTATGTTTGATTCTAAATTTTCCTGAGGTCAAAGGATGCTTGCCCACTGCGTAAGTAATCATTTCAAACAATTTTGGAGTTATCCTCTACCATGGTTTGAATGTCCCCCCAAAATTCATATGTTGAAATCCTTACCCCAAGGTGATGATATTAGGATGTGGGCCCTTTGGGGAGGCTCTGCCTTCATGAATAAGATTAGTGACCATGTAAAAATAGGCCCATTGGAGCTACTTTGCCCTTCCACCATGTGGAAGGCACTCTTTATGAACCAGGAAACCAGCCCTCACCAGAACCTAGATGTCAGCACCTTGATCTTGAACTTCCCAGGCTCCAGAATGGTAAGAAATAAATTTCTGTTGTTTATAGGCTATGCAGTATAAGGTATTTTGTTGGAGCATCCTGAATGGACTAAGAGATCTCTTGAAGTAATATTTTAGGATGTCTTCTCAGTTTACTGAGATTTCTTAACCTGAGACAGTAAGAAGAAAGTAAAATCTTGAATAGTGAAATTTTCTCATGAGCCTGAATGTCAGACTGAGCCCTTTATGTAGTCACTATGTTGCAGGCTCCAAAATTTAAAAAACACTTTAGACATGAAGCCCATGAAACTAATTTTGAGTTCTATCTTTATCTAATTTCAAATCGTAGTTGTTGGGGTCTGTAGTTCCCACCAGTGCTTGGGTCTACCTAGTACAACTGTATTCTGTTTCAACTTCTTTTCATGGCCTTTCTACCTCTTGGAAGATCTCTTACTATCTCCTATATCATTTTACAATGATATCGTAATTGCATTTTTTGTACTATAGGACAATGGCCGACTCGATGTCACAACTTCTGAGGATAGCCCATTGATGGTTGGCAGGCAGTTATACAAAAATTTTCTGATTTGCCAAGCTTAGTAAAGTGTTCTTCTACGGCCTTGTTCCCTGAAACTTGTGGTGCCTCAGCCTGCATGGGCACCACTACTGGGTGACTACATCTTCTTTATGTCCACTGTGATGGCTAGTTTTACGTGTCAATTTGATTCGCCTACAGTGCCCTGATGTTTGGTCAAATATCATTCTGGGTGTTTCTGTAAGAGTGTTTTTGAATGAGATTGATATTTACATTGGTGGGCTTTGAGTATAGCAGATTGCCCTCCGTGATGTGGGTGAACTTCACTCAATCAACCGAGGCCCTCATAGAACAAAAGACTGGCCTCCTGAGCAAGAGAGAAATTCAGCAACAAACTGCCTTTGGACTTCATCGGCAGCATTTTCCTTCTGCAGAAGACTACCTGTGGACTCAAACTAGAACATCAGCTCTCTGGGTCTCTAGAGCATGACAGCCCAGGCTTGCTAGCCTCTGTAATCATGTGGGCCAATTCCTTATAATAAATCTATTTCTCTGTTTGTGTGTGTGTGTGTGTGTGTGTGTGTGTGTGTGTGTGTACACACTATTGGTTCTGATTCTCTGGAGAACCTTAATATGTCTACATTTTTCCCTGCTGTCCCTGGACCTTTCAGTTTGTCCCCATTTGTCTCAGCTTTGAAAAAAAGTGGATTGAAAATTAATTTCTTCTTACTTTATCTTTCATTTATCTTTTATTAATATTTAAGAAAATGTTTGCATTTGGTGGGAAATTTACAGAATATATTTTTCTGTATTTAACTTTTATATTCCCTTTGGAGTACAATTTCAGGATTCTTTAAAGGAGCTGTTTGTTGAAACATTTTTCATTGTGAACTTAATACCAGAAAATGAGTTGGGGTTACTAATATGTGTCTTCAGAGAATCTGACATGCAAACAAGAAAGAATCCACTTCTGATGATATTACCATCTTCGTGTGGCGGGTGAATAGATTTAGGGATAATTTTATAAATCAAACTACTGTTTTGCACCATGTTGAATAGAGACATGAAACGATAAGATCTACTAGGGAAGACAGTAGAGAAGCTGTCCTCTACTTAATCATTAAAAACAGCAGAGGGCAAATTATTGTATACTTTTAGAATACATTTGCTAGATTGGAGCAAACATAGAAAGATAGTAAATGGCTTAGCAACCACTTTTTAGGAATGAAATTCCTCTTGATATGTTTAAATACTGGTTAGCCATTAATCTAACAGTAATGTGTACTCAGGAGAGACTCAAAAATACACTTGTTAGTTCTTGTCCAGTTGCTTGGGCTTACCGTGCAGAAGAGAGGATGAGGAATAAATCCATGTCAGAGATTCTTATATTATGGAAATAAGTAGGAAAAACTAGTAATTATGCAGTAGTCTGAAGGTATTTAAGAATCTTTTCTGCACAGACAGAGAAGTAATGAGACATGGAGGCCAAGACAATGAAATTTGTAATCATGAAACCCTGGCTTAAGTGTTGGCTCTGTCACATAGTACAACTTTGTTAAAACCCTATCTCCTTGAGTCTAAAAGAAGATAATCATAATTTCCCTGTAGGCTTGTTATTAGAAATAAAATTAATAAGTGAAAAGTGCCTCAGAGTAGGTCCTAAATTAATACATGCTATTATTTTTCACAATTTTTAAATTGCTATTTCACCCTGTGAAGGTTTGTCTCATGGCCATGAACTCATGCAATATATAAAAATGTGTTGTTTTGATGGATTTTTATCCCAATGAGATACTTTGCTAGAAATTGTATAATCCACCATCATATTTCTGAGTTAAAATGAAAAGCCATAATTTCTGTTTCTTTGAGGAAGGAATTAGAATATGGAAAAAAAGAAAGTATAATAAACCAAACTCTGGGAATGGGGAGTGGAGAGGGAGTGAAAAAAATCAATATTGCAGCAGATTGTCATTCGCTGTCAAGGATGTGTGACATACACATTTTATCTTTCTTTTCTAGGTGAAAAGAGGAAATTTGCTTTTCTAGAAGGAGTATTTATGCTGTTTTAAATGAAGTGGGGTAAAACTTGTTTAAAAAAGGAGAAATTATATTCTAAAGGCAACAACAGAGAGATCAAGAGTGCAGGCTCTGAAGTCAGACTCCCCAGTGCTGTGACTTACTAGCTGTGTGGTCTTTGCTAAGGACATGTGATCCTTCATCCACAAACTTAGGGCAACAATAGGACCTACCTTGTAGAGTTGGTGGGAGAATTAAATGAATTAATGCATAGGAAGTATTCAGGGTGACACCAGCATCTACTAATATTTATGAAGTATTAGTTGTTATTACTATTTTTGATCAACCAAACAGCAAAAAAGCAAAAACTCCTACTCTAGGAAAAGCAAAAGCCCTAAGGGGGAAAATTTAGAATCAAGACCAATCCTAAGAGTGTTCTAGGTCCTGGCCAAATCTCTTCATGAGCCAATTTTCTCCTCTTTCCAGCATTTCAAGCAGGTTAAGTCAAATGAGAACAAACACCAAAAATAGCCTCTAACAAGTCACTCTAAAGGCATCTTGAAATTTGAGAGTTGTATGGGAAAGGGAATTCAGAGCCCCATATTTTGTCTCAGTCTTGTGTTTGCCATGTTTAGTTATTGAATGTATTTGTCAGCTTTTGCTGCAATAATGTTGTCTAAGAAACCAAAATCTCATTGGCTTATAACAACCAAAACGTATTTCTTACATATGGATCTCGGAGGCAGCTACAGTGACATGCACTCCAGGCTGTCTATCTGCTTCATGTTCCACAGTCTAAGAACATACGACATTCCTCACAGGCTGACACAGTTGTAGCTACCTTAGGAGAAGTTCATCTCAAAGCAGAGCACAGGAACACAGGAGAAAAAGCCTGATGACATACATTTAAACCTTCACTTTAACAGGAACTATGTCATTTCTTTTCACGTTCCATTGGCCAAAATAAATCTCATGACCAGGCCCAATATAGATGGAACAAGGAAGTACACTCGTCCTATGCTGGTGTGGTGGGGGACGGTGTCTGCTGAACAATAAAGCAATCTGTCACACTTGCTGAACTGCCAGGGTCCCAACAAATTCAAGATCTAGACTGACCACTTCTATCAACCCCATTTCAGCGATGTTGGTCTCAACTGTTGACACGTCAAAATCACCTGAGAAACTTTTTTAAATATAAATGACTTGGCCCTCCCATAGAGATTCTGATTTAATAAATTTGAGAATGAGACCTAGGATCAGTATTGTTACCAACCTCATCATTACCCCATCATACACCAAAGTTTAATGATCCCTGGTCTGAGGAAAGCTATGCCTGGAATGAGTCATTACGGAAAGAGGTTGTCTCCCTTTTTTGACTTGCTGCCCCAGGGAGAAGGGAGGATAACACAATGACAACATTCCTGCCTGCAGAGAAAAGAGAGTGAACTGGGGTTTCTGATAGACGGAATTATTGGCTCCCAGTGCTTTTCCCATCCATGTTTCCATGCCCCTGCTATTTGACTTTGTAGTTCCTCCTACTAAATTTTCCCATCTTGTCGATGTGAGACTTAGCCATGAGATCCACTTTGGCCAATGAGATATGAGTGGAAGTAACAACATGCCAGTTGCAACCTTAAGCCATGTTCCTGCTTGCCCTCTTGAATTTCACCTTGAGAAGAGCTTTCTCTGATAGCTGCTGCCTGTCCAGGCTGGGCCCCAGAGTTAACATATATGGGCAAGGCCTGAGCTCAAGCAAGAAGCCAAGCCCAGGTGGGCCCAACTTGAAGCAGAGCTGCCTAGCTGAGACCACTTAGATCAACAATCCCCATCTGAAATCCATATGCATGAAAGAAAAGACGATTGCTATTTTGAGCCAATGAATGTTAGGGTGATTTGTTACTCAGCAAAAGCTAACTCATGCAGAATTGAAGAGTCACTCTCTAAGATATTCTGCTTCTCTCTCCTCAATTTCAACATCATTTGGGTAACGGTAGTGGGAACTTTTGCTCCCCACATTGAAAAGAGGCTCAAATTTTTAGCAAAATAATTTTCTTGTTTTTATGAAACATGAAGAATATACACCATTAGGAAGTGTATTCATCTGAATTCATAGCATGTCATTTCTTTGAATATACCTGAAGAAGCAAGCACATGAATATAGAAGAGTGAAATAAAATAAAAGCAGAATATTTAGGTCATACAACAGCACCACTTTTTTTTTTTCAAAATAGAAACAGATTGTTGTACAGAATCCAGCAATTCTGGTGGAAATACTCTGCAATGGAAGCATGTTTTCCATTAACTTAAATTCTGTGTTAACCTCAATCAAAAAATACACTTTCTTAAACTGAATACAGAATTTATAGTTTTGAGAAACAGTGCCTGAAGTCTAAACGTGCAGAGGATCTGATGTAAATGACTCTGTCCCACGTGATTTAAAAAATTCTTAGTTTTATTTTGTAAAAATGAAATAAAAACCTTAAAGTAGCATTTATTCTCCCATACAACCAAACACTTCGGCCATGTGTAATATCTTTTAAACCTCCAGAGTACATTTTCTTTTCTTGCTGCTGTGTAATGTCTTGAGATGATAAGAATATGATTTCTCTCTATTCAATAAAGCTACTTATGAAAAACTTCTCACACATAGATAGCTTCTATCGTCCCAACACGATAGATGTCATGGCTGACATCATGTGGCAGTGATCTTTCCACTAAACTAGTCAGTCCAAGAAGTATCATCAAAGATCTGTCCTGTTAGAAAGTGATGCAGCTATGTGGCCAATTGTAGATTGTATCTGAGTTGCATTCTGGGCTTTTGGGCTAGTGGAAGCATCTCGCTATGGAAGAGGAAGATGTATTATATGGAGCAAGGAGGAGCCTTCATGGAGGTGTCAGGTTTTAGTCTGAAATGTCAGTTCTTAGTGTGCTCATGGCCGAAGAAAGACCAGACAAACCAAAGTAAAGTAAGCACAAAAATGAGGTTTATTGAGGAGAGAAAGATAGGATTACAGGACAAGAGCATGATACAGGTTTACCGAGCACAATACATACACCACAGATGACGACCAGACCCTCTGTTGCAGCAAAGGGAGAGCAAAAGAAAGGCACCAAAAAAGGGGTTGGTTATGGTCTCAGTCTTGTTTTATAGTGCCCATTGTGGGACAGTATGACACCTTGGCTCAGATGTCACCATGGAACCACTCTGATTGGACAGTTGAGAGTTGCGTGACTTGAGTCTTACTAGTAATGCTGGGTGTTCTAGGTTACTTCTGGACTCTATGGTACCTATGTTGCTTGGCCCCTGGGCTAGAGAGTCCTCTGCATTCTTTTGCAGCTGGCGTGCCAAGTTATGATTGGCTGATTCATAGGGTATTCCCTTCTCCCCCAGGCATGGCAGTCACTGGGAGAGGATTAGAGTGGAGCAGGACTAAGACAGGGGCCCACCCTTGTCCTTCCTCCCAGGCGGGGCAATTGCACCAACACAACATCACCCACTTTCATCCCTAGGAGACCCGGAATCCCTCACTGTCTACCTAACAGTGGGACTCAGAGACTGCAGCCAGTTTTGGGTCTTGCCCGTGATTCATATATTTCTCCTGTACTTCACCTTTGCCCTTTGAGGGGCCAAATAGACCTAGTACTATTAATCACATGTTGGAAAGAAGGTGAGAACAGGCAGTGAAGCATGGGAAAGAGAGCACTGGAGAAAGGAAGAGTAAGGGTCCAAATAGATCCTTTCTGAAGACCCAAGGCAAAAAAGCAAACCCTAACTATGAGAGGAGGATTTCAGGTTAACACTCCCACATGTCCTCCCTTTGCAGGCAAACTCTTCCTCTGGCTGCTAGGAAAGGAAGAGTCCCCTTGAGATACTCAGCCTTGGAGGTGAGCAAAGACCAACTCTATATTCATTTAATATGAAATCAAGCATGTATGAGACTAGATAAAGTCATCTCCTAGCCTAGAAGGCTGTGATGATAAATACAAACTGGATGACTGGCAGTTGGGGGGAGGGGCAGATCTCCGACTGTTTATATAGTGTTTAAAAGACTGAAGGTGCTTAACGCTATTTCCCAAAAGGCTGAGCTCTGTATAGCAAGGCCAGGGACATCGTCATTCCATAAATCTCGTTTACGCCCTTAGTCACTAAGAAGCTTGGCTCTTTAATTACATCTGACAGTTTCTTCTACAATCGTAAACATAATCCTCTGAATCATTTCCACTCTTTGGAAATGTTGGTTTCAGAGTCACACATAAATTCTGCCATAGTACTAATATTCATAATTTAATTTGCAAAACCTTTAAGCCAATATATGGTCTTCTCAGTTATTTTACTGGAAAATAAAAAATTGCCAAAGTCTGTGACTTTTTCTTTCTTTCTTTCTGTGACTTTCTACGGCAGAGCGTAAAAACTCTAGGCCCATCGATCATATGACCAGTCATATCTATTTTTAAAGCACACATTGTTTTCCAAACAGCAGAGCACATTAGATAGTAACGGTGTTCGAATGGTTACCATTCTTATTAAATATTTCTCCAGGTGTCTTTTACATTTAAAAACAAATTTCAAATCATTCAGAATTTCCCTTTGCTGAGTCCTGTTCTCCACAAAGCCTCTTCCTCTGTTTTTCCCCCACCCTCTGTCTCACTCAGATTAACAATTGCCCCAGGAACCAGTCTATAAAGGATACTATGTATCATTGGAGTGCTAGATTTCCACTGGAAATTTAAGAGGGAGAAAACGGTATTTACCATAATATTTTCCAAGGAGAGGATCACATTGGTTTAGAAGAAGAACTTTAAGTCATTTGTAGTCAGAAAGACCCTTAAGGTAAATTCTAGAATTGAAAATAAGTACTTGCTCCGCTTCCCTGTGCAGGGCTCTTGTTTCGTAGACAAGAACATGTAA
>NW_012151285.1:6358432-6360857 GCF_000956105.1 Propithecus coquereli | reverse complement strand
CTCCTTAGCAACATTCCTAACTCAAATATTTAGCCCATCTACAAACCACATGTATAGTCATATGACTATATTATTAGAAAAAGCTAAATAAGTGAAGAAAGTGTGAAATAAATAACATTTCTCTTCATTATAATTGATAATATCCTTCAAGGCTTGAGGAGAAAACATTCATTGAGCTTAATCACTCAGATAACTCCAATCGTAGCCCTGGTCGAGGATCTCAAACGTACTGGATTCGTGAGAGCCTAACTCATTCAGAGGCAGGAAGAGAGAATGATTCTCCCAGGGAGATTGTCACCTTTCTCTGGAGATGGATGGGAGGCTCACTCCACTGTCTCCCTCCTTGTTTGTCCACCTGCATTTTTGTCTATTTTTAGTCCTTTTCTTCTCCAGACTGGAGCACCAATCTCAAGAACTCTCTTTTTAGACACAATGCGTTAGGCCATTCCTGCTGCTATAATAAAATACCTTAGTCTGGGTAAATTATAAACAACAGAAGTTTATTTTTTTTCCAGTTCTGGAGGCTGGGAAGTGAAGGTGAAGACAACAGCAAATTCGGTGTCTCGTGAACGCCTCACAGGTGGCGCTTTCTCTGTGTTCTCACATGGACAAAGGGGCAAAGTTGCTCCCTTCAACCTCTTTATAAGAGCACAAATCCCATCCATGAGGGTGGAGTCCTCGCGACTTAATCACTTCCCAAAAGGCTCCCCACTCTTAATACTATTGCATTGGAAGTTAGATTTCAACATACGAATTTTGGGGGCACGCAACATTCAGGCAATAGTACCCAGTAACTCTGAATAATGCATTAACTACATAAGGTCCCAGAAGTTAAAATGCACTGGTAAACTACAGTAAAATTATACCTGGTGTATGATTTTGGCACATTAGTGTTTTAAGACAACTGGCTCGTTCCACCATGTCTTCCTCACGTAAGAAGACAGAACAAGTAAAGTTACTCCCGCTTTATGTACAAGGACACAGAAGTTAAACAGCAATCTCTTGCTGCTTTAAACAATGTATTTCTTTAAATGTAATATTCCAAATGAAAATTGTATCAATCCCAAAAGATGAAAAATTGACATATCCCATATGACATATTCACAAATTATGTCAGAGAGAGCACAGCCTGATTCATCCCACCCCAGTGTCCCTATTTTGAAAAACTCATGACTTTTTTTTTACCTGTTTTTAAGCTTTTCGAATATCTAAAGTGACTGCCAACAACATAGTCAGAGGTGGGGCAGGGTATCTATCACTGGCAACAAACAAGAGCCCAGGTTGAACACAAATATTACAAGATAGAGACAGAACAAGGAACGTTTTAACCTTGCTCAGGGCATGGCCTTAAAAATTATAAGGATTGATGATGCAACTCAAGATAAATTTGACGGCTTCCTTTTCAACTGATAGGGCATATTTTCAAGAATGAACAGTCTAGCTGGGAACTAGGGGATGCACAAACCCTGGGCCCAGTCCATCTTTGGAGATTAAGAAGAGAGAGTTGAGAACTCATCTTAATTCTTGCAGTATTGGAGTGTGTGCTTTTAACTTGGAGCCAGAGAAAGTTTTCCTCACCCACAGAGAGGAGAATAAAAATAATTCAGAATGTTGCTTCTCTGTTAGTTCTTCTTAGAAGGGTCTGGAGCTGCTACAGGAAGTTTCTCATTTGGGAGTCTGAAGTTGTCTCTTTTCTAAGGTCATTTCCTCTTTCAGGGCCAGCTGAGCACTACCTCGCCTCCTGGAATTTACTCCAACGCAGAACAGAATGGTATAAGGCATCTCCGTGCTTAACGCCAATTCCAGTGCGTGAACCTTCAGAGTCAGAGCCAAGGCTGCAGAAACAGATAAAGGAGGTAGAACTTGAAACAAACGGACCTGGTGTATTAGTTTTTTAGGGCTGCCATAACAGAGTACCACAGACTGGGCAGCTTAAAAAAAAGAAATTTATTTTCTCACAATTATGGAGGCGAGAATCCTGAGATCAAGGTGCCAGCACGGTTGATTTCTTCTAAGGCCTCTTTCCTTGGCTTATAGACCCCTGTGGCTATACATTGTAGCCCCTTCTGTAGCTGCGTTCTAACCTCCTCTTCTTATAAGGACACCAGTCAGCTTAGCTAAGGGCCCACCGTAATCAATTACCTCTTCAAAGACCCTATCTCCAAATAAAGTCACATTCTGAGGTACTGGAGGTTAGGTCTTCATCAAGAGCTGATCATAATCTTGAAAGACATAATCCCAAATGTCATAATCTCAAATGTTGAAATCCCAAAAAATAAAAATCCTGAAAATATAATTCTGGAAAAATAATTTTTAAAATTCTTTAAAAGTGACATATAGGTAAGAAACCGAACCTTCATTTCCAAGAGATTTTAATCATCCTGGACGTTGTTTTTCTTAGTATAGATTTAGTTGCCAAAAAAAA
>NW_012151285.1:6326147-6357572 GCF_000956105.1 Propithecus coquereli | reverse complement strand
GCATAGCATAGCAACTTGCAAAAAATAATGCTGACAACATAAAATGATGAAAAAAAAGAAAAAGAAAAATCGGCATGAAAAAGTGTATTACAGGGATAGAATACGGGCAATTACACAGAGATAGTCCCTAAGACCTGGCCAACTTTCACGATCATTAATTATATTTTGAAGTCTTGCCACAAGGAATAGCTGCTTTTTTTCTTTTAGAACATAGCTCTCCTCAGAGAATATGTTTACATCCATTTTCTACACGGAGGTACTCTTTTAGAAATTGTTCTGTGACTCAGTGTACACTGACATGAGAATTCCCTGTTAAATTTTCCTAACTTCTGTGCCATGCTTCTATATTGTTTTGGGTACGTGGAAATCCATTCTGCACGCGCTCATATACAGATCATAATTTTGGCAAAAACAATACTAGTGATTGAACAGCAACATCGTTGCATGTCTTCTTATCCTACCAAGCACATAATTATTTCAAACCAGTCAGCAACTTCACCAGCTTCTTCAGGTAAGTGTGGCTTTAATTCATTAAAATCTCCTGGAATGTCATCAGCTGTGAGGAATGCCAATGCAGGTAAATGACGCATTTTTAAACTGAAGTTTTCATCATTGCTCCATGGCAGGCTAATCCACTCATCTGAATTTTTCTCCAAATGCATTGGGCAGAATGGAAAAAGTAAACTTTATTTGTAACACCTTGAAATTCACTTTTAGAAACCTTGATCACACCTAGTTCCAAATCTGTCATTATGGTTTGGAGATTCAATTGGAATCCATTTTCTTCTGCATAAAGACAATAACAAGGTCATAGTTCTTCCAATGCAACTATCCTGTGATTGTGAGTTTCAGGATTTTTAGATGTTAGCAATTTTAGACTTTAGGGATTTTGATCTTTCAAGATTTCAACATTCAGGATTATGGCATTTGGGATTGTGTCTTTCAGGATTATGGTCCAAACCTGACTTCAACGTGTGAATTGTGGGGAGGGTAGAAGCATGGCTACAAATCAGCCCACTGTACTTGGGGACTCCAGTGGACCACTGACTCCTTTAAGCTCTGAGCCCACAAGGCAAACATCCAACTTTCATCCCTTACCCTGATGGCCAGGTACCTGTCGATCCAGCTCTTTTCCACAAAGAATGGTGCTGGGAACCCAACTGATTATGAGTTTTTGTGTCCCAAAGACAGTAGTACCAGCAAGGGAAGGAAGCTGAAGGACAGCAAAACTGAACATTTTTCAGGAAGTTACAAAGAGCCACAGGGGCAACTCCCTCATTTTTATAAATTTGGCTAAAGTCTGTGGTAAAGTGGAGAGGGAAAAAATATATTAGTGACACAGAAGATTTAAGACTCCACTGACTCTCAAAATTAGATAAAGCCTATAGTTACAAACCTCCCTAAGACAGTTTGGCCGTGCACTCTCAGATTTCTATCAGTCACCAAAGAAGGTAGAAACGAGGTCAAAAATAAACAAAGCCAGGCACAGTGGCGTGCGGTAATCCCAGGTACTTGGGAGGCTGAGGCAGGAGGACTCCTTGAGTTCAAGAGTTCGGGGCCAGGCTGGGCAACATAGTGAGACGCTTGTTTCTAATAAATAAATTAAAAATCCAGTCAGTATTTAAAGAGGTAAGGACAGATTTTAATCAGCAATATACTATTGTAATAGGGAAACGAGTCCAGTATGAACTGAACTCGACTTCAACTTGTAGAGACGCAACTGGGTATTTTAAAGGGAGAATGAGGAAGGAAGACAAGCAGTAGAGTTGGAAAAGTGAAAAATTACAAAAAGCAGAGAAAGGGAGTGGGTCTGTGTGAAATCCATCTTGGTTTGCCAACTGGCACTGATCGTGGTTAGGCTTCTACTCTATCACAGAGGCTGGGAGACAGGAGCCCTATATTCAGGTGTTGGCTGGAACAAATCAGAAATCCTTTTGACAGCCTTGAGTTTTCTCAGTCGGCACTTTAAAGGGGGTCTCGGGTCCTCCTGGGATGCTGCCTGTTAGAAACCACATTAGTGTTTGTTCAAGTCTTCATAGGCCAAGGGTGAGGCCTAGTCGAGAAGAGGGCTCTGAGGAGCCTGACTAGAGTTCACTCAAGGGAAAGATTTTTTTAATGATCAGAATTTACAACTCTCTCACAACGTCACCATTAGGTTTTAATAAAAATAAATCTCAGTCCAAATTCTTTCATACAAACAGACATGTTTTAGCAACTATTCATTAGCAAGAAAGCATAAAAGAGTTTATGCAATTTGTTCTACATGCTGAATGGAGCCTCTTTAGGTGGCCCAGGTATGAAAGGTTCTGTTGAAACAGACACAGTGAGATTCCCAAGGCAGGATTCTGTGCCTGTGTGGCACCACCATGCAACCCAGAATTCTCCTAAACCAATGTCTGGACTGAGAACCAATTGGGGAATCAAGCCATCACGGTCATCCCTAAAAAGATCGGTACTGTCCTCCATGAATGTTATCTCCTCTTCATAAAAGCATAGAGAATCTCTATACTATTTTAGTCAATTCATATGTTCACAATATGTTTAATCTCATCAGTGAGAGCCAAAGCCTATTTCTAACATCCATCATACTAGTCAACAAACACTAAATAGAGCAACAGAAACCTAAATTTGGAGTCAATATGCTACTTCATGGGATATCAGCTGTTGATCAAAGAGATACAGAATGGAAGGGCATGCAGAAGTTGCTTCTAGAGTGGCCCCCTCTCACATTACGCCACCCGCCACCTCTGGGCTATACTGCCCTGTCAGCATTATATCTGGCCACACAGAGAATTAAAGCCTAAACTAACTGGCATATACCAAGGATCACACAGGCTCTAAGTACTTTAAAGTAAACTACAGAGATTGTAAAATCTGTTTAATACAAAGTCAACCCACAGCAATGGAGAGCACACTGCACATGGGGCTAGGACCCCTGGGTTCTAGGGCAGGCGCCTTGGACACGCCTTCTCTTTGGTCCTCATTTTCCTCATCTAAAAAATAAAAGAGTTGACTTAGGTCAAATTTCTCAGATTTGTCCTACAGAAACTTATGGTTTTGTGGAGGAGCTCCAGAAACCCTACAAACCTATGATTCATGGTTTTGTATCATTTAGTTGCAATGTCTTTTTAAAGAAAGAAAAGAAAATACGATGTGCATGCACACACGCACCAAAATTCGACAGAGTGTAGACTAGTGCTACCAGACTAGTGTGTTTTTATTCAGAACTTAGAATAAAGTTTCCCTAGCCATATCTGTAAATGATACATAAATATTCTGTAAACATGCGATTGGGGAGATAAATTGTAACTCGACCTATTTTTTTTTTTAATTTAGGCATGTCAACTCATGCAAAAGTACGTGACGAAGGACATGACTGGAGGATATAGGTAATACACTCAGTTTGATGCCAGGAAAGGCTTAAGGATGGATGCTCTCATCCCAGCATAATTGTCAGTTATGCAATAGAAAGTGAATACGTATCATAAGTGCTAGTTAAAATTTGAGTATTTATTTTAATGATAGAGTTATTGTAAGTCTCAGGGTCTTTTTATCTAACTTTTTCTTTTCCCCAGGTAAGAAGAGTAAATTCCTCTAAATCTGAAAATGGATACAGATCACTAGTTAAAAATCAAGTTTCCAAGAAGAGTTGTTGATGGATATAGTGAATTGATGAGGCTCAAGTTAAACTGTCAGAATGTCTAATTATCACCAGATGATTCTTCAACTGGGACAGATTCCATTCACAGCAGCATACAAAATGAAAGCAATGTCTCTCACATTCACACAGCACAGCTTGAAGACTGCAAAGTATGACGGTACATTGCCAGGTCTTCAGTGAGTTTTACACAGTAAAATTTTGCAAACTAATTTTGACTCTGAACATACTCCAATGTCTATCTGAAACAAAACAGTGAATATATAACATAAACTCAGATTTTTCCAACAGTATTTAACAGTCAATTTATAGGAAAACATATCCAAACTTAAATCTAACGATAAAAATGCATTAACTTTCATCTTCATATGCTGCTCTCTTGCACGTCGGGGAAAAGCTATTAGAAAAAGCTAATTATATGCTGGGCTCTTGATATGAGCAAGCCAACTTGAGTGTGTCATGGTGAGGGCACAACTTTGCTTGGTTAACTGTTATCTCCAGGACCTAGCACAACACACATTAGGTAAGCAATAAATGTTCATTGAGTGACTACATGAATGAATGGGTGGTAAAGTTGATACAGAAATACATTTAGTTTTATATTCAGGGCTCAGAAGAATCCAGATAAGTGCATTATACATGCTTGAAAATTTGGTTCTAAGACTGTGAAATCTTTATGCTACAACTAAAGGAGCTTATAGATTTTTGTGGTGATCTCCATTTTGTTTGTTTTTGTATGATATGCCCATACAAGTGAGTAATAAAAATAAATCACTAGTAAAATACTGAACACACACCCAATAGGAGAGGAAATATTTAAATGCATAGGTCAAGGGTCTACAAACTATGGACCATGAGCCAAATCCAGCCATGCCCACTAACTGATGTATTATCGATGTGCTTTTGGGCTACAGTGGCAGAGTTAAATACCTACAACATAGACAATATGGCCAAGAAATCTGAAAATATTTACTAACTGGCTTTTACGGAAAGATCTTATCCACCCATGGTGTAGATAAATTTTAATATACCATCAATTAAGATAGAAAAAAAAAGTAACGATAGTTATACTAAAATGTAGTTATGAAATGGCACGAAAAATCAAAGGAATATCTTTTCTTATAAAAGCTATTGGCAAAATGGATTAAAAAATTCCCTGTGTACTGTGAACCTAAGCACACACTGTGAAGAATACCCTGAAGTCATGCTTAATAACTCCATACAAATTGTAAATTTTGTTAAGCCATAACCCTTTAATTGCAAACATCTTAGAGTTAATTATAGTGATAAAAACAGCAAATTCTAGAACTTACTTTTTTATATTTACATTTTTTAACTATCCTTAGACAAGGTGAAAGTAAGTGCAAATTATTTCAGCTGAGAAATGACATCATTTTTTGGTTCTTCCTAAAGAAAAGCAAGCACCTTTCGTAAGTATCTTTTAAGTATCACAAGAAGTTTGCATGTCTGAATGATTGTTTAGCCTTCATATGGTATTTATAAAATAAAATACAAACACAGAAAACAACACTAAACACATGTATAAGGTGAAAACCTCTGTGGCAGGCAGAATTCTAAACATATCCTCCCCCAGGAGTCTGGTCCCCTGGTTGTTCACTCAAACACTCACCTGGGTCCTGCTTTGAAGGGACATTGGAGATGGAATTAAAGACTCATCCATTGACTATAAAATAGGGAGCCATCCTGCATTACCAGCGTGGGACCAATATAATCACACTAGCCCTTAAAAGCAGCAGAGGAAGAAAGCAGAAGAGTTGCAAGCGAAGGAGAAATCAGAGAGATTCAAAACATAACAAAGACTCCACCTATGGCTGCTGTTTGAACATGGAGGGAGCAATGTAGTGGTGGCCTGAAGAAGCTGAAAGAGGCTCTTAGATGACAGGCATTAAGGAAACAGGATGCTCAGCCCTGAAGCCTCAAGGAACCGAATTCTGCCAAAGGCCTGAAGGAGCTTGGAAGCAGGTTCTCACTCAGAGCCTCCAGGTAAGAGTCCAGCTGGCCAGCAACTTGATTCCAGCCTTGTGAGACCCATCACAGAGAGAAGCGAATCAAGGTCACCTGGACTTTTGACCTACAGAACTGCAACACAATAAATTTTGTTTATTCTAGGAAACTAGTACAATGCCCTTAACACCCTCACCTGAGCCAAGAAATAGGGCTTTGCCAGCCACCCAGAAGCCACTCCATGTGGCCCATCCCAACCATAGCCCCCTCTTTCTCTACAAAGAAACCACTCTCTTGCCTTTACAGTATCTTTACAATAACTGCTTCCTTGCATTTTATAGTCTTATCACTAAAATGTTAAGCCCCAGACATTCTCCATAGTCTAACCCAATTTTGCAAAAAAATCAATATGCCTATTAAGTCACTTCCATTGTACAGTGTCCCCTTCTTTTCCCTACAGTGGATCTGTGGAATAACAGGCTATTTAACTTGTAGAGTTTCCCTCAGCCGGGATTTTGTGGATTGCATATTTGCAGGCAATTCAGCAAGTGTCTCTGCCCTCTCTATTTCCTGCAAACGGGCAGCTGGATCCAGAGCCTTGTTCGGACTCAGATTGGATCCTTTTGGCAAGACTGTGGCTATTGCTGTACACTCAGAAGGCTCAGAGTATTTGTTTTTTCCTCTGGTTGTGACATTAGCAGCTCAATGCCTAGATCTATCTTTCATATGTGTTGCAAAATGATGATAATTTTTTCACTCCTTTTTCATTGATTCATCAAGAATACTCCGTTTAAAGTAGACACTTCCTTTCATCTACTATTTATTACCCAGTGGATGATTCATATGAGAAAGGCAGACCAAATACTTGGTTTTTCCCTTTTTTAAACCAGTTTTCAAGGCAATGAATCAATTCATCAATTAATTTGTTAATATCTTCATGAATTTAAGGATTTAAATATATCTGATGGGGTTTACTCCTTGGCAATTAAAATCCTTATGAAAGCTCAGATTGTCCCATCTTTTGGCCAGTGAGTTGCCTCTTCAGGTTAGTTCCTGAAGCCATTTTTCAGGACCCTGATGGTCTCTGGTAGCTTCCCTGAAATCTGGCAAGACAAGGTGCTCCAGGGTGATCTTATGCATATTCTGCCCTTGAGCTTGGAATCAGTCATTTCTCTGAAAATCTCTGGTTTCCTTTAGTGGAAAATAGTGTTTCAACAGCACAACCTAGGATCCGGAATTAATGATATTTTAAAAATTGGAACAAGCTCTACTTGGAAATATATAGTCAGTGATGTTACTGTGACTCAACAGCAGATAAAGTGTCAACAATGATGTTAGAATATAAACAATGATGATGTTAGACTATAAATCCAACATGCAAAACAAATGCATTTTACTCTTTGAAACAACCTGCGAATATCTCACAAGACAACATTGGAAACAGCTAAGCTTTTTTTAAAAAATGACTTTGTTAAACATTTCATAATTTCAGAAAATAATATGCATTTTCACTGCTGAAGTTTTAAATTGGCTGAAAAACTATTTATTGACTCTCTCCAGATTTCAAATTTTATCATACGGGAATGCAGGAAGTTGCTAAATCTTACTCATGATTTAACTTAGGAACAAATTTCCTATTATTCTTCTTTAAATCTTTCCAAATGGTTTAATTATAGAATATAGCATAGTGGTTAAGTTCGAGTTTAAGAGCCAAAATTATAGTCGTTAGTTAAAACCCACTTTTAACTCAAATATTGTATCACTCATGTTGTTCAAAGTACTGTTAACCCCTAAGACTCCTTTCAACCTTGGGCATTCTTTGATTCTATGTATAGTATAAATTCATTTCAGTGAACATTTGAGAGACTATTCCTCTAGGTACCTGCTAGCTACTAGTGGATGGGAAGGAAAGGGATAAAATGAGGAATGAAGCAACGTAATTGTCCTCAAGAAATGTAATTATAATGTATAGAAGTGTAACCTAATAATTAAAATATGGAGATGTATGCAATGATTAAAGTTTTTACCCTAGAAATATATATATCATATATATTTTGCTACAAGTAAAAATAAAATGTAGGACAATATTCATATTTTGACACCAAATTTGCTCTTTTAAGTAAAAGAATTTTAAAAGTAATAAGAGAAGTCTAAAAGGAAATGAGCCAAAATGTTAATAGCATGATTTTATGTATTTTAAATATTTTCATGTTATAGTTTTTTAATAAAATTTTTTAAATATTAATATTTTAATTTTAATAAAATGTATTTAAATGTATAACATGTTCTACACAAAAATTCATATGAGAATGTTCATGGTAGCATTATTCATAATAGCCAAAAAGTGAAAACCACCTTAATATCCATCAACTGATAAATAGATAAACAAAATGTGACATATCCAAACAATGCAAAATCATTCTGTGATAAAATAGAATAAAGTACACACTACAATAGGATGGACATTGAAAACATTATGCTAAGTGATAGAAGCCAGTCAGAAAAGGCCACATTTTGTATGTTTCCATTTATATGAAATGTTCAAGATAGAAAAATCCAAAGAGGCAGAAAGTATATTAGTGTTTTGCCAAGGGCTGTCAGGGGAGGGAGGAATGAGGAGTGACTGCTAATGGGTACTGGGTTTTTTTGTGGGGTGATGAAAGTGTTCTGGAATTAGATAGTGGCGATGATTGCATAACTTCATGAAAATACTAAAAACCATTGAAATGTATACTTTGAAAAGAGGGGTTTATGGTAGTAAATGACATCTTCAGTAAAAATGAAAAAAAAAATTATGTATAATGTGGACAGTAACATAATGCATTCAGCAAGTATTTAGTTTTTGTAACAATCTATACAAATGAGAAGGTGGAAGGAACCAGAAGTCTTTACAAAGAAGGTGACATTTGTCAGGGTTTTAGGCATAAAAGCATGTCAATATCTGCCCAAGTTTTAGCAAGCAAGACAAATTATTAAAGCTAATGTCATCATAGTATTAAGAACTTGGCTATTATGATACATAACATTTTTACCCTAAGACTCACTTTTAAGTCAGATCAGCTGGAGGTGAAAAATTTCTGCCAAACATTGGCTATTGATAGGCCCCTAAAATAATGAAGAATTTTGCAGGTTGTACATGTATTTCTTAACCAAAATCTCTGAATCTGTTTCAACACTTTTATTGCTGATGCAATAATGTTAAATTGATACCCAGTAGGCGTGCCACGACCTGCCAAAGTTAAGTACATTTTTATCTTTTGAGAATCATGTCATTTTGTATTCACAGAACGTGCAGAAAAGCATGCCTTCTTCCTTATCATGTTGAACACAGCAAGCCCTCATCAGTCCAGGTGGTTTACGTAACTCGCCTTGAGCATGGCAGTGGCACATCTGCAATCTCATCTATCTAAGATGCACATATATCAATCATCTTTTGTACACTGTCAGAAAGAACGAAAAAAAGCTCTAATTTTGTCTTCCTTAATCAGTGTTTAGCTGAATTAAAATTCTTCATGGATTTTTCACTTCTTTATTCACACAAAAGAGAATTTTTTCAAAATGTTTTCAGAAAGTGTATCCATTTACAATTTTATTTACCAACGTAAGAGTAGTAGGTGGTGCAAACAAAGCATTGAATATTTACCAAATATATCTGCTAAGCTATTACTATGTAATTACAGACGATGCACTTTCAAAGGTAGATTGTCAAAGGAAGGATACCTCTTTGTAAATCATTGGCCTGGCCAACAGTTTCTTGGGCAATTCCATTCCTTAAGCACATGGGCATTTATACCAGAGGTTTATTTTCTGTTTTCTCTATTCTTTTAACAGTTAAGGTACATCCTTGCCCTCAATAGTAGAGTGTCCAACATACAAAATTTTCTCTGATTTAATTTGCAGTTATGTCTTATAGATCTGTATGCCACCATCCTGTTTAACTAACATACACATCATCTTGGAATGCTCTAAGTAGATGAGAAAAACAACAAAGGGAAGGCACAGGAAGTCTTCTAGAATAGCACTAAGAGATCATCAACATTATAAGCTATTCTTAAAATTCTCTAACGCCTCCCTCCATCATTTCCAGTTAGTCTTAAATCCTTAGGGTGGTACATAAAACCAGTCACCATCTGGCCTCTGCCTCACTTTCCTATCCTGTCTTCCACTGTGCTTGACACACTCTACAGTGTAGTTACACTCACATTTCCCAAATATTCAATCTTGCTTCTCTATTTTTTTTCATATTTTCTTCTCTCTGCCTGGAATATTTATCTCTTCCCAGTTCTCGAAGTAATTTCTACTCCTTCATGATTCAACATTAGAAAACTTGTTCAATTTTCTCCTTCTAGCTAGTCAGATATGAAGGCCAAATATGTGATCTTTTGTCTTGACTTTCTTGTGCCCAAGATACTTCCTGATGTGTAGCTAGTGCTTAGTGTTTTTTTTCTTAAGTGAATAAATAATGAACCTGTGAAAAAATATATATACATTAGCATGTTTGGGCTGCTATAACGAAATACCATTGCTATAGTTGGGTGTGTTTGACCCCTCCAAACCTCATGTGGAAATTTGATCCCTGATGTTGGAAGTGAGGCCTAGTGGATCATGGGGGCAGATCCCTTGTATGCTCTCCCTAGGTGCAGTGAATAAGTGAGTTATCATTCTATTACTTCCCTCAAAAACTGGCTGTTAAAAAGAGCCTGGAAGCTCACCTGCTCTTGCTTCCCATCTCATCATGTGATCTCTGCACATACCAGCTCCCCTTCCCCTTTTGCCATGAGTGGAAGCATCCTGAAGCCCTTGCCAAAAGTAGATGCTAGCACCATGCTTCTTGTACAGCCTGCAGAACCGTGAGTCAAATAAACCTCTTTTATTTTTAAATTATCTGCCTCAGGTATTTCTTTATAGCAACACAAATAGACTAAGACAACCATGGACTGGATGGCTTATAAACAATGCAAATTTATTTCTCACAGTTCTGGAGGCTAGAAGTCCGAGATCAAAGAAGATTCAATGTCTGGAGAGGGCCTGCTCTCTGGCTCATAAACAGTGTCTTTTCACTGTGTCCTCCCATGGAAGAGGCAAACCAGCTCTTGTGGACCTCTTCTATAAGGGCACTAATCCCACGCATGAGAGCTCAGCCTTCATGATTTAATCACCTCCAAAAGCTCCACCTTGTAATACTATTGTATTGGAGATTATGTATCAACATATAAATTTTGGGAATACACAAACATTCAAACCATAGCACAGAACATACAGCTTTAGCAGGAGCATGGGCTCTGAAGCCAACTGTGTTTAAAACACCACTCAACTACTTACTAGCTATGTGCTGTTAGAATAGGCTTATTAACCTCTCTTCAACTCGATTTTCTCATTTATAAAGTTGACTGCTTTATAATATAAGTTGACTGCTTCAAATAAGTAAGAATAAAAAATTGCCTAACAGAATGCTGAGCACATTGTAAATAATATACATTAGTGCTTATTGATATTTTAATTGTAATTAATAAAAGTATAAAATAAATGCCAGGAATATAAAGACGTGGTTCCATCCCCCTCAAATAGAGATTCTTTTTTTAAAGAATTTTTAAATTCTTTAATAAACAAAAGAAAGAAAAGAAATGAGAAATGACTATAAAATAGTGTAACTAATTGGCAGTAAGCCAACCAAAAGCTACAAATGGGATCTAAAAACTGCAATCTCATGAAAGGTAAGATTAAAGCATTACAGGGTTAATGAAAACTCATTTTTTTTTCACTCCATCTTCTGTTAACTGTGTTCGAACAAACATATTTTCTTCACTCATTAGATGTGTCATAGACCAATTATTTTTTTTAAATATGCACTGTATCTTGAATATCTACCCCAATCAAACCCCACCACCTGAGTAGAGAATGAAACCCGTCACCAAAACTTACCAGAATTCACATTATCTCATGGCTTTATGGAATTCTTCATAAAATCAACCAAAATGTAAGCATCCAAGTGAGTTTCTCAACTCTGAAATGTTTACTTTCTAATATAATGCACGTATTTTAATTTATACAACCATTGCTCAAATTATGGTTGGAAATCATCTTTCTGAATGGCCTTAAATATTAATTCATGAACCACAGAAGAAAATCTAAATTATACTTTTAAGTTAAAAATTAACTTTTTAATAAAACACTATATCTGTGGTTCCCAACCCCTGGGCCGCAGACCGGTATCAGTCTGTCCTGTTAGAAACTAGGCCAGGCGGCAGGAGGGGAGCGGCAGGTGAGCAAGCAAAGCCTCATCTGTATTTACAACTGCTCCCCATCGCTTGCATCACTGCATAAGCTCCGCCTCCTGTCAGATCATCAGCAGCATTAGATTCTCATAGGAGCTCAAACCCTACCATAAACGGCACATGTGAGGGATCTAGGTTGTGTGCTCCTTATAAAAATCTAATGCCTGATGATCTGAGGTGGAGCTGAGGTGGTGATGCTAGTGCTGGGGAGTGGCTGCAAATACAGATTATGATTAGCAGAGATGTTTGTCTGCACAATAAATGTAATGCACATGAATCGTCCCAAAACCATCCCTCCTAGCCGAGTCTGTGGAAAAATTGTCTACCATGAAACCGGTCCCTGGTGCCAAAAAGGTTGGGAACCACTGCACTACATGACTTAGTCCATTTATGCTACTGTGACAGAATGCCTTACACTGGCTAATATATAAACAACAGAAATTTATTTCATACAGCTCTGGAGGCTGGGAAGTCCAAGCTCAAGACACCTACAGATTTGGTGTATGATCAAGGCCTGCTTCCTGGTTCATAGATGGTGACTTCTAGCTGTGTCCACATTTAGGAAAAACAAATACACTGAAATTATCAAAAGAAGATTTTGAAGGTAGTTAAGTTGGGCCAAAATTTATAGCTAGGTGTCTTGGTCTGCTGAGTTTGAATATTCTTTTAAGGAGAAAGGTTAATACCAGACCAAACAAAAAAAAGAATAGATAATTTTTTAAAGTACCATTGACATTTTGAGGTTTCAGAAAGGTAAAAATAAAACTGCATACATTGAACTTCAGTTCTACTTAAGATTTTATCAAATCTAAGAGAAATTTGTTTGCCCAGAAGATATAATCAATAAAAGGAAGGAGCGCCAAAGGCAGGCATGTACATTTTTCATTGAACATATTTAAGGAAAACGTTTGCAAGCACAAACATGTCTGTCTTCTTTTCAACTGTGAGATTGTTAACACTGTGCAGGAACAGATGGTTCAGATACGGTTGTGTCATGCCCGGTGAAGTGGGAACTGTAAACACTCGATTTATGTGCCAAGGATCCTCACTCAAATTAATTTTCATTGAAATGTTACCATTAAATCACTAAAATATTAAACATGATCTCCATAACATGTAGATTTATTCGATAGGTTTAATAGATTTATCCCGATTGACTTTCCCTGAAAACATCTAAATGCTACATCAGAAACTGATCTTAAGGTGAAGAAGTACTGCCAACACCTCCTGGCCACTATTTTGAGCCTTAGCAAAACATCAAGTAGGAGAAGGTTGCCCCAAGGGTGTCCCCAACCCTTTTCCTCTTCCCAAGTAGGGAGCTCTTTCCCAGCTCCTCATTAAGCACCAGTAAGTCAAGTACCATACTGGATGTCTTGCTTCCTTTCTCTAAAGTCTTTTACAATAACACTCAGGGCAGGAGTTATTGACATCATGTTACAGAATAAGAATCTCATGTGAAGAATTCTCAAGTGCATTGCTCATCCCTTAGCTAGGAATGAAGACAGGCTGAAATTCAGACCTTCCAACTTCTATTCTAGTGCTCTGTCCATGGGTCCAAGCCAAAGACAGCACTTCTCTGTGGCAGCTCCTGCTACACTTCACTTCTTATGTTCTACGTCCCTTGAATTTTATCAGCATCCTCCTGCACAGGAAAGAACATTGTTTTTATAGAAGTACATTCATCCTGTGTAAAATTTATTGGATGTCCTGATTCAGAGTTAGTCCTAACAGAAAAAAAATTACAATGTAATAACATTATGTTTAATGAAGTGTTACATGTTTTCCATCCTTCTCTTGGCATTTTAGATATTATTCTCCTAGGTCTGAACACCAGCATTTTGTCCTATTTTCATGGGTTTGAAGCTTATTTGATCATGATTAATGCTAATTGACATCACACACCTATAAAACAGTATCTGCTCATGTCACCTTATAATTCAAACAGTGTCCAAGCTACTGTTTTTAGGATTTTAAGTAACTGAAGACATAGACTGCTTGATGTACAAGCACTAGCTGGGAGGTCAAATTCATTGAGCCTTTTTGTGTCTTGGAAATTAGCTAAGTTAGCTGAATCTTTCTAGATCAGTAGAGGGAAGCCAGAAGTAATCCAAAATGCTGACTTTCTAGAAGTTAAACCCAGTTGGAGACTATAATTCAGGCCACATAGAAAACTCTTTTCCTTCCCAATTTGATTTCTTTTCAATCCTCCAAATAAATCGCTCTTGCTATTAAACCTCCTTATACTCATGAGGCATTTCCTAAGTGCCCTGAGCCTTCAAACAAAATGCACAGCTGGTTAAAGGTTTTCTTTCCTTGTGTCCCAATAGAAATTTATATTGGATCTGGGACATCATCTGGGTGAGACACAAGTGATTAGGGTGATAGCTCTAAACTCCTTGCTTAGCAATTTTGCTAAATATTATTTTCTTCTCACCATGATATTCATTCAGCATGTTCTAGGAAATTTTAGCAAAAAAATTATTCTCCTGCCACTAGGGTTATGAAATGCAGATAGGTTTTGAATGGACTCAGAAAGGAAAACATGTCAAAAAATTCAAATTCTTTCAGGTAAGTCAGTCTAATTTGTCCCTGACTTTCAGCTGTCATCTCCTCGGAAAACCGTCATCCCTAAGATGTACAAAGATTACTCTGAACTAATTTAGAGCCAAATATTTAAAATAAATGATTGGCTTAAAATTAAAATCAGTGACAAAGTGTACAAAGTTTCAAAATAAAAATGCTAGATGTAAACACAGCTGAGTTTGTCCCAGGCCCCATACCAGAAGGAGCATGTAAAGGCAGCAAGCACTGATGTTTTCATGGCTTGGCAGCTTTCCTTGCTGGCTTCAAACTGCTTTAGCACTTCTAATTCTGCATGCAGAGTAACTGCCTCATTCCCTCCTCCTCACCACTGCTATCATTCGTACATGCTGGTCTCCCCTAGGCATCTTTGGCTCAAAGTCAACAAAACTGCGTGAGGTGAAGAAAATAGAAACTGCGCTTTTCTCTCCAAGCAGCTAGTAAATTTTCATTTCTTTGCTTTTTTCTTGTCTTACCTTGACTTTTCTCTACCAATATCATACTACTGGACCAAGGTTTAAAATATTAACAAATACTTTTTAACATTTTTCTGAGCCCGTTCTCTCTTACGAACTACAGTTTATATGTCCATGGACCTTAAATGACCACAATAGATTATTTCATCGATTTAAATAATTTTAAGATTTTTTTAAACTATTTTTCTTCCCTTTTCCATCCAAAGAAAAGGCAAGATTTTTTAATGATTTCCTCAGGAGGCTGCCCTCCTATCTCACTCACTGCTGGGATCAAAGACTTAGAAATGGGGTCTAATGTGGTCCTCATGAAGGAAATAGAAAAGCAACATGTACCTCATTGATGTGCTACCTTATTACTTGGTTAACTACTTTAGCTGGCTTATTACAGCCCAGACAATAGTGACCTTGAAAAGAAATTGAAGAGCTGGGAGTTGGGTTATTGGCTTCAACCCAGCTGTGTTCACTTTCTACCACAATGAATTACTGCAAACTTAGAGGTTTAAAGCAACCCAAATGTATTATCTTACAGTTCCGTAGGCAAGAAGTCCAACAAATCTTCACCGGGTTACAACCAAGGTGTCTGCAGGACTGTGTTCTTTTCTGGAGACTCCAGGGGTAAATCAATTTCTTTGCCTTTTCCAGGTGTAGAGGCTACCCACATTCCAAGACTCAGGCCTCCTTCCTCCATCTTCAAAGCTGTTAATAGCGATGTTGCAGCTCTCTGACCATTCTTCTGTAATCACATGTCCATTTCTCTGACCACAGCTGGGAAACGTTCTCTGTTTTAAGGATCTGTGTGATTAGGTTGAGCCCACATGGATAATCCAAAATAATTTCTGCATCTTAAAGTCTTTAATATCATACCTTCAAAGTCCTTTTTGCTATGTAAGGTAACATATTCACAGTTTCCAAGAATTAGGATGTAGACATCTTTGGGGGGTTGCTATCCTACCTACCTACCACACCAGCTATCAGTGCTTTATTCCACGTGGGCAAAGTCGTAGGCTAGTCGTTCTATATTTAAAGTAAGTCTAACTTCTTACAGGGAATCTCAAACCTGTCTCTAAATCTCTTCTTTTCATCTAGAAGGGTTCCTTGCTATATTTCTTTGAGCATTCAAACATAGTTAATTGCAACTACAAATGCATTTAATCTGTTCCACAGTGATTTGGTTACATCTAAACAACTTTAGGATTATCTAAATACTAACGGAGTTATATTTTCTCAGAAATTGCTAGTCCTTATTGGGCCCTCAATCAGGTGCCATTCATGTCTTATCTCACATGTAGTTAGAGGGAGAATGCATGTCCCATGTTTATTGCAGCACTATTCACAATAGCCAAGATTTGGAATCAACCTAAGTGTCCATCAATGGGTGAATGGATAAAGAAATTGTGGTACATATGCATACTGGAATATTATATAGCCATAAAAAATGGAACCTTGCCATTTGCAACAACATGGATGCAACTGGAGAACATCATGTTCAGTGAAATAAGCTAAACACAGATAGACAAATCTCACAAGTTCTCATTCATATGTGGGAGCTAAATATTAAACACAATTGCTTTCGTGGAGAGAGAGAGTAGAATGATGATTATCAGAGGCTGGGAAGGGTAGTAGGAAGGAGGGGATAAAGTGGAAATCGTTAATGGGTGCAAAAATACAGTTAGATAGAATGAACAATATTTGATAGCACAACAAAGTGACTATAATCAACAATAAGTTAAGGTATGCTTTAAATAACTGAAAGAGTGAAATTGGAATGTTTCTAACATAAGGAAATAATAAATGCCTGAGGTGATGGATACCCTGATTATCCCGCTTTGATTAATTCACATTGTATGCCTGTGTCAAACCTCACATGTACCCTATAAAGACATACAACTATTATGTACCCATAATAATTAAAAATAAAAAGAAGAGGAGTGCATGTAAAATACAGCCACAAGATGACTCCACCGGTGCCTTTAACCATCCTGGAAACAGGAAAACGCAGCTCGTTTCACAACCTCCTTTCTCACATTCATCAGCTTTCTCGATCTGAAATTTTGAGGCTTCTCTTTAATCCATCATTGAAAGCACAGATCCTAAACTTTTTAAGAATTAGATGACTTTCCCAGACTTGACCCTTTTCTTTTCCCTTCATAAACATGATCACCACAGAAAAAGAAAGCCTTGTGCTTTCAAGAGTATAAAATAAGTACAGTTTATAACATTGTTATTTGGAGGCTAACTACTGAACTTCAGATACTCACCCTGACTACAAAAAGGTGGAATTAGCATTATTCTCTGTATCTGTAGTCCATGCTACTGTATTTTCTTACTTGTATGTAATGTGTTCTACCTTTAGAACTCCAAGCCAGAAGGAGTTCTATGCTCTCAGATATATACTAACACCCTGGTGAGTGAAAGAAATGTATGGGGACCCATTTAGGAAGTAAATACTCAGGTATACAAAGAATGTGGAAATGACATTTCGATTCTCAAAAGTCCAACAATTCTCAAGTGTTTTGGCCTCAGCATCCCTTTACACTGTCAAAATTTGTTGAGGACTTCAAAGAGATGTAGTTCATGTGGGTTGTGTCTATTGATATTTCCAATATTAGAAATTGAGAATTTTGAAACCTTTATTTATTCATTCACTTTAAAATGACAATAAACCCATTAAATGTCAACATAAATAACATCTTAATAAAAACTAACTATATTTTCCAAGTCACAAAACTTAGAAGAGTTGCACAGTTTTAAATTTTTTTTAATCTCTTTAATGTGTGGCCTAATAGAAGGCAGCTGAACTCATCAGAGAACTACTCTCTTATAAATAAAGTTTCCTTCCCACATTTAGTCAAGCCTCTCTTCTCAATAAATTATGCTACCATATGATATTTATGTGTGGAGCTTTGTTAAAGGTATTTTGAAAATCTAGTTTTATTTTTACTGGTTTATCCTACTATAAATCCTTTCTTGCCCTGCCTCGAGAGCATTCTCTGCCTTCTACCCAGTGGGTTAACCATGCTTATGTAGTCAATGATTATAATTTTTCTTAGAATTTCCATCAAGTCGTTCTTATAATCAAGTCGTATTATAATCCCTAGGGTATGTTTATAATTCCAGGGTATGGAGAAAAAATGGCAAATAAGATTTCACGTGGGTACAGGTTAGGAAGGTACAACAAGTAATTCAAACAGTGTTATAGAAGGATAGTTATGATAGTTATCAACAATGGTTATGGCCAAGGAAAATGGTAAAGGAATTATGGTGTTGGTATAGTTTTAAAGAGATTTGTCCTTTGGAATGCTATAGGAACAAAAATAATGCTAGGTGTTATCAAAAAGGATGCTGAAAGTAAATCACCCAAGTCTGTCATTCCTCGTATCCATCCCTGGAACACTGTGAGCAACTCTGACTGCCATAGCTCAAGGAAGACATAGCCAAACTGGATGAAGCCCAAGAAGGTTGACTAAAATGCTTAAAGGAATTGAGTCATTTCTCAAAAACGAGAGATTCAAAGAAGGAAGGAAGATTAGAAGAGTGAATCGAGATTGGCTGGCCAGTTCAGGCTGCTATAAGACAGTATCAAAGACTGGGTGGCTTATAAACAACAGAAATTTATTTCCTGTAATTCTGGAGGCTGGAAGTCTCAGACTGGGATTCCAGCATGATCTGGTTCTGGCGAGAGCTCTCTTCTGGGTTGCAGACTGCCATCGTCTTGTTGTTTCCTCACGTGGCAGAAAGAGAGCTAGAGATCTCCCTGGGTTCCCTTTTATAGGGGCACTAATCCCATTCACGAGGGCTCCACCCTCACAACCTAATCATCTCCCACAGGCCCCGCCTCCCAACTATCACATTAGGTATTAGAATTTCAACATATGAAATTCTAGTTTGGGGAGACACAAACATTCAGCCCATTGCAAAATCGTTGAAATCATAAAAGGTATTGATAGAGTACAGAGTTAATATAGAGGTAAAATTTATTTATCAAATCTGAGAATTCTTGGCCTGGCACGGTGGCTCACGCCTATAATCCTAGCACTCTGGGAGGCCACGGCAGGAGGATTGCTTGAGCTCAGGAGTTCAAGACCAGCCCGAGCCAGAGTGAGACCCCTGTCTCTACTAAAAATAGAAAAATTAGCTGGGCATCATGGTGCGTGGTCTCAAAAAAAAAAAATATGAGAGTTCTTGAATTTTCTTCAGTCGCGGAACCTGCAAGGGGCACAAATTTAAAATATAAACAGATTCAGAAAGGGCTTAGAGAAAAGTCATGAATGAGAGTCACAACAAAGGATGGAACTTTGGGATTCACCCCTCTAATATCTCTGAGTGGCTGCTAAAAGGACTGCTATGTCTGCTGTTAGTGAAATGTTCCTTGGTGCCGTCAGATAAAGAATTTTCCTGTTTCTTTATCTATGTACTCTGAATACAAAGATGATTTTTGTGAAGGTCTCTGGACTTTTCCGTCCTTCTACCCTGTAAAAGAGATTCTAGCTTTTCCTATTGTCTTCCTATTTTCCACCTTCAGAGGAGCTCCCACCTTTGCTAGACTGATTTTTAAGGCTTTTTAAAGGCATAAACAGGCAGGTGGCAGGGGAGAAAGGAGAGAAAACTAGAGGGCTGGGCCTAAAGGAAAAGTTTTTTCTAGGTGAGGGGAATTTGAAAATAAAAGCCCAGGTATACTGCAGAGACTATGCATGATGGATAGGAGAGGGATGGGAAAAATTTTTTTAAAAAGCATTGCTTTTGAGAGATGTTAAAGATTTAAGTTACTCTGAAGTTAATTTTGGTTTCAGTGCTGTGTTCTTTTGACCATGACACTGCCTCAAACCTAGGGACACCAGTCAAGGGTTTACAAATATTTTCCATGTGGGCTTATCCAATAATACCCATTGGGATTCCCATTAAAACACCTAGAATTCCTACTTATTATTCCTGTTTACCACATGACACTTTTCAGTAGAAAGTGGTTAAATAAACTCCTTGGAGAACCTCATAAGTAAGGCAATTGGAACACAGGGAAGAATCTGTCACCAGACGCCTTTCACTAAGTTAATTACAGATAAAACCAACATGAAGTGGTTAGAAGCAGAAGTTAAAATTTCACTCCCTTGGATTTTGTATAGTAATGAATTAAACTGCTGGACTGCATTGGTATTCTGCTGGGAATGTGATTTGGAAACAGAAAGACCAGCCAATGAGTGATCTGATTTTTGTCCTCCCAAGTAATTTAAAGTAACACAAGCCCACCAAGACTTTATCGCTCTCTGATTTTAAAATGTTATTTGTGATAAAAAATTGTGCAGATGTATAAAAGAATTTATATACTTTTTCTCAAGTAGAGATACTTTCTCCGTATGTGTGTGGGCCACAAGTCACCTAAATACTTTATAACTCAGGCACCGTGACAGCATTTCAGTGCCATCTCACTTCTCAAAACATGAAAGTACTCCACATACCCAGAAATCGCATCATCTTAAAAAACAGCCAGTGCTGGGAAGTGGGGAAGAAGGAGAAGGAGAAGAGAGGGTGAAAATAGGAAACAACCAAAAGACAATGATTACTGCAAACATATGGAGGATGGAATGAAAAGCATCAGTCCTTTCTTTTCTCTACTGGGAAAGAATCTCACGATCCCGCCTCGATACGTACGCTCTCGTACAATACTTTTGCCATTTTTTAAGACTTTAGCAAACACATTCCTAAACTAAGACCCTATCCAAATTCCAAGTTCTTCATTATTCAGGCTTTACATTACATTGCTCATGAGAAAATTCTCCTTTTTTTTTTAACTGTGTGGTTAATGCCTCCCATATTCCATGATGAGATTTTATAACCCTCCCCTTCTGCTGGTGACACTTACATGCTAAAACTTGTCAAGCTCCAGAGCCTTGTTATTTTTTACTTTATTTCCCCTATATCCACTATAAATGCTAGACTCGATTTTTAATATTGTACATTTAATTAAAAAGTCCAAGTTCTTACCCCACTCCCCTCTGGTAATATCCTCTTTTCCTTTCCAAATATTAAATACCATGTTCTCTTAATTGTTTGGAAGCAGGAGGGAAAGGATTTCATTATTGTAGGTGACTGAGAAATAAGAAAATGTTCTATGTATATGGGGGAGGGGATATTGTAGACACCATTAGTACCTTTTCCACTTCAAATATCTGCAATTTTATGCTTCAGGGGGCTCTCTGGCTGATGAAGGCCAGGCCAGAAGTGCTGCAGAGTCATGGTCCCTGGGAACAGCCTTCATCCCTGACTGCCTGATACTGGAGGATGTCTTAGTCAGGTTAGGCTGCTAGAATAAATTATCATACACTGCGTGGCTTAAACAATAAGCATTTATTTATCACAGTTCTAGAGGCTGGAAATCCAAGATCAGGGTGCCACCATGATCAGGCTGTGGTGAGAGCTCTCTTCTGGGTTGTAGACAGCCGTCTTCTCACTTCTTGATGTGTCCTCAAGTGGCAGAAACAGTTCTCTGGGGTCCCTGTTATAAGGGCACTAATCCCATTCCTGAGGGTCCCACCCTCACTACCTAATAACCTCCAAAGACCCCACCTCCTAATGCCATCACCTTGGGGATTCTACTTCAACATTGAGGGGGACACAAACATTGAGTCCACAACAGGGGACACTCTCCTCAGAATCTTTGCCTTCAGTTGTGACAACTCTGAGGCACCTTCTGCACAGCCTCTGAGAGGCCCCAGTGGGAATGACTCTGGTTACCCACTGTTGTCACCTGCTCTTCAATTCCCCACTCTCATAAAAGCACTTCCTGGGATCACCTCCCAAAACAGATTACTTGCACTGAAAGCCTTATCTCAGGATCTGCTCTTGGGTAGACCACCTTCAATCGTAGAGTATGTACAATAATGTTTAGTGATAGGGGAAGAGAATCAGAAAGGTTTTGGAAGCTGCGGACCTCGAGCAGGAGACTGATATGAACACTTTGGTTGTAATTCGAGTCTGTCTGTGATAGAAACTCACATGAGAACAAGACAGCCTGGAAACAACTAGACAGGGATCCGGAAGAGCCTCAGAGGTGGTAATGTTTCCAGGAAGTCTTGAAGGATGAGTCGGATTCAGCTGGGGCAGAAGTGTTTAGAGGACACCGAGGCAGAAGGACCAACAGAATCAAATCCGAGAAAACACGACACCCTTGGGGAGCGGGGAGGAGTAGGGAAGAGATGAAGATGAGGCAGGAAAGTGACTCAAGGCCTTGGATATGATGCCAAATCTGAAGAGAGTAAATTTCATTCCACAGACTTTGGGGAGAAAATAAGTGTTTCATCAAAGGCTTGACACATTCCACTTTAGAAACATAACTATGGGCAAAGCATTTAAGACAGATTCTTAGAAATAATAAGAATAGCATAACAATGTCAAATTACTTAAATTTATAATAAAACTAAAGATTTTGACTAGACCAATCATGGCAAACCTACTATTTTTTGTGTATATGTGTTTCCATAGATATACGCACATAAATATGATGCTCTTTCATGAATAAAAATAAAATTTTAGGCAAAAAGCAAACTATGGTTTCAGATTTGTGAAATACGTCTGCATGGAATTAAGGAAAAGGTACTCTGCAAATTTGGTGCTTTTCTGGTATTTCCCATTGCAATGAATGGCACCACCATGTGCTGAGTTTCCAGTCCGGGCAACTAGGACTCTCCTTAACCCCTTTCTCTCTTCTTCAACTGCCATAGCCAGCCCACCTCAAAGTCCTGTCAATTTCACCTCCTACACATTTCTGATATTTCTCTACCTTTCTCCATTGCTTATTCCAACACCCAGTCACAGCAGCCACCATCTCCCACTGGGAGGACAGCAAGAGCAAACGTTCAACCCTGCCCCACTCCTTCTATTCTCATCACAGAAACTCATGTCTCTCCCCAGCTTAAAACCCTGTCCATCTCCACTTAGGACAAAGGCCCAGCGTGATGTGACCACTGCACACCTATTAATGTTTCGTCTTGTCTCTTGAGACTCGCTCATTCATTCTTGACGCTCCAGCCACAATGGCCAACATTTATTTCTCCAGGAAAACCTGAGATTCTCACTCCCAGAAAGGTTTTGCACATACAGTTCCTCTTGCTAGAAAGCTCTTTGTTCCCAGACTCCCTCTTTCTTTGCCCCTTTAACCCCCCATTTCTCCTTTATTTCTCAGCTCAGCATTACTTTCTCAAGGAAGCTTCCCTGGCCTCCCAGCCCAGGCCAGATCTCTCTGCTGGCAGCTCTCCTAAGCTTGTTTTTCCTTCTCTGTCATTATTTACCTGTGTGCTCATTCGACAGTCTGCCTCCCTTGCAAGACCCTCTCTAGACTATCTATGAAGATGGCCCATAGCAGGGGCTTAAGAAATACCTGTTTATAGAAATTATTTTAATGATACGTTAACTCATCTCAGGTGTCTTGCTTACTACTTTACCTGCATTATCTACTTATGCCCATATACAGCTAAGAAAACTAAGGCTTGGACCTGGAGTGTATTCCTAAGTCTGGCTCGAGCTGACACTCCTGACCACTACCTTATACTGCACTGCAGAGTGATAGGTAACATTTATAGAGTTGTGGTAGTGTTAAGAGTCATAGGATCCTTTTTTCTATTTCTCAACATTTTATTTATATCATCATCTTGATACCTGTTTGATAAAAATGATCTTCCAAATGAGAGGCAATTTTTTCTAAGCTTTACTTTATCCAGATTCTAATTTATTGTGTGATTTCTTAGCACTCTTTCTCAACTTGGTTGTTTGACTGTCCATTGTACCATATTCTGTCACTCCAGATATGTGTTCTACTCTTTGCCTATGTTCTCTCCTAATTTTTGCAAGGATGCAATACAGTGAGAAAATACATCTATTAAGGCCCGTCAATTCTGTTCAAAATATAAATATGCCTTCCTGTATAGGTAGACTGTGGAGAGTGTTTTGGAATGGGGAGGTGGAGACAATGAGACAAGCCTGAATTGTGCATAGAATAAAGAGTAGGAAAAACCAGCTCAGGTTTGGAAACAATGAAACCAGATAATACTCCTAGTTAAAAGAACAAACGTGGCTAAAGGACGCCTAGTGAAAAGGACTGAGTAACATACAGAAGGCTCAACACAATTTCCATTTTAAAAAAGAAAATTTGGGAAGATTTACCCAAAGGAGAGTTCTGTATATGCTTCTTTTTTCATGATAAAATTACCATCATTTTCAATGCATACATATACTTTTCTTCGTTTCAAACAAAAAAAATGGTTTGACAAAAGAAACAAAATGTGAGGTCCTAATGAATTTAGAAAATCAGGTCAACTTGATTCATGATGAGACAAAAGAGTAGATAAAAATATCAAAACTTCTTGCAAAATATGTTGCAGATTGTGCTCAGCAAGCTTAGATGCAAGCCAGGGTGTTGTCCTCAGTCACAATCCTGTGCCTTTATCCCCGAGAAATCTACTTATGCCCCACACAGCCAGCTCCCACAAAAAGGCACTGGGCACTCCAGTGCTGTTCACCTGAGTGTCATGGTCTTTTCCACTCACTCCTCACTGGTGTCTGCCTCTCGGTTATACGCCTTCTCTTAAAGGCTCTTCATCTTTCCACTTCAGCTCCCAGCCCCTGCAGGTGCATTACCCTTGAGGATTATCATGCTTTGAGTTCTTCTGCTTCTACCCTTTACCAAGGGAGGGACTTGCTCATTCTCTGGGTCTTTCTGTTTATAGTTGACTCTGCCCACCCAAGCCCCAGGATAACCTCACTTGGCTGTCCCATTTCCCATGAGTAGAAGTGGACAGTTCACCATTATGCATATCCACATGATGGGGATTGAAGAACCCAGCAGCTTCCCAACTGCCAACCCAAATACATGGAAAGCATCTCTGAAAATGCAAATGTTGTCCGAAAGCAATACAGCTCATGCTCATTATTCACAGATCCACCTACTCACTAAAATTTATTTATAACTCCAAAATCAGTACTCTTGGCAACTTGAATGGCCATTCACAGATATGCACAGAACAGCAAAAAATTTCAGTGTCCTGACAAATACATTCCCAGGTAAGGTTCAACAAGGCAACACTATGCCTTCTTCTTGCAGCTCACATACTGTAGAACAAGTGTCCTTTGAGTGGTCCATTTACTGCCATGTTTTACACATTTTTGTGCTTTTGGTTGGTGGTTTCACTGCTTAAAAGGGCCCAGGCATAGCACTAAAGTGTTGTTTAGTACGTGTGTTAGATCAGCTTCACTCAGACATGAGTTACAGTGCTGTTGGCCATGAGTTCAGTGCTAATGAATCAACACTGTATAGTAAACAAGGTGTCTTTAAACAGAAATACACATAAAATAAGTACAGATCAATTGGTGAAAATACTCTAACCAGAAGTTCACAGAAACCAAACTCTGCATTTCCCCTAGGATCAATGGCTCAGTATTTGCTAATTCAGTGTTTGCACTGACTATAGACTATAACTGCCGTTAATATCAAGAATCAACTGTAACTCAATCACATTAGGGTCCTGCGGGAATAGGACACAGGACAGTGATGTGGAAATATAAACACCTGCAGGGAGGTTTAGGTGGGCTCCCTCCTGAGAAACTGACGAGTGAAGACGGGTTGTGCCAACAGGAAGGGTGCACTGAAGCAGAGCTGGAGGAACACCAGCGACAAACTTCTAACTCGTCTCCACACTTCTTAAATCCAACCCTATTGCTAGCTTAATAGTATTATTAAATAATCTGGCAACAATATCACATAACCAGCCATGGCAAAAGGGGCATGGATGTCAGAATTTTAGCCTTAATTAAGACTGAAATTATACTGCCCAGTGTGGTGGCCACCAGCCAAATGTGGCCATTGAGCACTTGAAGGCGGCTAGTCCAGGTTGTGATGTCCTGGAAGCATAACATACACGCAGATTTCAGACACAGTATGAAAAAAACTACATAAAATTTTATATTGATTACATATTGAAATATTTTTATACAGTGGACATTAAAATTATTGAGATTAATTTTATCTATTTAAATAGTATATATGTCCTGCCTTATGTTTGCATTAGACAGTGCTGATCTAGAACAAAGAGCTAAGTTGTAAAAATTTATAGTATGAATTTGTAGTGAAAATAGTGAAAATTTATACTACTTTATAACAGCTAACACCTATACCTTACTTACTCTGAGCCAAGCAGTGTTCCAAGTACTTTACACATAGTAACTTGAATAATCCTTACTGGAGTTAGTATTATTACCTCTGAGGTAGGTGCTATTGTTTTCCCTCATTTTGCAAATGAAACAACTGAAGCAAAGAAAGGTTACGTGATTTGCCTCAGTTCACACCAGATTTGAGCCAGATTTGAGATAATCTAGCTCACATTCTTAACCATTACACACACACACACACACACACACACACACACACACACACAAAATGTCTATTCGATGCAATCATCAAACCCTTGAGATACAAATTACTTATTGATAGAAAGAAATCATGTTTTATACCTTCAGTTGCATTCTCTGAAGATATAAACAGAAACAAATACATCTATAAGGAGATGATTGCTAACTTTCAAAAGTTCTTTCACAAGATTTTACAAAAATTCAGTCACATGAGTTTAAGGATATTGTTTTGTCTTCCACTAGAACCATTGTAGAATCAGGGACCACAAGGTAGGAAAAAAGAGTAAAAAGAGGACAGTAAAAAAAATTAAAAACACTAATAAAAGAGAATACAAAAAAATTAAAATTAAGCAGAATTTGGGGATAATTTTTAGTAAAAAAAAAAAAACCCACCTTTTTAAATGAGTGATGTTTTCAGACCAACTAAGCTTTTCTAGGTAAATGAAGAGCCAAGTCAGCAAGAATACACTGGGGATTTGTAAAATAAAACTGCCTCAGCTACCTGTATAAAATTGCTTGGTTTTTTTTGTTCGTTTGGTTTTTTTTGAGACAGAGTCTCCTCTCTGGCCCAGGCTAAAGTGCCATGGCGTCAGCCTAGCTCACAGCAACCTCAAACTCCTGGGCTCAAGCGATCCTCCTGTCTCAGCCTCCGAGGTAGCTGGGACTACAGGCAAGAGCCACAATGCCCAGCTAATTTTTTTTTATTTTTAGTTGTTTGGCCAATTTCTTTCTATTTTTAGTAGAGGCAGGGTCTCGCTCTTGCTCAGGCTGGTCTCAAACTCCTGAGCTCAAACGATCTGCCGCCTCAGCCTCCCAGAGTGCTAAGATTACAGATGTGAGCCACCGCGCCCGGCCAAAATTGCTTGTTTTTTTCAAAAGTATTCCGAAAATTCTTTGGGAGAGTTGTTTCCTTTTATATAATAATAATTATATTCATTTATCAGCAAAGGATATTGACCTGGTCCCTATGCTGGTTATTCCTGGAATGAAGGCAACCCGAAGAGGCAGTGCCAGCAGCTCAACTCTACCTTACGCCTGCGAGATCTGCATATCCTAATGCAATACAGGCCTTGAAAACTTCATTTTAAAATGCTCAGAACAATTAGTCTGCATGTACTGCACACTTACATGGAAGCCATCTCCTGTGTTATACAGGGAAGCCTGGGCTAGTAGCAGGTGGTATCAAACCAAGTCACTCGCCTGGGAGTCAGAAGACCCGCATTCTAGGTCCCTCTCTGTCACTTATTACCCTGGGCTTCAGTCCCCAATCCCCAACTGTGGACGGGGACCAGTCTGTGGCCTGTTAGGGACAGGGATGCAGAGCTCCGCCCCCTCCTCCCACACCTCCTGTCTGTGGAAAAATTGTCTTCTATGAACGTTGGCGGGGGTGGGGCACAGGAGGCAAGGGGTGGGCCAGCAAGCAAAACTTCATCTGTATTTACAGCCGCTCCAAATCACTTGCATCACCACCTGAGCTCCACCTCACCCTTCCCCCTCATCCGTGGAAAAATTGTCTCCATGAAATCAGTCCTGGAGCCAAAAAAGTTGGGGACCACTGACTCTGGGGATCTTGCCACATCACAGAGTTTCCAAGGGCTTCACTTCTCAAGTGAAAGGATGGAACAAGAGACAGGTTTTCGCAGAGGTTTTCACAGAGCTTGTAGTCCCAGCTACACGGGATACTGAGGCAGGAGGCTCCCTTGAGCCCAAGTGTTTGAGGTCAGAGTGAGCTATGATGACCCACTGCACTCCAGCCTGGACAACAGAGTGAGACCCTGTCTCAAAAAAAAAAAGTCCTAACAACAAGGCTCCGATCCTCCCTCTTCAACTTCTAGTTAAAGACATTGGCCACAGTACCTGAAGCCTGTACTTGGAGGCTGTATGGGAGACTGTTTCTTCATCTATTATAAGTTGCAGATAATCATCCCCATCTCACGGGACTGATGAAATGGTAAAGTGAGACCATTTCTGTCAAGTGTTTAGCACAGAGGCTGGAACATAGCATGAACTCAAAAATGATTTTTAAAAAATTAGATGATAGTTAAGCTTCTTTCCATCTCAGACGGTTTATGGATCCAAGAAACCAACACTGCCTTGCCATGCTGTGTCTTTTTTTCTGACCCAAGTCTGTTCCTTATTAAAACGTAGCAACTTTGCCATGAAGAAGAACTTATTTGGTAATTTTGAGCACCAAAAAGCAAACCAACTGACACCAATGCTCCAGTGATGATTCTAAGTATTAAACGTTGCCTTCATCTTTTGAGACGGAAGGAGTGAACACCGCTTGCTCGAGGTCACACATATTGAGGAACCATCCAAGAGACCAGAAACTCAGTCCCCTCTCCAAGCCCTCCAGCTCTACTGGTAAATAACTTGTGAAAGTTATTAATGTGCTTATTATTTCTCTTTCATTTTGGTTTTCTCCAATTATGGCTATAAACATAACCTCTTGCTCAAAGCTCTGGGTAAGACTCTTCTATTCTCACTGCCAGAAGCCTCTGTTCTAAACACTTCTCTAAAAAATACAGCCTTGTTTATAATCTTTATACCATTGCTGCAAAATGTAATATGCAAATTCGGCATTTTATAACTTTAGAGTTAAATAATAAAGGCAGCACTCCAAACCCCTGCTAGACATTTACATAATTGCATTACTAGCATTTGCATGGGCCATAATGAAAGTCAATGCTCATTTCCTATTAACTCCAGAACAGAACATGATTCCTATTTGCCTTTACAAATAAAGCTTAACTGTGTTTTTTAAACCAGACACCATAGTTGGGTTCTTTTATAGTTCCTGGTTGTAACAAGAGAGTAGCAGAAAATTTCATAAGAAAAAAAACATATTTGATGAAAAATGACGGAATTACCCTAAATATATGACTTCATTATGCCTCTGCATTTGCTTTCTGCCTTTGGACAGACCAGCTTCTTCTCTATACATATCATCTCTTTTTAAGATTAATTTCTTCAAGATCGGTTTTTCCCAAATCACTTCATGTACACTCAGTAAAGAGGACCAACTGATATTCTTGATGATTCTATCCTGATTAATTAATAAGGAATTATTGGGTGTCCCTAGAGCCAACCTAGCCTGAACCCAATAAATGCATGCTAAATAGAATTGAAATTAAATTTATCTTATATAAGAAAGACTTATAGAAAGTCTTAGGAACATTATAAAACAAGATAAGCTTGTACATTTGTATTTTTGAATGAACAATGGCATCAAATTACTTCGGAATTTAAATTTCATTGGAAACATTAAAAGAATGGAGTAACAATTTCATTTCAGACTTTCAATATTTACAATTCACTGGAAGTCACTTTTAAGGAACTACTTAAACTTATGACCAAAAAAGTTTAAGTAGTAAACTTTTGGGGACACTAAAACCAAAATTAAAACACATGTCTTTGGTGCCCCCAAATACAGATCCTCAGATAGAACCTGCGTGCAGGTTTATTTGCGAGATGATCTCAGGAAGCACAAGTGGGGCGATGGGGAAAGTGAGACAGAGAGGAGAGGTAAACAAAAAGGGGTGCATTCATGCAATGGGTCATCGCTGTGGGCAGCCGAGCTTCAAACCCAGAGGGGACACTGGGAGGAACGATATGGATGCAACTTCATGAAGCGCCAGGCATTTCTCCCACGCAGCTGTCTCCTAGCTACACATCAACAGCTTCCCAGGGATTCCAGGCAAGCGTGAGGGTTTGGGTCCTGCCAGTTCTTGGACTGGACTCAGCGAGTTCTATCATCCAACAACCCCAGACCCCAGTGACTGTCAGAAGCAATGCTCTCTGCCACCCAGCCTTAGGCTATTAATCTCATTTCAAAGCATAATTTTAAATCATTATGGATGATTTTTATGATCTGGTCTTTAACCCTTTATGCTCATCTATTCCCTAAAATAATTTCAAAAGACTTTGTACTCCCTAACACATTTTTATGTCAACATCTGTAAGGTTTTTTTTGAAACCGCTTATATTAAAATAATGTAAGGCCATTAAGTTAGGAACTGTGATAAAAGTCTGGTTTCTACAGAAGTATAGACATGGTTAAAAGTTGACCAGCCATTGTTCCTAACTTACCGACTGCTATAACTGCTTTTTGCTTAAGTGTCATGTATCCTTGACAGAGGCAAGATTTGTGACTTTCCCGATCACTTCTATAGGTAACATAGATATTATAAAACTGAAGACTGGTCTTTGAGATATCTTCCAGACTCTGCATTCGGGGTGGGGGGTGGTCCAACTGATGTCAATCAGACCAGTGGCCATGTGTGGGAATCAATCCAACAAGTCCTGTGACCTCCTTACCCAAGAACTTATCATAGGGTTGGGAAAACAATTTCTGCTTCCCAACCCTGTGAATTCATCCCCAGCCAATCAGCCCTTTCTTTTCCTAGCCCTTTCTTCACCAAACCACCTCTAAAAATCTTAGCCCCAGAATTCTCAGGGATATTGATTTAAGAAATTTCTCCCATCTCCTTACCTGGTGGCTTGCAATAGTAAACTCTTTCTTTGCTGCAACACCTGCTGTCTCAGTATACTGGCCTTTACTTGGGCAGCAGCCAAGAGATCCGGTTGGGCAATAACATCTCAGTCATAAGTTTAAGGAATCGCTTAATAGTGACCTCCAGTGAATTGAAAATATTGAAAGCCTAAGATGAAATTGTTACTCAATTTTTTTAAATGTTTCCAATGAAATTTAAATTCCAAAGTAATTCTATACTATTGTTCATTCAAAAATATAAATGTACATGCTTATCTTGTTCTATGTTGTTCCTTGAAGTCTTATTTCCTTCCATTTTCCCCACAGAACTTTATCCTAATACAATAATACATTAGATTTGGAAGAATTTTTTAAATATGTCTGTCATAATTCACTCCAAAAAAGGATATAAATTGACATTTTTTTAATTTTCTATAACTATATAAGTTCATATATATTCTTTAAAAGTTTTCTTCTGAAGAGTTATCATATTAAATAATACTTCTCATTTAGTACACAATCAAAACAATACAAATAGATTTAAAATGTTAATAAACATAAAAATCCAAATTTTAATGGAAATTC
>NW_012151285.1:6325149-6326097 GCF_000956105.1 Propithecus coquereli | reverse complement strand
TCTCAATAAAATGGGCAGCCTGGTTCATTTTTCCTAATTAGTTCATTGCTCCATGAATAAATATTACTTATCGCTAGTGTGAAACAGAGACCAACATCAGTGTTGTTCCTTGTTTTAAAAAATAGCACTGAAAAGACTTGCCCCCCCACCCACCATGTTTTAAAGTAGCTGGAAAAAGAATAATTTTGTTATAGCAGCTCAAATTCTTTGAACTTTTTCAGAGTTATATCCTAAACATAACATAGTGGTCTATCATCAAAGGTTATTTTGAATAATCCTTAGTAGGTCTTCAAATTTTGTTTGGAGCAAAGAATTAGAAACCATCTGAGTTGTAAAAGCATGTGTTCCCCTGCCTGTCATCAGACCAAATTGCTTTCTAAATGTCATTAGTATTTCACAGGGTCCCTTTGCTTGGGTTTTTCTACCATAGCAAGCCTTGGAACTAAGTGTGCATTCATTTAGTTTCCCTGAACTGAGAAAGAATACGTGAGAAGAAGCAAAAGGTACTCAAATGCTTATAGCCTTGTTAACATTTTTAGAAAGTCTGTAACCATTTAATAATAGTCTAGATTTCTCTTTCTGCTTCTCCCCAAGGTAGCATGCGCATGCCATGAGGGTCAGGTGGGAAAGACTACCATTCCCCCTTAAAGTGATCTCAAAGTTTAGTAGCTGCTTAAGCCCCCAATTTCCTCCTATACTGGCTTTACATGAACTTGAAATTTCCATCCCTAAGATCTAGGCCTTGAATGGGAAGGTTTTGATAGGAGCTGTAGGGACCATCCCTGGGCAAAATTGGCTTAAGTCCAGAGTCAGCGAAACTGGGTGTGCTCTCCTTGGCACCAGAGGTCAATAGGCCCGGGCCCAGCCTGTTGGCCAAACAGAACTATTCCTCATGACAGATAGCTTTATGACAGATAACCAAGCACCTGGGGTCTTGCAAACAAGCCA
>NW_012151285.1:6293707-6325099 GCF_000956105.1 Propithecus coquereli | reverse complement strand
TTTAATGGAAATTCATCTCAATAAAATGGGCAGCCTGGTTCATTTTTCCTAATTAGTTCATTGCTCCATGAATAAATATTACTTATCGCTAGTGTAAAACAGAGACCAACATCAGTGTTGTTCCTTGTTTTAAAAAATAGCACTGAAAAGACTTGCCCCCCCCCACCATGTTTTAAAGTAGCTGGAAAAAGAATAATTTTGTTATAGTAGCTCAAATTCTTTGAACTTTTTCAGAGTTATATCCTAAACATAACATAGTGGTCTATCATCAAAGGTTATTTTGAATAATCCTTAGTAAGTCTTCAAATTTTGTTTGGAGCAAAGAATTAGAAACCATCTGAGTTGTAAAACAATGTGTTCCCCTGACTGTCATCAGACCAAATTGCTTTCTAAATGTCAGTAGTATTTCACAGGGTCCCTTTGCTTGGGTTTTTCTACCATAGCCAGCCTTGGAACTAAGTGTGTATGAATTTAGTTTCCCTGGACTGAGAAAGAATACGTGAGAAGAAGCAAAAGGTACCCAAATGCTTATAGCCTTGTTAACATTTTTAGAAAGTCTGTAATCATTTAATAATACTCTAGATTTCTCTTTCTGCTTCTCCCCAAGGTAACATGCGCATGCCGTGAGGGTCAGGTGGGAAAGACTACCATTCCTCCTTAAAGTGATCTCAAAGTTTAGTAGCTGCTTAAGCCTCCAATTTCCTCCTATACTGGCTTTACATGAACTTGAAATTTCCATCCCTAAGATCTAGGCCTTGAATGGGAAGGTTTTGATAGGAGCTGTAGGAACTATCCCTGGGCAAAATTGGCTTAAGCCCAGAGTCAGCGAAACTGGGTGTGCTCTCCTTGGCACCAGAGGTCAATAGGCCCGGGCCCGGCCTGTTGGCCAAACAGAACTATTCCTCATGACAGATAGCTTTATGACAGATAACCAAGCGCCTGGGGTCTTGCAAACAAGCCAAGGCATCTCATTGTCCTGCATAGGGTAATGAGATAAAGAAGTTAAGATGCAAGAAGTTAAGATGCAAACGTCTGCTTCCCTTAAGCAATCGTCTGGAAGGAATGAAAATGTATTTTCCTCAGGGTGCCCAAGGTAGTCACGTGCCAGGAAGTAGCTGCCGGACAGAGAAAAGTATAAGAATAAAGCGACTGGTAGAATTGACTACTGCAGTCTTGTACGTCTTGTGTGTGTGTGTGTTTCTTTCTGTGTCCATCCCCCGTTCTGCAATCCGGGCCGCAACAGGAGCAAATGACAAGGCCAAAACGGTGGCCTTGGGAAAGAGTGTGAGTTGGGTTTAAAGGTGAAGGGACTTCTAAGCACATAAGTTGAGTCCTCTAGCAGTGCCTAGAAAGAGTGTGCATTTTTATTGACAGTAAAGAGATTGGGAAAACCGGATTCCTACTTCACTTGCGGCAATCCCTACAGAAATTCTTGAAGAGAACTGACATCCGTGGAGAGACTCCATGTTGAGGATTTCAGTGGAGGGGTTGGCGGGTGATAAATGCCACATCTCTCCCTTGTTAATTTTCTAATTAATAAATAATTAGGAAATAATGCAAAAAGAAAAATGCATGTGGGGAACAAACCATCATCTTTATGACCAGTATAGGCTAGGCGAGAGAATACACTTACATCCGAGGGGCAAAAGGCTTCCTAAAACTGAACACATGAACTAGCCGACTTACGACGCAGTTGTATTCATTAACCATTGCTGTGTAACAACAACAACAACAACAAAAACCCTAAACCTTAGCAGCTTGAAACAACAAACATTTATTATCTCACAGTTTATGTGGATCAGGAACGTGGGTGCAGCACAGCGGGGCCCTCTGGCTCAGGGTCTCTCACCAGGCAACCAAGGTGTCGACCAGGGCTGTGGTCATCTTAAGGCTCAAATGGGAGAGGACCTGCTTCCAAGTCCACTCACGTGGCTGGTGACGGAAATTAGTACTTTTCAGGTTATGAACTGAGGCCTCAATTTCTTGCCAGGTGTTGGCTGGAGATATTATGCAAACCTCTCCATAGGGCTACTTAGAACGTGGCAGCTTGCTTCCTTGTATAGCAAGGGCTCCGAGAGAGAAAGAGAGGGCCACAAGACACAAGTCATGGTGTTTTATCAACCTAATCTCAGAAATGATATCCCATCACTTTTGCCATATTCTATCAGAAGCAAGTCACTGGGTACAGCCCACATGCAAAAGGAAGAGATTACACGTGTGTGTGTGAATACCATAGAGCAGCAGTCCCCAAACTTTTTGGCACCAGACACCACTTTCATGAAGACATTTTTTCTGTGTATTGGGGAGACAGAGCTCAGTGATGCTTAGCAATGGGGAGTGGCTATAAATACAAATGAAGCTTTGCTTGCTTGCCTCGGCACTTACCTCCTGCTGTGCTACCAGGTTCCTAAGTTTCATGGAAGATCATTTTTCCATGGACAGGGTGGGGGTGGGGGGCAGAGCTCAGGCAGTGATGTACAGCCTGGTTCCTAACAGGCCACAGACTAGTACCAGGCTCCCGCCCAGGCGTTGGGGACCACAGCCATAGGGGACCTTCTCAGAGGCAGCCCATCATGACATACAAATCAGGCAGTTCTGGGAGAGATTGGTAGGTCTCTCCCTGCCCCATCCCAGGAGAAGAAAACTCCTGCTCTCTGTAAGAAGTCTGCCCCCAGGAGAAATGACAGAGGGTAGGGTACACCACACATGCTCTGTTATACTCATCAATTAGATAAATACATCCTGAATGAGGAAAGGAGTAGTGGAGAGAGGCTATAAGGCTCAGGCTAATAAAGAGGACAAAAGGGAGGACAGGAAGGGGAGAAATCCTTCCAAATTGAAAGAATCATCAGGAATAAGGAATGAGAGCCCTGTAACACTCATGGTACCCTGTTTATATTGTGATGCTCAATTTACACATAGAGAAATTGAAGCTTAGAGACAGTGGGTAACCCAAGGTCAACAGATACTAAGGAATGCAGCCAGAATCTATAAATATTCAATTCCCGAAAAAGTGCCACATTCTGTATTACAGTTGTATTTCCCATACCCAGAATCTGCTTGGAAGCAACTATGTGACAAAGACATTCTACTTGCCAGTGAAATGACTTCGTTTCAGGAATGCTACTCCCTTGTTCCTTCCATGTCCTTAAATGTCCCCTAAATCTAAAGGTTTATGATGGTGATGAAATGACGCCTCTGCCAGAAAATAAAATACGCACCTGGCTTATAAGTGAGCAGTGCCTAAAGCCAACTGCCAGCTGCCTGGGACTGCTGCAGAGCACCCCAGGGCCGTGCAACCCCTGCTTCCAGCCGAGAGGCTTGCCCATAGCTTGTAGCCCGCACAGAGGGTGACATCCAAAGGAAGCTCATCCAGAGTGCCTGGGTAAGATATGCCACTCCCAAAAACATAACAGGTCAAAAATCATTGCTTTGAACTTGAGAAAAGATACTTGTTTTCGTCAACTACCCACAACATTTAGCCTCCTGCTGCCTTTGAAGTACAGAACTGGGCAATGGCTAATCCTAGCCCTATGTGCTACATAGAAATATAATGCCTAGTGACCTTTGTTTCATCAAGATTTACATCTTTTTTTATATTTTCTTCCTTTTGTATTTCTTTTTTTGAGACAGGGTCTCTCTCTGTCACCTGGACTAGAATGCAGTGGTGTCATCATAGCTCACTACAACCTCAATCCTCCTGCCTCAATGCCACCATGCCTGGCAAATTTTTCTATGTTTAGTAGAGACAGGGTCTCGCACTTGCTCAAGCTGGTCTTGAACTCCTGACCTCAAGCAATCCCACCTTGGCCTCTCAAAGTGCTAGGATTACAGGCGTGAGCCACCGTGCCCAGCCCCACATCCTGTTTTAAAGGAAAAGGGAAAACAATGTATTTTAATGGCAGTATAGTTATATGTGTACTACATATTTTAGGATCATTTATTCAATAGTATTTGAGTGCTCATTGTGTGCCAGGCACTGTGGTGGGTGCTGAGAGTTAGAGATGAATAAAACAGAGGACTTGTGTGCCAGAAGCTCATGGAGTCTAGTGTGGGGGGAAAACAACTGAATTTCCAAAGATAATACAATAGGTGCTGACATAGAGGAATGTCCGGGATCATGGAGCATCTCTGAAAAGGGACAGCATATGTGAAGGGGATTGGTGAAGGCAGGAGACTCTGGGTTGAGGACAAAGCCATCCTTCTCCTTCTCTGGGACCCAGTTCACTAGGCTGCTCTTCCCCTGCCCAGAACAAAAGGCGGCAGGCATGAGGGGTAGGGTATGGAAAGGGCTGGTCAGGGGTCCACAGGTTGGGATAAGGGAGCTTGTGTGAATAATGTTTCCCAGAAAGACCAACATAATGGGTCACCAGCACATATCTGGCATATACACCAAAATCGTCTGAGATTCTCCATCCCTCAGAGGCCAAGATTCCATCTGAATAAGAAACACCTAAAAAAAATAAAAAGAAAAAGCAACACCTAGATTTTTGCTGAATCTCAGTGCTAACAATTATTCTCCTCTTCCAAATGTCCCTTAGAAACCTTTCTCTGCCTCCAGATCAAATTTTGCTTGTTGGTAATACCCAGGTCCTTCTAGAATAAGGACTATGCAATGTTGAAGCTTCACTGGGGTCAGTTTGTCCTCTGCTCACCACTTCCCCACAACTTAAACAGTACGAGTGAGAAGTGATAGTGTTTGCACAAAGTTCATGGCCTGCCATTTACCTGGATATAGCAAAATTCCTGTTAGATAACACTGAGTCTGTTTTTCAGCTAAGCATCCACAACAGTCTCCAGCTGAACATCCTATCAAGCACTCTAAGAATCCAGTAGTTACTTTCTCCTAGGACATACCTGCGGGTCCCCGGATAAGTGAAACCACTAGTACATTTCTGGGTCTCTCGACAGCTGAACTTGAATGCTTTCATCCTCCCTCCCCACCTTCCCTTTTGCTCTCTTTTCTTTATGGGCCACTAATGTTTTAAATTATGTACCCTACCCACTCCCCCACCCCCATTTCTCTCACACACAGGAGTAGCCTGCTTTGCAAACCACTCTTTAGCCTTCCCCTGGGGCAGCCTCTCCCCACCCACTCCCCTGGCAATGGAAACCCTATTGCTGATTCATTTTCTCCTTCACACTCATCTTACAGCGACCTCCATCCACAGATGTCTGTTCTATCATTTCTTGGTTCATTTGGGGACGGAGGTAAGCCATCATCACATCCCCTTGATGGGGATTTAACATTAGACGCCACTGCTGACTTCCTATTACTGAACTACTACAGAAATTGAAATTCCTAAATCCGAGATCCCGATATCCATATCAAGAGTTCAAAATGAGATTGAGCCATTCACATTTGTTTCGCAGACCTGCATGCTCATCCCAGGAGCATGAAATAGGCTGGATGCTCCTGAGGAAGAGGCCCACATTTGCAAACAGCCTTCTGGAGTTGGAGGACAATTCGGACTCCATGCAGAGATGCACTGCGTATGTTTACAAACATACATTTTAAACTCTACCAACATGAGTACACCGTTAAAATGTTTTCATCTTCATTTTTTACATTTGTTGTCTGCCGTAGCATATTTGCTTTTGAGTATAATCAGAAATTTGGCAAGACGACAACTTTTATATTTTTTGCCTATTTACAATTTGCAATCATATTTACGAGGGTGAAAAGGTAAGTTGTTAAAATAATTTACCCTGAGCTCCTGATCATAAAAAATGTTTGTAAAGTGATTATGTTTCTACATGAATTGAAGAGGCAGTGAGGAAATTTGATGTGGCCTGTACAGTGATCCTGATGAAAACTAAGCCACAGTTCTTTGACTGGATCTGTGACAGTACATCGCCTGAGTAGCTCACTGAAATGGGTTTTATAACTAGGCAGACAAAACCTTTCTTTTTTTTTGTTTCGGAATATTACGGAGGTACAAATGTTTAGGTTACATATATTGCCTTTGCCCCGCCCGAGTCAGAGCTACAAGCATGCCCATCCCCCAGACAGTGCACACCGCACCAATTGGGTGTGAATATACCCATCCCCTCCTCCCCCTCCCACCTGCCCGACACCTGATAAATGTTACTTCCATATGTGCACATAAGTGTTGATCAATTAGTACCAATTTGATGGTGAGTACAAGTGGTGCTTGTTTTTTCATTCTTGTGATACTTCACTTAGTAGAATGGGCTCCAGCTCCATCCAGGATAATACAAGAGGTGCTATATCACCATTGTTTTTTGTGGTTGAGTAGAACTCCATGGTATACATATACCACATTTTATTAATCCACTCATGTATTGATGGGCACTTTGGTTCAAGACAAAAGCTTTATATCTGAAGAACAGTCAGTTCCATCCTTTCTAAATGTACATGCTAAGTTTTAAGACACCAAGTGTGGTGCCTGCTCATGAAGACAGACTTTGTATCAATTAAATATTGCCGTGTAACAAACCACCCCAAGACGTAATGGCCCAAACAGTAATCATTTCCGTAGCTTATAGTTCTGGAGGTCAGCAACTTAGCCTAGGATATGCCGTGTGGTTCTACCCCTGGCTGAGCTCCCTCAGGCATCTGAAATCAACTGCGGATTGGTTACATGTCTCTGCTTCTGAAGTTGGCCAGCTATCAGCAGGGGGCCAGCCACTCAGCTCCATGTGGTCTTTCATTCCCCAGCAGGCTAGTCTGGGCATGGCCTCATGACCTTGCCAAGGTTCCAAGAGAGAATACAAAGAAGTGCATGAGGTTTTTTGAGGCTATATTTGTTTTCTATTGCTGCGTGACAATTACCACAAACTTAGCACCTTAACACAACACTCATTGCTTAGCTCACAGTTCTATAAATTAGAAGTCTGGCACAATGTGACTGGCTACTCTGGTTATCACAAGACTAAAATAAAAACGTCAGCTTGGCTGAGTTCTCAGATGGAGACTCTGGGGAGGGGAGGGGAAGATCTGGCTCCAATTTCATTCTTGGTGTTGGCATAATTCAGTTCCTTGCAGTCGTAGGACTGAGATCCCCATTTCCTTTCAGGCTCTCAGTGAGAGGCCACTCTCAGCCACTAAAGACTACCCACATTCGTTACCACAGAGCTCCTTGTATCTCCAAGCTAGCCAGGGTATGTCAAACCCTTCTCATGCTTCAGATCTCCAACTGTCTCTATCCCTAGCCTCTAGACCCAGAATTGAATGGTTCGTGTGACTAAGTCAGGCCCACCAGGATAATCTCTCTATCTTAAGGTAAATATTTAGATTTAGAAAGTTAATTATATCTGCGAAATCTATTTTGTTATATAACATGATCACAAGAGCGCTAGCTCATCCTATTCACAGGTGCCAACCACAGTCAAGGCCAAGATTACACAAGGGCAAGAGTCCTGCGGATCACCATGGAATTCTGCCTCCTGCAGAGGCCTGGGTAGAATCGTCCACTCTACTTCATTCTAAAGACCAAAGCAGATCAGCCCAAATTCAGACAGTGGGAAAAACACTCTATTTTTTGATGGAAGGACCTACACGGGCACACTGCAAGTGGAGTAGACACCAGAAGGGTGGAGGATGGTGACCAGTTTTTGCAATCTGCCACAGACAGAGCACATGAGACTCGCTTACAGAGTCCAGGCAGCTCAATGCCTGTGGTAGCTCTTGCTTTAACAAGATGGCCTGCAGAGACAGCCCACATATAGTCATTAGGGCGAGAATAGGGAAGGGCAGGCAAAAGCTGTCAGGTGTACACTGTCTCCGGAAGTAGACTAAACCACCTTTATTTCCTGCTCTTCACAAAGCCAAACTCTCCTTTGCTGTCAGTTGATAGATCAGCACATCAGGCTCCTTCCACACCTCACTTCAGGGGGTGTAGACAAGGAGAGCTGGCTGTTCCCCAACGGGAAGCCTGAGTGTGTTAGTGTCCTTTCAGAAACCCTGCTGACTGTGTTTTGTTCCCAAAGAAAAGGATGAGAGAGGCAGATGCAAAGGAAGTAAAAGGGACAGGCAGTCCAGATGGGAAACTCAAAGTGGACAGATAGGTTTCCTTTGACGTATTGGTATTTCAAGATTTGTGGGGGTTTAAATCTTATCCTTATAAGTCCAAATAGTTTCCACCTCCCTCCCATATGTAAAATTCAGGACTTGGATAGGTTCAAAAGAGGCTCATAAACTAAGGAAGTAAAAAGAGACAAGAGTCCCAGTTAATACAAAATGGTTGGTGGGGGGAAGATTTTTCTATCTTTAGTGGAGTTTTATCTACTTGTTAATAAATGTTTTTGAGGTTTTGGGGGCAGAGCCAGAGAAAACAATATTTCAAAAATCTGCCTCTTTTATTTATTTATTTATTTCTGGAAGTGTTGAAAGCACAGCCTACTTGTATATAAATGGATTTTCAGAGCTCAGTTCATAGAATGTTAAAAGAAAACAGATAAAGATGAGCTGCTGTATGACTCTGGGGCCACCCTGGACATGCTCACCAAGCTTAGAATGAAAGCTTATAGGGAACATAGATTTCTTTTAAGGATTCTCAGGAGCTACCAAGGATTGCGCCCTTCTCTGCGTCCATCATTTTATTGCTCTCGCATCCCAGTTAAATGAGCTAAGTTTACCAAGCTCTCTATGATTTCACAGCCAGGTCTGTCAGAACTCTCAGAGGTTTCCATGGCTGATTGGAGAGTCTAGCCAGTAATGCACACCCCGAATCCAGGAAGGGTGAGAGGGATTGCCCACAAACTAAAGAGTCACTTTCAGGGAGAAACACAGAAAGGAGCAGGTTGGGGACAAACACAGAAAGGTCAAATGCATTGTGTTTTTACTTACTAGCAGATGGCATTATTGGAGAGTTTGGGGATCATTTCTCAGCTTCTTCAGATGACGTTCAGATCATTGTTGCAAGTTGAGAGCTCAGAATAGCAATGATTTGCTGTCAGCACAAGTGGGCCCCTTTCTATGTATTAATCTTTTTTTTTTTGTATCAATCTTTTTTGTCACCTTCCATTTATGTATGTTATTGAAGTAGCAATGGACGTGGCTAACTTTTTTTTTTCAAAAACTATTAGCTTAGCTGGTGGTCTGTATTATTTCCACATTTAAGCAATAAAGCAGTGTTTCTTTTTTAAAAAATCTGATTCTTTTTTTTTCAGTTAAGTTTGTTGCCAGATCTCCCAAAAAGACAGCTGAAGTCTATTAAATATGTTGATTGCTATTATTTGGAGAAGGTGTTGGCAATTTTTGGAGTGGGGTGTGACGTTGCTGATGTGTTTTTCTGACAGCATAAGAATGAGACAAGATAAAGGGAAAGGAAGGGGAAACAGTGTTGATGTGGACCCAGGGAACGAACGGCTCTCTCTCATTGTCTTCCCTCTGCTTTCCATCAAAGTCAAGTGTCTCTGTAAAATGCGGATGCCAGCTGGGACAGTTAAATCTGTCCGTCTCTGACACTTGGGTCTGCCTCTCAGAAACCTTTCTGTGACACAGGAAACAGTCGCATGGAGAAGCCAGGAGCCTGGGCCTTTACCCTTGGGGCTGTTTATGTGAGTCAAGGATCCAAAAACAGGCCTTGGTCCTAGGAACATCTCCCAGGGATGACTCTGGTCCCCAACATTTTTGTAGTCGTAACGTTTCTTACCCTATAATGATACATAAGAAGATACTCACATTTAAGTGCATTCATTCATTAAATAGAGACCAAGTACAGCATAGGCACTGTTGGGGACACTTGTGTTTACAATAAGGACAAAACAGACAGGGTTGGTGGCCTCTGGGAGCTTACTCCGGAGGAATTTTATGCATTTTGCTTTCAATTAGCTTTTCTGATAACTCTATGACCATTTTGAGATCAGCAACATCCTGAAATATACCTACACTGGGTTGTAAACCATGATGAAAAAATATATACAGGTCTCCTTTTCCTGAAGCTCACGTGTATTTAAAGTGAAACTAAAAAAACCTGAATTAGGTATTCACGGATACCCTTTTGAGAAATTAGGGAGAGCAGCGAAAAAACACTGACGTGCATATTTCTGACTCTATTTGATGACCTAAAAACTTTCCTCCCCTCTTAATTTTCTATTGCTAAACCATACCGTCTTCCTGTTTGGCAAGAATAGAGAACACAGGTCTTTCTCTTTTTTGTTTTTCCCACTAAGAATATGGAATTGGCCACTCAGTTATTACACGAAGGATTAGTGAGGACACTTCAAGCACAACTAATTAAAGAAATGTTTTCTGAAAATAGTATATGTTTGTTTAATTACATTAGAAAGAACTAAATATAATACACTATGGATAAAAATAGGCAGAAATATTCAGAACTGAGGGGAAAAGATGCTCAAAGCAAATGTTAACAAGATCTGAACAAAGTGGAAGTTGTCTTCTTCATAGTATTCTTTTTCTAAACTTTATCAGTTGTGAGTAAACTAAATCTTCAATATTAAAAGCAAGTTTGTTAGCAAAATTTACTGACTAGTCACCCTCTGGAGCCTCTGCACTCTCTAAATAGAACTTTCTGGGATGGTGGAAATGTTTCTCGCTGTGCTGTCCTGATAGCCAATAGCCACAGGTGGCTAGTCAAATTTAAATTAACTAAAATTCAATAAAATTAACAGTTCAGTTTCTCAGTCACAGTAGCCACATTTTAAGAGCTCAATAGTGGCATGTGGCCAGTGGCTACCATATTGGACAGAACAGTTTTAGAAGCCAGGAAAGAAGGTTAGGTACTCAGTGAAAATACACACCCAAGATTTTCCAAACATAGGTAGAAATGTTTCCCAAAAGACCTTTATGGAGCATGCAAAAAAAAAAAAATCCACTTTATATCATCTGGAGGATTTTTTTCCTCTATCACGTTTCAGCCAATAATTAAAACAGTTAGCAGTACTTTTTATCCCAACACCTTGAGCAAATGCTCAAGTCTGCCCCCAGAGAATTCCCTTCATATGCATTTTATAAAACCTGTCTATGCAAAGATCACTTTCCAACTACCCAGTGTATGTTTTTCATGTAAATTCACTTTTCTGGTCCTTTCAGTAGATTTATAATGGAAATTCCCACTACATAAAGCCTATCTATATCTTAGCAATCACACTTTCCAAGGCTGTCTCATAAAACAGGTTTCTCTATTTACTTTGTCTATTTGTGCAGCCCAGACTACGCAATAAGATTTCCAAACCAGCAAAAAAAAAGAGATGAAAATAGACAAAGTCGTTTATTGTGCAGGTAAGCCTTTGGAATGTCTTTACTTCCCCAGGAGAGTTGACATAAAGCAGGAATTCAGATGACCGTGGGTCAAAATCAGAGGACCAACTGCAGATTTCTACTTACTTTTCAGTCAATTTGGTATCATAGTGCACGTCTGGATGACAGAGATTATTTATAAATTAATCCACGCAAATTATATCAACTCTAGTTTGAGAGGATTTTTGTATGAGAAAAAAGGTACCTTCACCAGCCCCAGCTTCGTGCTAAAGTGTTTCACAGCTACCGTGTCCTCATAAGCTTAGAATTCAAGTGAGGCCAAAAGCCATTAAAGGCAAGCTTCAATCTCCCCCTGAAGATTACCAGAGTGAATTCCTGGAAACAATTTGCTTTATTCTTCTGAGGTCTGCTCTGGTGTAGATAGGCAGGAAAGAGCCTAGCCAGTCAGTGCCCCTCCCCTCTCTAGAAGGGAATTCCTTCTAGAGATCAGCTAGGGCCTCAGGTCTGCCTTGAGGTAGCCCTGACAATCTCTTTTTTTTTTTTATTTCCACAGGTGGATTTACTTACTCATCATTATTATCTATACCTGCACGTCTTCAGCTAGAGATTAAGCATTGGCAAGTGGCCTGGAGTGAACTGTATTCGGAATTAGCTCCTGTGAGACGTGACTATTGATAAACACATGAATAAATGCATCACCTTTCTGAGAATTATTTAATGCATTTTGTTAGGCACAGAGCACAGTTCAGCATTGTATATATGCTTTCCTTCTGATACAATTACTAATATCATTTACTTTCTAAGATGGTTTGTTTGATTAATATGCACCTGCTTTAGCTCCACGATCTCTGAATAGCATTTGCTCCATTATATTCATACTTACCAGGCCAGCTCCAATCCAAGCACAATCCCAAGTCTACACTCTTCTTCCTAAGGTTGAATCCAAACCAGATGGGCTCCATGGGAAGAAATGATAAAAAATAAAATATGCCCAGGCCAACATTATAATTAGACCCACCTCCAGTGTCACATTCACAAGTCAGCTCCCCATCCCACCCAACCCAACATTTTACCTCCAAAAAATATGACACAGATCATTCTTGGAACATATGTGGAAACTAGCAGTATTTAATATATAAAAAAAGCAAAAGAAGTTAGGAGTTCAAACCTAATACAGGGAGAATCTTCCTTAGAGAGAAAAAAAACTCAGATTTTCAGTAGGTGTCAGCAAACTATGGCCCATGACCAAATCTGCCACCTGTTTTTGTAAATAAAGTTTTATTGGAACACAGCCATGCCCATTTGTATAGGTATTCTCCATGGCTGTTTTCAGGGTACAGTGGCAGAGTTGAATAGCTTGGACGAGACCATGTAGCCCATAAAGCTGACAATATTACTGTCTGGACCTGGACAGAAAAAGTGTACTGACCCCTGGTTTAGAGTTTTACATTTCGCTGAGAACAGTAATTATTGGAGTGCCTTGAAGTAGCTATTGCGAACAGTTTATTACGTTCATTAGAGAGCACCATCTGTACCCCAGTCTAGAAGTTCACTCTCAGTCTCATCGCTTTGTTGCCGTAAGCTCTGAGAATAATTAATTCTTTGTTAACTTTTGGTAAACTTATCTTTAGGGACATGAAAGAAGGTTAGGACCATCTCTGAGGTTTAATTTCAAAATATGTTTAAGACTAACATTGGGATTCTCCAAGTGCTGGTAGCTAGAATAACAATGCATTTGCCTAGAGGCTTTTCAAGGGGAGGTTGCTGGCTGGTACTTTGTAGTACAGGCCATGGGAGTAAACTTGAAAAAGCAGGCAGAATTGCTTTTCCAAGTTTTCACCATAAAAAATCATTTTTTAAAGGATTCCAGTAACTTACCCACTAGGAAAAAAAAAAAGTGGGACAATGACATAGTGGTTTTGCTCTAAAACAGCCATGTGCAATGCCATGCTGCCATCTGCAGTATTTCAATATTTTCACCCAAACACAGGAATTTTAATGTGCTCTATAGACGTGTGTCTGTCTGACTGCAGGAGAGAAGTTTTGGTCACAACAGTAAGAGAGAGTTTTTAGGCTAAAATTTTCTTTTTGGTCAAGATCTTCTTTGTTTCCCCTCACCCCTACACCATTATTTTTAAATTTATTCCATTTCCTGGTAACTTCTTAGGTACCCATAGTGATATTAAATATTAAATGAATTAATGCACTGTACCTCTTAGAAGTGCAATAAAACTGCTCAGAAGTGCTGTCATTGAGTATCTGCTCACATTCATGCAAATGCAGTCACTGTCGCCAAGAGTGCTGCAGTGGCAGAGAGTAGCAACAGCAGGGGTGAGACCTGAAGGCTGGGAAAGCCAATTTTTTTTCTTAGAAATCTTAGTTAATGTGGGGGTTGAAAAATCTAAGGGGAGTGCTTGCTTCAGCAGCACAGATACTAATACTGGCACAATTCGGATTACAATTCAATTCTGATTACTCACGTAATCAGAGTAGATTAACACGGCCCCTGCACAAGGATGACACACACATTCCTGAAAGTGTTCCATGTTTTAAAAAAAGAAGAATCATCATCTAAGGGAATGTGTTAGTTTGTTAGGGCTGCCATAGAAAAGTTCCAGAGACTGGGCGGCTTTAACAACAGAAATTCATTTCTCACAGTTCTGGAGGCCAGAAGTCCAAGATGGAGGTGCTGGTGGGGTTGAATTCAGCCCGTAATAGGAAATCAGAAGTTCAACAAAGCCCCTGCTTCTAACGTTTGTACCTACACCTAACAGAATACAGGAAGTAACAGGACATGGGGATGCCAAGAAAGAAAAAAGGGAGAGAGGGGGAAGGGAGAAAGGAAAGAAGAAAGGAAGGCAGGGATGAAAGAAAAGCCTGAGGAGGCCTGGTGCGGTGGCTCACCCCTGTAATCCAGCACTTTGGGAGGCGGAGGCAGAAGGATCGCTTGAGGCCAGGAATTCCAGACCAGCCTGGGCAACATAACAAGACCCTGTCTCTACAAGAAATATTTTAAGAAGTTAGCCGGGCATGGTGGCACACACCTGTAGTCCCAGCTACTTGGGAAGATCACTAGAGCACAGGAGTGTGAGGTTGCAGTGAGCTGTGATCATGACACTGCACTTGGGCTGGGGCAACAGAGTGAGACTATCTCAAAAAAAAAAAGAAAGAAAGAAACGTTTTGATTAATGACTGTAGTCTAAATTGGTTCAAACAAGAGATGTTGCTTAATTAAGCAATTTAGCCCATCTATGCCTACTACTAGGAAAAAGAAGTCTAAAACAGGAGAAGATAGTGAAAGTTGGATGACCCCAGCCTTTACTGCCATTCTTCTTTTCCTGTTATGCCTGTACCATACAAATGGTGTCTTGAAGCTACAATGTCACTGTGGCTACTGAATATTCTACTGTTCTGAAGCTATCAAAGAAACAAGACAGTAGGTAGACCCGGCAAAAACTGTCCCCAGAAGTGTTCTTTTAAACTTGTTCTAGAGATTTAATCAGAGTTGAGTAAAATAGAAAGCCATGGATTTGCTGTGTTTGAAAGTTATTCATGGTTAATTGCTGAATACTTTCATCTGCAGTCTCTGTGGGAGGGTAAAACCCTAAGTAGTTTGTCTTGCCCTGACTACTCAACTGGGGAGGTATAGCAGGCAGCTCACCCTCTGATATTTCACGGTTTGGCCTCTCCTGTACCACAGTAGTAAAGGATTTTTGCACTTATCGACTAATTTATTATTTCTTCTTAATAAGTGAAACCAGAGCCTTCATTTATTATGATTCCCGCCATGCATGGGGCTAGTGCTAGGTATTCTACATACATTATCTTATTTGATAATCAGCTTTTCAAACTCTTCAGCAACACAAATGCATTTACAGAGAGCCATTTTAGACAGAAATTGTTATAAAATATGTAAACCATATAAAACCATATTTTATTTTATGCTTTTAGAAAATCCCATAGGCTGCAAATCAAAAAGAGTAAATTATGAACCCAATGGTTTTATGTTGTTTTTGTCTTGCAATTTGGCAGTAGTTAATATATCCTGGCTGAGGGACTATTATACTTCAACTCACATGCTGATTAGTCTTTTTCACTAATTTTGAATCATAAAATGCCTAGAGTCACAATTTAACTTTTAGACACCCATCTTCCCAAGGCAATAACGGAAGAACACCCACCGCAGCCACTATTAACAAAAATGTATTCTTCGTTTATGGAAAAAGTGGAAATAAAGAATAACTGATCCTTATAAGCATAATTTCAATTACTGCTGCAAATGGAATCCAAACATGGATTTAGGCGTGGAAGTGTAAGCATTTTGTGGTGCAATACTACCATCTGGTGGTCAATGTGAAGTATTTCCCATTTAGTTGGAGACAGTGTCTGTCTTAATCCTTAAGAATGTTCCTAGGCTCCTTTCTTATGTTTTCTTACTCAGATTTGTAGTAGACACAAGAATCTGATTTGTATACATAAACATTCCAGAATCTGCTTGTCATTTAAGGCTTATGGATGAGGTTGTTCTAGGAGTTCACTGCCTTAGACCTGGCAAGGGGACATCCTGCCCTGGCCCTGGCTGTTTAGAGGACTCAGTTCTGACCTCCCCTGGCTGTGCCCCTCCCCACACCTCAAGGAGTCCTGGGACCAAAGCACGTGTCCACCCACACCCAAGCCCTTTTCTTCCTGTTCCTTATCCTCTAGCTCACTTTAGCACCAGTCCCACTTCTCAGCATTCTCATGAATGCACCAATGCTCTCAATTCGCCTCAGGTTTAATGAATAATAGCAGAAGGCCACTTCCCAGATATCATTTGCATTTAAGCAGCTTCCCGACATATCATGACCCACTCCTTCCCAACAGCAATTATAATAATAAAAGGGTTTAAGATGCAAAAACAGGCCTATGGGGTGACTTTACTCACCCCTTCGAATCCTACCCTAAGGCATGTACAAAACCACTGGAGCCTGTTCCAACCCCGGATCTCCACTCTCACTTTCAGGACACTTGTTATAATAGCACCTACCTGCCCTCTGGAGGAGAAGGGCTGAAAAAAATTAAAATGAAAACTAAAAAACAAAACAAAAAAAGCACATACTGCAGCTGCTGTTTACTTCTTCAAAAACGTTGCACTACCAGAAAGAGAAACCTGGCTGAATCTTGGAAAAGAGCCAGATAAGAGAGGCGTGGCTGCCAGTTCGTTGATGGTATTTCACAAAATCTTCTGACACATTTTATTTGCTATACTAGCAAATAATAGAATAATAAAAATAGCTAACACCATATATAATGTAGATATATAAGTAATAAAAGCTTATAAATGTTTCATATGTTTTATATGTATAAGAAATCTATATAGATACAAATAAAAAATATGTATATCTACATCCTACACTAAGAACTGCTGACGTTTATATGGAGCTTTTTATGTAGCAGGCAGTATTCTGTGCACATCATCATTGTAAACATGTTTACACATTTTTTACTTGTCCCAATAACTCCATGAGGTAGATACTGCTATTAGTATGTTCTTGCCAGATGGGCAACTCTATCTTTTCAGGGAGTCAGAAGTTAAGGAGAAAGCATGATGCTTTGAGCTAAGAAAAAGTAGACACAGCATTCATTTGACAAATATCACTGGGCACTGAAAATGCAGAGATCAGTAAGACCTTGCTTGTCTTTGCTCTATAATACATGCTAGTAAAGAGGAGAACAACAGAAAATAAATATTTTTAAAAGGAATTATGAGTAATAAGTATGGCTCGTAAAATATATAAGCTATATTGGGAATCAAAGTAGGGTAATGTTATAGAAAGTGACTGAGAGGCTATTTTACACTAGGCAGTCGGAGAAGAGGTGATATTATGAAATGGCCAATCTAAAAATATATATATTTAAGTCTATCTATATGAAGATCTATGGAGAACTTTCCAGAAAAACCAGAAGACCTAGTGCAAAAGCCCTGAGAGGGGAAGCATCTCAGCATGCTTGAAGAGCACAAATAAGGTTGTTGTCAGGAGTGAAGAAGGGAAGAGAGAAGGTAGAAGAGGGAGATCTGAGAGCCAGGCACGGCTACGGCACAGAGAGTTTGGTAGGTTAGGCCCTTGCGTGAGAGTTTTATGCTAGGTGGGAAGAGAAGTCTTTGGAAGGCTTTAAGCCTATCAAAAAGATCACTCCAGCTACTCAATGGAGACAGGATTTAACTGAACAGAGTGGAAGCAGGATGCCAGTCAGAAATCATTTGCAATAGAGAAACTCAAAAGATAAAGATGTCTTCAGCTGGTAGCAACAGGGATGAACAGGTGCAGAGGATCCAGGTATGTGGTGGCTGTGGAGTGTACAGGTGTAGGTGATGCTTGCAATGCAGAAAGAAGGGGAAACAGCAAATTGCAAGTAATGCCCAGATATGAGGGGTTGCTATGACCTGGGAGGAGAAAGTTTAAGGGTCGAGGGGAGCAAATCTAGAGTTGTCCTACAAGACCGAGATCGGGGTGTCCATTCTGTCTTTCTCATTGTTTGACTGTCGTCTGGCTGCTGAGCCTCACTGAGCCCCAAAGTATTCATCTGTAAAAATACGGGAACACACCCCTACTGGATCAGCTTTTCTGAGTCTCTGTGGGATTCAGTTGCAGTTAGCACAGAATGGCTTTAACACCTCCCAAGCCAATGGGTAATGGTGGAAATACCCATCAAAAATTACTTTGGATGATCCTGTGTGGGGAAAAAAAAAATAGCTGCATTCAACCCTCAAAGGAAATGTCCAAAAGTGAAGATGAAGCTATCTTCCAGAGTCACAATACCCCCATCCCAATACGGGATTAAATTGGATTTTCATGTTATACAATTCTGAAAACTTTGGAGTCAAAATTCCTCTGCTTGTGGATTTATGTTAATATATATTTTTATTGAACACTATAGATTGCAGTAAATTCTTCTTTATTTGATAATGACATTGTTCTTTACACCAGTTTCTATGAAGTCTTAGACCACTTGGGCTCAATTCTTTTCCTCAAGTTATTTTTAGGAGATTTTGTGAAGTTTGAGAATTATTGCTGCAATATCTGGGATTTTTAAAGAAAATTCCAGGAAATCAAAAGGATTGGGACAAAACATACATGAACTGGAAATAAAGAAATGGAAAGAAATATTCCATCTTCTGGGAAAACACGCACAATTATCAATTATATGCCACTGACCTGCACTTAAAAAGTTAGTCCCTCTTTCCACTGTCTGAGAGAGACTATAAGGGTTGGGAATATTTCTGCTCTGTTCCTTTAGAACTTTTATAGGATTTTGTTCCACTTTCTAGTTTGCTTTCTCCAAAGACGTGGAGGACAACTGAATTATTCATATTACCAAAACCACTAAGATACGTGTGCCACTAATTGATCTATAGCTGAGCAAATGGATCTAGATTCTCAATAAATCTTATTGTACAATAAACATCATGCACTTTGTGATCTACGTTTAAGGTATTACCAGCCTTTGGAGACATGGCGCTTTAGATAGCTGAAGCAGAGTTAATCTGGCTAACCAGCGGTGAGCTGCACGCAGTTCTCCAGGCTTTTTCTACCTCCTAATGTAGCTATTGTAGGAGATTCAAGCATCGGCCAAGAGGTTGATTACCTACCCTTTAATACTCTTTGGAATCCTAAACCCTATGAGCCTATGCCTCTATCTGAAACAAGAAGATGATTTTCTTCTCAATAGTAAAAATAACAATCTATATCTTTATAATCATAATAGTACAACTTATAGTATTTTGTATGTGACAAGTTTATGACTATTCCACACTCGTATTAACTCATTTAATCCCATAAGAACTTATGTGGTAAATACTATTATCCAATTTTTTAGAGGAGGAAATCAAGATACAGAAAGTTGAAATAATTTTCTCAAGGTCAGAGCATCCAGGGTATCTGCCTCCAGAGTCCATTTTAAGATAACTTGACCACATAAACCTGTTTCGTGGCATAAAGGACATACAGTCAAAATTCCACACAAAATTTCTATCTCACCTTTTAAAAACTGCAAGAATCCAGTCAAGAAGTGTGAATATCAACATTGTTAAGCACTTGGTAACCTTGAACTTGATCTTCAGAGTATGATCGTCTAAGGGGCAATCTTGCTATTATAACATGGTCTTTGCTCAGAGCACAGGAGGATGGTAATTTCAGGAGCAAACTGAGTATTGCAGTTGAAAGCTAAGAGGCTATGGCTCTCAGCCAATTTGCTTTAGCTGATTAGTCTATAAGAAATTATTAACAGAATGAGCATAACCAGAGAGAAATAGTGTATCTCTCACTGGAATATCAGATGTGCTTCTATGGCTGTGTAGCATTGGCATTCTCTTCCAAAAATTGGCATAACACGTAAAAGGACAGCAAACTGTATACTTACGCATCAAAACAGTTGGTAAGTAAAAATCATCAATTATTAAGTCAGTCATTTTATCATTGCTAGTTTAACTAATTGAATGGGCCATTGCTTTGCCAAGAAGCAGACAACCTATGCTCACCTTCAAGATAGAAAGGACGAACAGCCAAGTAGGTATTTCTGAAATACACGGAATAGATTAACCAACAGTGTTCACAACACAGTGAAGAAACATATTAATATATGTAGGAATTCAGGTGTGTATGTAGGTTAAGTTAAAAACAGAAACATGAAAATATTATAGAATGAGTTTTGAGAAGAAAGAAAAATCTTCTGAGTATTTGGTTCTCTTAAGATTTTTCATTTGCAGCTGTAAGGTAAAGATAATCTATCATATTAGTATGTATAATATGTATTACATATTAATATCACATATAATAACACATATCACATTATAGACACACAGTTTAACAGACTAATTTAATAACTATAGAAATAACCATAGATGTTGCCTAGGCCAAACCCATTTTATAGATCACAAAACAAAGTCTCAAAGAATTTAAGCAATATTCCCAGGTTCATACAGCTCATTAATGTCAAAGCCAAGATTAGACCTGCTTTACTTTCTCTTACAAAAAAAATAAAGAATTTTTGGCAACAGACTTGCAGCTAGGCCTAAAATATTATGTTACACAACTTTCAGCCAGCTCTTCCCAACTCACCATGGTTAGAGACTTCAAAGACTATTAAGGTACATTATTTCACTATCATGACAAAGGGAAATCCTGAGGCATTCGTTACCTAATACTTCTAAGGGCTGTTGGCTTCCTATCAAATCTGTGAATTCTTCTTAAATGATCTTGAAAAGAACCAGCTATCACTTTGGATGTTGCTTGCAAACTTATCTACTATTCAAAGGGACTTTGTTGCGCTTAGAATGATTGAAACAGAAGAAGACTAATATAGGAACATGTATCATGTACTAATAAAAAACTCAACCATGGATTATTCTAGAAGCAGTAGAATAACATTTTTTTCATTTTCTTTTTGAAATCATGTGTCTAGAACCAGCAGTTGGTTAAGGTCAGAAGAGATGTTACAAATGAAGATTTAGAAATAAAAATTAAAAAGCCAATTGTTTTACAGCTATGTTTTGTTTAGAACCACCATGACATTTACTTTATTAAAAAAAAAAAAGGAAAAGAAAAGAAAAAAAACTTTAGTTCACAGACAGGAAATTGGAAAGTAATAAATTGAACAGAACGTAAAACTCTTTCACTAAATCTGAACACAGTTGTTTTAGTCTCTGGTTCCCACTCAATTTTTTTAAAATCTCTAAAATTAAATTGTTGCCTTTAAGTCCTGAAACCAGTTTTTATCTACCTTTTCTCAATTTTTGTTTGCCAGTAAGTAGGCTAGTTGGCCCCAAAGCAGAAAGAAAAGTCTGTTCTTACAGAACTGAATAAATAGAAAATCAAAATACCTGGAAGCAGCATCACCGTCTGGTTATCTGGTCACCCTAACAACCAGAGAGAATCAACTGATCCTCGAGGGAGTTCAAAAGACCAAACAGCTGCTATTTCAGTAAATAACGCCTCACTGGGCTGAGCGTCTCTAATTTAGGTGTGTGAGCCTGGCTTTCAACATACCCTAGAGACAGAGAAATGCCCTGTGGTAATCATGAAGCTTCTTCCCTAGTCATGTCTTAAAGATTATTATTCTTGCAGTACAGGTACATGTTTTCTTCCTCTGTCATCAAAAAAAAAATAAAAAATAAACAGATGGAAGTGTTTCAATCAGACACACATGCTTACGTGATCGTCCTGGTGAACATCCCATCTAAAGACAGACCCTCCCAGCTGTGGCCACTGAGAAAGACCCTCCCACGCACACTGCGCAGAGCCCTGGATTAGCCATCAGGAGAACAGCAACCACGTTCCACTCGGTCTTTTCCTGGCCCTGTGTCCTTAGCAAGTCACTACCCCACACGTCCTCATCCAACAGGAAAAAAGGGAGAAAGAGATAAAAGCCAGCTCTGCCTGCTTCCCAGAGTTATTTTAAAGACAGTGAGGGCGAGACGAAATTGAGAAGTAGAAAGCACTGTAAAATGGAAGTTATTGTTGTTACAGCGCTAAGTTTGAAGCCAGGAGCGCCCCCTGGCACGGTGAGCCATGCAGAGGCCCATGGAGCTGTGGGGCTGGTATCAACAGATGTCCCGTGTGCAGAGTGAGCCTATCCGTCTCCGTCCGTGGTTGGCATCTGAGTGGGCATCACCGCGGCCTCATTTCCACAGCAGCGACTTCAGAACTTAACAGTAATGGTTCTTTGGGGTTAGGAGGTAGAAGCTTGCTCAGATGTTTCCAGAATCTTTACTGCCCACAATCATAAAGCATGTGCTTTTCTGCATGTGGCCAGAATAGACTATCTGGCATCTTCTAGGTTTCACTCCCAACCCCCAGGGCCGTTATGGGAGCAGAAGGATTAACATTCTCACTCAATTTGCACCTTTGGGGAAAGGGTGCAATTATGCTATTGTGGGCCCTAAAGGGAAAACAGTGCCTAGTGACTCAGAAATATCACCTTTAAGGCAGATGATCTGAATTCTTAGCAGTAACTTCATCTCCAGGGGTAGCTACTTACAAAATCTCATAGAGTTATCCATATATAGTAATGTGAAAAGAAACACCTTTCATAAAACAGCACTATTTTGGAAATAGAATTTATTCTGCTTAGTTTTACAAAATTCTTTCCTATAATCTACCTATCCACTATTTCTGTCTAAACAGAGATTTGGTCCTTTCAAACACGCACACACACACATACACAACGTCTTCCTGTCTTCTTTTTGGGGGATGCTTCTCCATCTAAAAATACAGTGGCATTCCAGAGGTTACTAAAATATATTCTGATTTTTTTTTTTTTTTTTGGAGTGCAAAAATGAAAGTAGTGCTTTATTTTTATCTTTTCTTATCTTTTTAGGTTAAAAAAATATTATTTTTCAGAAAAGAATTTTCTAAGATCATTCAGTTTGTGTTTAGAGGGGAACCCTGTTCACTTTTATTTCTACAAACCCAATACCAGAAAGTTCTAGTACAGCCCTAGTCCTATCTGCAGCTTTCATTAATGCCAATGCCAGAGAGGCCCAAGGCCCCGCACACAGCTGAATATATCACCTCGTGAATCCACAACTTCACTTCCCCAAGTGCAGAAAAGAATGGAAATTCCATTGGTACCAGCAGCCTGTCAGTTCCTCCAGTAGCAAATAATAAATGCATCTGAGGAAGTTCTGGTGAGCCAGTCAAAAGGGGGGCTTTGTTTCTGAACTTGGCTGAGCCCACCTCATGCCTTGTAAATGTCAGTGTGTGTACGTGTGAGCATCTGACATTACTCAGCAGCACATACCAAAGGCCAAGAATTTGGCAGAGCCAGGCAGATTACAGGGCCTAAAAATATTCTGTTTTATCAAAAATCTCTTCGGATGCCTTTTAGCAAGGGGGCGAAATGCTAAAGCAGTGGGATCTTTAGGAAGCGGAAATTCTGTGAAGCTTTCCAAAAATCCAAAATGACACAACCTCATTGTGTGAGAAGTAACCCTTCCGCTTGAATTTTTGTTGTCCGTCTATTTTTATCTCAACAGAATTTTCTTTTGTAAACCATGTAAGGCAATGCTCTCGCATTTGTAAACATTTATAAACTGTAATCCAATTGAACTCAGCAAATAGTTATTAAGACCCTATTATACACAAGGCACTTTGTTGGGCTTCATGGGGAATATAAGGTCAAACAAGTAATTGTCCTTACTTTTAATGTGCCTGCAATGAGGAAAAAGTTGAGACCTTTCCTGAGAAGGAGCCTCTCTGGACCAGGCAAACTGTGATCCATGCAAAAACCAAGAGCTAAGGAGGAAGGGAAAAGACAGAAGTTAATTTTGCTGGTGAGGACTGGCAAAAGCTTCTGAGGACAGTGGCGTTTGATCTGGGCCTTTAAGAGGTGGTAGGCTTGGCCAGGGGGAGCTGGGGAAGTGCTGCAGGCAGAGGGAGTGAATGAATGTGCACAGACACGGAAAGTGCAGGGTATTAGAAAAATTAATGTGAGACCTTCAGGGGTCTTCATTATCACAGGTGATAGGAATTTTCCAGAATGAGAAGGCTACTGGCACCAAGAAAATACGCTACACTGCAGTAGACTGTAAACAAGCGGGAGAATATCATTTCTGCAAAATTGCCAAAGCCACAGGAGTGATGATTTATGCTGGAGATAGGCAAGGCTTAATCCTAATTTGGTGACATGTTAAAAGAGCTGTCCTTGTTTGGCTACCTCACACACACACACACACACACACACACACAAACACAAACACACTGCAGGCACGCCACCTCATCGTGATTTTGTCTTTTTCAGCAGCTGAAGTACTCTTGGCTCTGGATTTTAGTTTAGGTATCTCCCACCCATTACATATTTACAAAGAAGCTGCAACTTATGTTTCTACCATAGAGTTTGGAGGAGTAGATCTAACAGGTGTAATATATTGGGTGTTAAGAAATTTAGGAGACTTGCTCAGGGATTACCTTTGTTTTTACCAGTAAAATGATACTTAAAAGAATTATCTAGCACTTGTGAGCGGGATCGATTGCCAAGTTATGACACTACCAGATAGAGCCGGCCAGGGGGCTGTGGCACAGTCATTCGATAAGCAGTTACTTAATCCCCACTGTCTGCAGGTATGAAGCAATGAGAACTGTGACTAGGAGATACATAATGAGATGGAAATAAGAAGAAAATGCCATGTTTTTTTGTGGTTGTGAAGAAAGGATTGGTCAATCCATTAATGGATTGGATGAGGGAAAGACTAAGGGATAGAAAGAAAATAAAGGACATATTCTAGCACAAAAGTTATGTTGAACCAAACAGTAAAATAAACGTGTAAGCTCAAGTTCCACATTTCTAAGGCCAAAATTGTAGCAACTGATGAAGTCAAGTAACTTCTGATCATCAGCACAGTTTCATGAGTGTTCTCTGTAACTCAAGAGGACACAAGGCGAATTCTGGCATTTGATTCATTATCAGTGCCCATAGATACACCTCGTTATTCCGAGAAACAATGAGTTGTGCATCTGCCCCCTTGAGGCCACCTAATGTCACAATGAAGCTGACCTTAGCCACAGCACCACCTGGTGGCTGAACCACTAAACGGTTTAAGTTCCACTCTCCCTCACTGCACCTCCCTGCAGAGGCAGATCAGGCACATACCATGCTCCCAGTTTTTCTGTCTCTTCCCACCTTCTAGCCATTTACTCGCACTTCAGGTAGCTGTTTTTAAACTTTATTCCATGTATTGAAAATTATCTCGGTAAAATCTCCATCCATTCCAATCATAAGTCGAAAGTTCATTTATTTTATTCTTTAGCTCATATTTGAGTCCCTCGTTGCTATTATGAAACACTTTAAACATGTATATTTCACTTGATTCTTCAAACAACCTGTGAGATAGGTATCACTTATCACAATTTACAGAGGAGACAAATGCCTTGTGCCGGATAGTTTAGCTAGTCTGTAGAACAGGTCTGCAAACACGGGCCTTCTGATTCTAAAACACTTTGTCTTTCTGGGATGAAACAGTGGTATTGATGGTCTATCTATCACAGAGAAGAAAGGAGAACTTCTACATTTTGACAAGAAATTGACATACTAAGAGACCAAAACATCCACTAGCACAAACCTGTGAAATTACTCAGAAGTCTCCTTCAGGATCTAGACAATGTTCTGATTTAGATAGATTTTCCTCAGGAAAAGTATTTAAGATAAATGTAATCAATGCTATTTTTTACTTATATTAACTAATTCACTTCATAACTGTTTTATTCCATCATTCATTGCAAATACAGTATTTCAGTTTCATCATGTTTTGCATGGACTAGCCTGGTTAGTCAGTATTGCTTTGAGTTCCATTAGACATATTGCCATTCTTGCATTAATTTATTCAGCAAATGCTTATTAAATATTTTCTGTACTAAAAACGCTCTACCGTGCAGTATTAGGGATATCAAACTATGCCAGAGCACTCTAAGTTAAAGGGATTTCCATCTATTTGGAAGGTGTCATCCATGTTTAATTCAGGTGTCATATGAGTGATTCAAACAAAGTTGCAAGGAGGGAGAGAACCCCGTTATGCTTAAATTGTTGAATAGATAATAAAACTAGTTGGCACATTTTTATGTATTTGTAAAAATACTTCATACTCTGGGAGCAGAAGAGAGGAAGAGATGAAATAGAAACAAATTTCAGGTCATTTCCTTAAAGAAATTTGTCCTATATTTCCTCATTCCTGCCTGCCCCATTTCCCCAACTACTGAACAGAATTGATGGTAGCAACAGCAGCAGCCCAGATCCCAGTGGACCCTCTGGCCAAACGCAGCTGCATGAGTGAGCCCAGGTGAAGCCAACGGAGAAGCTGCTCGGCCAATTCACAGATGTGTTGTTTTTAAATCGTTTAAATTTGTTGTTCTTAAATCATTGTTGTCTAAAGACAAAAAGTTGCATTGTAGTTTGTCATACAGAAATAGATAACTGATGAGACAATGTCCGAGGAGCTTTAGGGCCAGAAGAAAGGATCAAGTTCATCAGGTGTCTTAGGGCAAGGAGTGGAGAAAAAGCAATTGACGAGAATAAGAGTAAGTGTAAGGCCAAGAGGAGATTTCCATGGAGGAGAATGATAAAAGGACATTCTGGGACAGCAGAAAGCAAGTTTGTTCAGGAGCTTCTCCTGGGTATAGGAAAGAGACTGCAAGCAGAGGAAATGTACCACATGTGGCCGTACTCGGTGAATGAATTCCTCCGTTCTAACATGTTCTCAGTTGAGCCAAGATCGCAATTGTTTTCAGTTATTGTTAATGCAAAGTTGCTTTGAGATTCATTTTAAATATATGTCCTCAGTAGTTCTTTTTACTTTAGGAGCAGGAGAAGTAGAGTGGATGAATTTCCTCTCAGCAGTATGGAAGAGTCGGACGTATAAACTAAGTAAGAATCTAAGAAAATGGGAGGGTAAATACGACTAGATTGTGGTCCTAAGACAAAAGATCGAAGGAGCTAAGGCATTCAGACTGGATGGTTAGTTATTTCCTGACACTTTAGCAATCTAATGTAGATGGAAGACTGAATAGGAGGTCAAGAGAACAACGGAACAGGAAAGGTAGGGGCCATGATTAGGGATGATTTTCTCTATAAACAGTTTGGGCGGGACAGAGGGAAGAAAGTCAATTTTTTTAATTTGAAGTCTAGAAATTAAGAGGAGAATATGATCAGGGAAAAGGCGTAAAAGTATAAAAGAGTCTGGAAAAGACAAAAAGGAAGTTGGCAGCAACACTAATTCATTCATCGTAGAGAACCAGAGGGGTTGGCAGCAGATGAGGGAAAGGAAATCCACGTGGCAGTGAGGAGCTGGGGAACTGGCACAAGAGAGAATGTGAAGCTGTAGAAAACTGAGTTAGGAAGGGCAGTGAGAAGAAGAGAACATGACTAAGAATAGAAATCCTTAGTAGCCAACGAGAATAAAACAAATGTTCCCTTATTAATATGTGTGTGTTGCATTATATTAAATTCTTTGAAATATTTCCTGTGAAACCCAATCCTCAGGCATGAAAATTACATGTCAAAGCTTCCCAGAACAGGTCACCTAAAAATAACTTCCAGGTAGAGGGAGAGCTGGTGAGCAGGCTGGAGCTGAGTGGTTTGTGGATCCGGTTATGCTCTTTAGATCCAGACAGTACACACTCCAGCAACTCATGCCAAGTTGGAGAAGCATGAGCTCCTGGTGGGCCTCCTCTCCAAGGTTACCAAAGTCTGCTGCACTCTGATTCCTGGTCATCAGCTGAGTAGCTTGGTGTAGCTAGTTTTCAAAATGCAACAGTCACCGTCAATGCATAGGAGCCCTATCATGTCCCTTTAAGCTCCAGAGTCCTAGGATCAGGGTCAGCTTCCTGAGTGGGTAACCTGTGCATTTGCACAGACAGAGCCCTGTGCCCCCGTGGATCTAGCAATTGATTAATGCTCAACTATAATCATCTTGAAATTCTTGATAGTTCATTAGCAAGATCCCAGCATTTTCATTTTGCATGGGGCATCATAAATTATGTAGCTGATCCTGGCTGGGATCTGTGTCCTTCACTCAGACTAAACAAGGACTGAGGTGTCATCATTGGTGGGATCACAGGGACAGCTTCTTTTCTGGACTTCTTTCTGTAGATCACAAACTCCCACACCGAATCTATGAGATCTCACAATGCAGCAATCGTCCAAGGCCTCTTACTGCTTCTATCTTGACTGAGAAGAAAAAGAGGCTGTAATAACAACCCCCACTCCCAAGGTAGACAGGATGATGGAAAAGAAAATCCTTGTAGATGGACGGGTTTCTTGGAGTTCTCTGAAGCTTCAGTTAGGCTTTGCACCATCATCTTTCTGGAGTCAGTTATCAGAAACATCAAGCCCGTGATATAGTAAGGCTTTCATCACCATACAGAGTCAGCAAACGTTTTCTGTAGAGAGCTTTAGAGTAACTATTTTAGGCTTTGTGTTACAGACGGTCTCTGATGCAGCTACTGATCTTTGCCACGGTATGTGAACGCTGGCAAAGACAACACCTACTCAAATAGTCATGTCTGTATTCTGTCAAAACTTTAATTGCGTAAACTATGCGCCCATGTGCCAATGACATTAACACTGAAAAAATATTTTTATCTAATGTACAGACTTTCTACATAGTTTGGAAATTGTTTTGATTGTATGACTGATAGCAAAATAATATCCAATATCATGCGTTGGGCTCACCCATCATGTCTCTTTGGTTCTCTTTAATCTTGAAAAGTTTTGGGTCATTCTTTATCTTTATGACACTGATTTTTTTGTGAGAGGACGGTCATTTACTTGTAGACTATCCCATCTTATGATGGCCCCTTTCATTTTTGACATGGGTAATTGGTGTTTTTGCTATTTTTGTTCAAATATCAGCCTTACCAGATAGTCACTAACTTAACAGTTTTTTGATAAAGCCAACTTTTGTCTTCATTCTATTTAGCATTTGTCTTCTATTACAATAATTTCTACTATTTCCTTGATTGTTTATTTAGGGATAATTTGCTCTTTCTTTTTCAAAAATTTACAAATTTTCTTTTTGTCTTCAAATTTCTATTTATTTATTACTGACTTTCTGCATTATTTACTTTCACTTTAAATTATATCTGATCAGAAAAAAATAATGCCAGTGATTTTATGTTTTGATTTTTTTTTTTCTTGTTAGAACTCCTTTTGTGGCCCAGAATATGATTATTTTTGAAAATTGTAGTGTTCAACAAATGTAAATTAGCTCAAATTTATTGACTAAGGGTTTTTTAATAATCTATATCCTTCAATAGTCAGTTCATAAGAAATGGACACCAGAGGATTTAGGTATAAATGATATTATATTTGCAACTCACTCTTTCACAGTTCAGGGAAAAAAATATATGCATGTGTTTCTTTCATTTTTTGTACTATGTTTATAATTTTTCTGTCAGTGTAAAATTATGAAAAAATTTAAAAATTAAAGCCAAAAATTAAAATAAAAAATATTTTAATTGCAAGAATAGGTGGTGGGCAGGATTTGGCCCACGGGTCATAGTTTGCCAACCCTGCTGTAGAGGAAGGAATCATCACATTGGATCAAAGATCACAGAAAAAAAGTTTGTTCTCTTGGTACCTATTTCACATAACACACACTGAGTCCTTTATTCTCTTGGTATCTCAGTTTCTCTCTCTGCTCTACAAACTTTTTCTTCAATTTATTATTAGATATATGGGAAGCCTTAGGAAAACTGTATAAACTGGTTTGGGACGGCCTGCTGGTCCTTCTTCATTCTTTCCATCCCCCCGGAAGAGTTGCCACATGCACGATATGCTTTATAAAATTAAGTGGAGGGAAGAACCAGAGGAGGCATGCAACAGGTTGAATAAAAGATGAGGAGTGAAAAAGTGAAAAGCGGCAAGAACTTGGAAGGAAAGATGTAGATTGGCTGTAAAATGGGGCAGCAAATTGGAAAGATGCAGATTGGAATGAAAAAAGTTTGAAGCCAAACCACAGAGAATTCAGCCCAATGAGATCACTAGACTGAGGTAGGAAAAGAAACATCACGACATACTTCCAAATGTGTTTCCAGTCTAGGCTCATTAGAAATAAAATCTCTACCATTGTATATTCCTTATACCCGCAGATAATTTGATACTCACTCTGGGATAAAATTGAATAGCTTAGCTTTCCCCAACAAGAGATGTTTCCCTCAGATTGCTGACAACCTGCAGGAACTCACGCAAGACGAGAGGAATGCTGCTTGTGTGTTACTCCTGGAGATGCTATCTCTAGTACATTATGTTTCACAGCCTTTACCATTATTGGCCCTTGTTAGCCACGTCACTTGCTATTCCTGTCACACTTTAAAGTCTTTGCACAAGAAAGCAAAGAACATGCCCATGGATATTTTTTAAATGTCTACAATACTTTCTGCTTGACATATGAAGGTTATCCAAACCACAGTCTACATTAAAAATAAACAAAGCTAAACTCACCTGATGTATTTATATCCAGCCCGCTATAAAAAAAGTGCTCTGTCACCTGTCTCACATTGTTGGGGTTGAAAGGATCCCCAAAAATCCTTGGATGTGAAAAATAAGCTTGAGAGAGAATATGTACTTTGTCTAAGGTTCTAGAACTAATTGGAATTGGTAGCAAGGTACTATGGTTTGAATGTGTCCCCCAACAGTTCACGTGTTGGGAACTTAACCCCTCTGCCCTCATGAATGAATTAAGGGATTAATGAGGGCTCTGCCCTCTGAATGGATTAATGTTGCTATCACGGGAATGGGTTTGTTATAAAGGTGAGCTCTCTCTGGCTCTCGTGTTCTTTCCCTTTCACCTTCTGCTCTCATGAGATGCTGGCACCGCATTCTTGGACTCTACAGCCTTCAGAACTGTGAGATGAATACACTTCTTTTCTTTATAAATTACTCAGTCCGTGGCATTCTGTTATGGCAAAAGAAAATGGACTAAGACACAGGGCAAAGACTCAGTAGACTTATTAAATCATCTATGTAACTACAGAGAGCCTGTTTCAACTTAGGGGAAACAGGAAATTCAGAAACAGGAAGCCCAGAGAAAAATGCCACTGGAATGCGACTGCTCTTGCCTCTAGTTAGGTCATCTGACTTTGCAAAGTCAGAGCTTCTGCACGCAAACCTGCTCCAGCCCCCTTTCACCTCGGGGACAACCTTGCTAGGTAGAAGAGTGGAAAACTGTCACTTGCCAGTCATGTGACATTGGGTAACTATTTGAACATTCTGAGCATCAGCTTCCTCATCAGAAAAATGAGGATAATACACTAAATTCAAGCTTAAGTGATGGAGGAGTGGTGGTGTTTTACAGACAAAGGTGCTAAGAGAGGCAGCAGTGTTGGCATAAAATGGAATGAGATGATGAGTATGACCATGTTCTTTTCAGGAGACAAACTGAGGTACAGCTAAGAAGATTTGACAGGTGCTCACAAACCAAAGCCTTCCAACTGCCAACACCAACCACTCTCTCCCTGAGGTGATCTCTGGCCATTGTAGCCCACTTGGATCACATAGGGCAGACTAAAAATGCTAGGGAGTTAATGTACCCCAGAGGCAGTCCTCAACCAATGATTGAAAAATCCCAGCTGCCTCATCCTGGGATGGTAGCAGGGGAACAACTCTGAAGCACACTGTATACTACCCTCCTCACAGAGCTAAACCTCGGCTGCACACAGGAGTAACCTACTAGATAT
>NW_012151285.1:6279456-6280892 GCF_000956105.1 Propithecus coquereli | reverse complement strand
TATGTTAATCTTTTATGGTGAGGGACCCTAAGTCTTTTTAGGAAGCAAGGAGAGTATAGCTAAAGGAAAAACTGACTATCAAAGAATCTTCTGAGAAACAGCACCCTGCTTGGAAAAAAATGCTCCAAGGGCACTATTTTGGGAACAGTGACCCAGCAGGTTGTCTGCTATTTACACACCCATCACCATCACGTTCACAGCTGGTGCTTCCTGGAATCCTGTCCCAAGAAAGTGGCTGGGGGTAGGGACGGTGGTTACCCTGGAACATACCATTGCAATGAGAAATCTTGAAAGGAAAAAACAGAATCAAAATAACAAACCTGTAACCTGATACCAGCCCTAAATACTCTTCACTAACCATAAGTCAAGAGAAAGTAAAATGATTTCCATCACCCTCATACAGCATGTTCTCCGGGGTTTGCAGAAACAAAAGAGACGGTATGGAGAAAATGCATTGTTCTGTGGTTCGGAAATCAAAGCCTAATTAGTCAGAAGGTAAATTCAACGGGCTTCAGTAATACAACCTATGTCTCAACTATGCCTGTATTGAGCAAGCCCTAAAAGCCAAAGAATGATAAGGCAACTTTAGTGGAGAACATCTCTGTTGACATTACAGGACTCACACTTTAACTTTGAAAGCATGGCCTAAGTGAGGAAAATATTTTAATTGGCCTTTAAGATATTCTTATAGGAGCAAAACCAACTTGTTTAAAGTGTTGTCTGGCTGGTCTCTGGCTTTGGCAGCTCATTATACTGTCTTAATGTCATAAGATTTATTAATCATTACGTCAGTATCTCTAGAAAGCCTTTCAGATTTTATCAATTCTAGGTAAAGTTTATTTATACCTTAGAATGTTCTTAACTGCTTCATGTTAAAGGAAAATATGGAATGAGTTGTAATTTTTACCTCACTTGGTATCCTTTTAAATTACAGTGTTTTGGCCGATTTTGTTCATATACTCCTTCGAGCCTGGGATGTCTTTTATCCCCTCCCCGTCTCCCAAAATTCTCCTTATCACTGAAGGTCTAACTCAGATACCACTTCCTCCATGAACCTGTTCCTCATACCCCATTAGCATTAACCAAACTCCCAACTCCATCACTTCTATCTTCACTGAGCATTTATAATGATCATTTTCCTTTAAATTACAGTTATTTTTCCTTGTTTTCCTGAACTAAAACACCTTTGGTGGAAAAGATAGCATCTTATTCATTTTGCATCCCAGGAAATGGATGGGGTGTCTGGAATTAGTAAGCATCTATTAATAATAATGATTGATTAAATTACATGAAATTGTGTGTTTTATCAGATAGAAGTTTTCAGTTTACTCTCTCGGTTTGTTTGAAGTAGTTTGCTCATTTCAATAATGACATGAGACACAAGCCTCAATCACTTAGAAGAAGTAGTTCTAGTGCCTCCCCCATCTAGATTTAAT
>NW_012151285.1:6277318-6279406 GCF_000956105.1 Propithecus coquereli | reverse complement strand
ACAAAAGAAAAAAAAATCAGAGCTTTCTACCTCTAAAGCCTTCTTATTCTTAATAATTTCTAAATAAGCTTCCTTCTCAAACAATAGTTTTCACTGAATGAATTGCTTACACAGGTCCCATTTTGACTGAACATTCTCTGTCTTTGGGCCAATGGGTTGCATCATAGTTAAATTTGGATGCATCAAAGTCATCAGCCAGCACTCTCGGCACCATGGGGCAGACTTCTAAGGCAATAGTAAATACTGTCTGAGCACTGAATTTATCTTTAGAGTACACCATCAATGAATGATTTTTATTTGCCTTCCCTAGAGCAAGGCTTTTGTAATGTTGAACAGGCTTGTTCTTTCAAATTGTACTTTCCAGATCACAAAAGATTTCACAAGGAGGTAGAGTTACCTACATCCTGACTCCTGAACAAGGCAATGTGTTAACAGTTGGTAGGAAAAACAACTTTCCTTTATGATTTTACCTCTTCTCTTACCACTCTCCTTAAGCACCTTTAGTCCCTTCCCTCTGGGCTTTTTTATTGGGTTTTCCTCACCAATTCAGTTCTACCTGTTTCCAGGTGAAGAGAAGAGGATGGGGAATGAGGCTTCCCAATGACGCATCAAGTATCTACAAGACATTGAGACCTTTCTTAGTGCTATGGTTTGAATGTATCCCATAAGTTTCATGTGCTGGAAACTTAATCTCTAATGCAACAGTGTTGGGAGGTAGGGCCTAATAACAGGTGGTTAAGTCATGAGGGCTTTGTCCTCCTAAATGGATTAATGTCATTATTGTGGGAGTGGGTTAGTTATCATGAGAGTGGGTTTGTTATAAAAGCGAGTTCAGCTCACTCTCTCCTTCTCACCTTCCAGCATGGGATGACACAGCAAGAAGGTTCTTGCCAGATGCCAGTACCTTGCTGTTGGACTTCCTATCCTCCAGAACCGTGAGCCAAATAAACTTCCGTTTGTTATAAATTACCCAATCTGTGGTATTCTGTTAATGCAGCATCAAACAGACCTATACACTGAGCACCAAGACTGAACTCCTCTTAGGGTATTTCCTGAGTATTATCATGCTACATATCTATCTCTGCCTCTTCCTGCACCCTGAGCCTGTGCCAACTGCCACCTCTCTTCTCTTACTCTAGCCATGACTCCAGATGGAAAAATAAGACTAAAGGGAGGAAAAAACTCATATACAAATCACTAGAATTTATAGAGCACTTACTATATGTGGTGATAAGTGTCTCAGAAACATGATGTCAATTAATCTTCACAAACAACCCTATTAATTATTCCTATTTTATAAGTAAGGATATTAAGACATAGGGACCACACAACTCGTAAGTGGCAAGCGGAGGTCTGAATCCTAGTTTGAGGTCACTACTGCGCTATGTGAACAGGACTGATGACGGCCAAGTACTATTATTATTATTAACACAATATTAAAGCACTCTCTGGAGTTAGGATTCAGGGAAAGATGATTTGGAACCATAAAGTCAGATATTTTCTTATTAGTCTAGGGCAGATGTTCTCAACTAGAGGTGATTTGGGCCCCCCAACCCCACCCCAAGAACATTTAGCAATGTCTGGAGACATTTTTTCGTCACAACTGGGGACTGCTACTGGCATCTAGTGGATAGAGGTCACGAATGCTGCTAAAAATCCCACACTGCACAAGATGCCCTCCATGGCAAAGAATTACCCAGCCCAAAATGTCAATAGTGTCGAGGTCCAGGCACCACCTGCAGGGATTTGGTCTAATTGGCGTATTTCCTTCTCCCCACCTCATGCTTCTCTGTGGATTTTGATTCTCTATGTCCTCTTTAACTGTCTTGTTTTATGTTAATCTTTTATGGTGAGGGACCCTAAGTCTTTTTAGGAAGCAAGGAGAGTATAGCTAAAGGAAAAACTGACTATCAAAGAATCTTCTGAGAAACAGCACCCTGCTTGGAAAAAAATGCTCCAAGGGCACTATTTTGGGAACAGTGACCCAGCAGGCTGTCTGCTATTTACACACCCATCACCATCACGTTCACAGCTGGTGCTTCCTGGAATCCTGTCCCAAGAAAGTGGCTGGGGGTAGGGACGGTGGTT
>NW_012151285.1:6274302-6277268 GCF_000956105.1 Propithecus coquereli | reverse complement strand
CATTTTCCATGCTTTTAGCTCTTTCTTCTTTTCTCTCAGGGATACCTATAATTTGAATGTTAGTTCACTTCGCATGGTCCCATATCTCTCTCAGTGACTGCTTAGATTTTTTTTACTCTTCTCTGCCTCTTTAAATGACTGGGTTATCTCAAGAGCCCTGTCTTCAAGCTCTGAGATTCTTTCTTCTCCTTGGTTTAGCCTATTATTAAAGCTTTCTGCTGTATTTTGAAATTCCCTAAATGACTCTTTCATTTATTTAAGTTCTATTATATCTTTTTTTATGTTACCTAGCTTTCCAGTGATTTTTTCACTTTTTTCATTGATTTCCTCAAAATTTTGGGCGGGTCTTATTTTTGTTGGTTTTCAACTTTTCTTCAATTCCATTCATCTTATTTGCCATCCATATTCTGAATTCCATTTCTGTCATTTTAGCAAATTCCTTGTGGGTGGAGTCCACTACTGTACCTCCATTTTGTTCCCTTGGGGATGTTGAACTATTTTGTTTTCTTCATGTTGCCAGGGTTTTTTTTTACTGTTTTCTTCTTATCTGGCTCAGAGGTCATTTTCTCAGCCTCTAGGGGGAACAGCTGGGAGGAAGGTCAAGGCTGCCTCTCCAAACCAGAATGACTGCTCATGAGAAAAGGGCTGCAATCCCCAACTGGCTGTCAGGAGTGAGCTCCACCCTTCTTGCGTTACCCCTGCCCTCTGGTGTCTGGTTGCACATGTTCATACCAGAACGCGCTGCACTCGGTTACTTTGGTTTTCTTTCCTTGAATTCATCCTGCCAGACTTCTTGACAGGAGTAGGTCCTTTGACATTGGCTCATGAGACTTCCTTTTGCAGTCACTGGTCTCAGGGCTGGGACAGATGAGTTTTCTCTCATAGGACCTCTCAGTCCTTTTATCTCCTCTGTGCACCCCCCAGTGCCTTCCCTTTTTTTCATCTCAGTCTCCAACATAGTTGTCAGTTGTTCTGACCTTTATGCTTCCTGTATGGATGAGTAATGAGGAATCAGGGCGTTGAGAAAGTGTGGAAAGAAGGGGAAGAAGGTCTCATTGTATCTCCAAGACGCTTGTTACCAAAACCTCAACACTTGTCCATGTGGCCAAATCAGAAGAAAGAGGACAAGTGTTTTGGGGAGGAGGAAAGAGAATTTTTATTACTTTGCAGGAAAAGACAGAAAAATGGTAGACTTTCTCATCTCAAAATCCAAATTTCCTGAACATTGGCAGAAATACAGAGCTTTTAATGGTAGGGCCACTCAGTTCTAGGCTGTTGTGGTTAACTATTCTAATGGGCCCATCTTTGCCAAAGACAAAGCCTGTGAAATCCACCAGCTGCCCACCTCTCAGGGCTGGCCCTGCCTGGAATAAGAACAAAAGGCCTTCTCCCTGCTCCTCCCTACCACTGCCCTAAGGCAGGGATGCAGGTTTCAGTTCTCAAAAAGAGTTGGGGAAGTTTCAAAAAGACAGTTGCCTTTTTTTTCAGGCCATTCCCTGTTACAGACTGTGATCTCTCACAGCCAGAGGTGACCTTTTCACAGAGGTATTATTCCTCTGCTCAAATAGCATGCACTTCTCTTACTCCAGACTTTCTTTTTTTAGCCATGTACCATGCCATGGGGACCACTGGAGATTGGAAGAAGGAAAAGATCATTTATACTCTCTACCTAATATAACCCTTTAAGTCTGTCCAAAAGATGAGTTCGATTTCTTCCTCACCACAGACATAGAATACTGGGGAAAGAGAGAGGTTTTTTTTACTGCATGGAATGCCATAGGCAGCATCTGACCACGTAGAGAGTTGTCTGTTTGCCCGACCTTATGTCATGGTTAGTCTAAAAAAGCAGAGGATTTCTGAGTGTGCCCTGTATGGAAATACCACTACGTTTTCATTTAGAGCCCCACCATCCCATATCCCCTTTCCCAGCTCAGAGATACTCAGGCTTTGTTCTCCCCTTCTCCAACTTTCATCCAAAAAGTACCCTTCTCCTCATGTTCAGCCTACTACTCACTCCCAGATAGGGGGCCAGTAAGGAAGATGCAACTCTTCTTCAGTCATCTAAAGCACAACCAATGTAGCATCTCATGGTACCAAAGTCAGTGGTGTGGGTTCCTTCCCCACCAGTTTCTGAGGGATTGAAGGTCATTGCTCTAAGGTCCTGTCATGGACTGAGTTGTGTCCCCCTAAAATTCACATGTTGAAGGCTTAACGTCCAATGTGACTCTATTTGGACAGAGTTTTTAAGAAGGTAATTAAGGTTAAGTGAGGTCACAAGAGTGGGGCCCTAATCCAACAGGACTTGTGTCCTTATGAAAAGAAGAAGAGACACCAGGAGTGAACGTGCACAGAGAAAAGGCTATGTAAGGACACAGCAAGAACATAGCCACCTGCAAGTCAGGAGAAAATCAACCTGCCAAGATCTTAATCTTGGACTTCTAGCCTCCGGAACTGTGAAAAAATAAATTTCTGTTGTTTAATCCACTCAATATGCTGGTATTTTGTTGTGGCAGACCTAGAAAACTAATAAAGGTCGAGTTGCATTTTATACTCTGGCCAGGATCCTGACTAGTCTGCTAGCAGATATGAGCTCTCTCCAGATGTCAGTGATCTCAGGCCTACCTAGGGCCCCAGGGTTTAAGACAAGAGCCAGTCTTTGGACTGAAGCTTCTGGCATTACCCCTATGTGATATGTAACTACTTTTTCTATTGCAAAAGTTTTATACTGGGTTGTGGGTTAGCTAAGTTACAATGTTTGGAACTTATCTTTTAGGTCAGTAACATACTGGAGGTCTTTGTTGGCTCCCCTAAAATGAAGGTCAAGGATCCTACTAGAACCTTCAATGAAGCAGAACAAAGCCAGAGGTTTGGTTCCTAATGAGATGATATATGTGCATTCGGACACCAATATTTGGATTTCATTGTCTTTTCTATGCCACATGTAAATTTTCTAGTGTATTATTAAA
>NW_012151285.1:6259052-6262252 GCF_000956105.1 Propithecus coquereli | reverse complement strand
ATGATGAGTTGAGGGTTTGAATTTATTGAGATTGAGATGCCTATACAACATTCAATAAGAAATGTCCACAAAAGAGATGAATACCAGGACTTGAGCTCAGGAGAATTCAAAATATGTGTTTTGTGTGTGTATATAAAATATTGAAATATATACATGTGTATAAAATTATCAATATGAGAATAGTGAACTTCAGCCATAGTCATGTATGAAAGATTGATAAAAAGAATGCGAAGGAGACAGAGAGAGAAAAACCCAAGTGTCAGAAGGAAAACCCAGGGAATGAGGTTCCATGTTAGTAAAGAAATGATATTTTTTTTTCAACAATGTCAATTCTTCTGAGAAGTTCAACAAGAAAAGCAATAAAAGGTGTTTGAATTTAGTAACATACAAGGTCATTGTTGACATTAACATGAGTAGTTTCAGTGGAATGATGAGTGCCCAAGCCAGATTATAAATGATGGAATGGTGAGTGGGAGAGAAGAAAATGGAGATAAGTGTGCATGACCCTTTCAAGTTGTTATTGAAGAGGACAAGAGAAACTGGGCAATGCTGGAGAGCAAAGTGAGATAGAGAGAGTATTTCATTATTTTAAGATGGGAGTGACTGAAACTGCCCTTTATAAAGTAAAGGGCCGTGAGGTGGGAACTGTGGTAGTAGCCTAAACTCTGCAAAGGTATAGGCATAGTTAAAAAACATGACCAGCCATTGCTCCCTAGCTTGCCTTTCTATAATCATTTACCGCTTAGGAATCATGTGTCCTTGACCAGCATAAGATCTGTGACTTCCCCAGTTGCCTCTGTAGCTAGCATTGCTATCATAAAACCTAAGACTGGTCTTTGAGATATCTTCCAGACTCTGCATTTGAAGGGACCAACTGACACCAACCGGACCAGCGGTCATACATGGGAACTAATCCAACAGGTCCTGCAAGCCTCAACCCAGAATTGTCTCAGTACAAGAAGATAATTTCTGCCCCCCAACCCTATGAGTTCATCCCCAGCTAACCAGCAGACTCAACCCACTAGCCTTTTGTCCACCAAACTACCTTTAAAAACCTTAGGCTCAAAATTCTCAGGGAGATGGATTTAAGAAATTTCCCCTCTCTCTTCACTCAGCACCCTGTAATATTAAACTCTTCTGCTGCTGCAGGCACTGCTGTCTCAGAGTATTGGCTTCCTTTTGAGCAGCAGACAGTGCAACCTGGTTGGGCAATAATGTGACTGTTCAAATGCCATTATAAAAGATCCAGTAGAGAGAGAGAGATTGGAGAGGGGTAAGGGATAAAGAGAGGGAAGACATCAATATGCAGTGACCTCTAAGGCACATGGACAGAAAAGCCTCCTGAAGAGGAGTTAGAGGTTCTATTTCTTTACGTTCTTAAGGGAAATTGGTCCCTTTTTTATTCAAGGAAGGGGAGAAAACTAAGAGAGATAGTGTAGCAAAGATAGGCAATGTCAAGAAGAATTTGCAGACTTTTGGGAGTTTCAATGGTGACACCTCAAGCCTGGAAGTAGGTAGGGTAAGCAGCCTGGATTGGGATTCCTTTTCAAAACTTGAGGCATGAAGAAAACATGGGAGAATTTCCTACGCCTCTAGAGGCAGGCTACCTAACGTAAGAGTGGACCCCACAGGGCCAGCAGCTTATCTGCCTGGTGGTTTAGCTGCACCAGCCCAGAATGAAGTGCATTTCAGAGACTTCTTGCCCCACTAGTAAGCTGCTATGTATAGTCCTATTCTGAGAGAAGCTGACACAAGTGTGGTAAGAGTACAGGAAGGACTGTGGACTGTTGTTATTCTATTTATTATTGAAAATGTTTTTTACTAAAATTTGTGCATTTGGTTTTCTGTAAGCATTAAGTGTTTCTGTTATCTGTGTTCTGTGTCTATGCAAGACACAGAATATCCAATTTGAAGAAGTTCAAGCAATAAGAAACCTTGTGATAGGGCAATGCAAGGTTCTTTAATTCAGAGGCTAGACAATGTCATCAAGAACCTTGATGCCTTCTGTGTTTCAGTCTTGGCACCCTTGATACATAAGGTGACTCCTTTACAGTCCAAACATGGCTGCTGCAGCCAACAACTCCAGGCACAACAATATCCAGGGAAAAGAAGGTGAGTTTCCCAGAGTGTCTCAATTGTTTTTAGCAAGGGAATGTCCAGAAGCTCCCCAACTGACTTCTACTGGCTAGATGTAGTCACATGCCCATGCCTAAGTCAATACCTGCAGAGGGAATGAGTCTACCGTGGTTGCCTTAGACCAATCATAGTTCACTCCCTGGGGCGCATTAGGTTGTCACCTACCTGAGCTCATGGCAAAGTGACAACAGGACAAAATCAAGCCTCTGCCCTGAAGGAACAGGGGATGGGATGGTGTAAGGCAGGCAAACAACTATCTCAGCAGAATTAAAGAACACATTTGGCAAAGGAAGAGGTCTGGTCACAAGTAAAGAACCTCTGTTATTAGACTGTAAACCAGTCTTGTCCTCCTAAAGATGAAAGACAAGGTCCCAAACAGTGTTTGATTTCAAAGAGATAGTCAAAAGACTAGCTAGTGAATTCATTTATTTATTCAACAAAGTTAATGAAGACTTTTGTGTTTATGAGACACCATTAAAGTTCTAAAGAAAATTTTCCAAATCTAAATAACTTTACTTATGAACAAGCCCTCCAAAATCCCACAAGAAGTTTTCTTTTAAAAGTAAATGTTTACACTTGATAACATTCTCTACGGTACAAAAGAATTGTCCTAATTTTTTTTCTTATTCCAGCATTACGTTTTTAATTAACAAAGAAGTATATGTATTTATGGTGTACAACATGATTGTTTAAAATATGTCTACATTGTGGAATGGCTATGTCAAACTAATTAACACAGTCATTAACTCACATATTTATCATTTATTTACGATGAGAACACATGAAATCTACTTTCTTAGCAATTTCAAGTATATTATACGTTATTATCCATAGTCACCATATGGTATACTAGATCTTGTGGACTTATTTCTCATTTCTAACTGAAATTTTGCACTCTTTGACCAACATTTTCCCAATTCTGCCCCCACCCCCAGCCCCTGTTAACAACCATCTAAACTCTGCTTTTATGTATTCAACTTTTTTAGATTCTACATATAAGTAAGATCATATGGTATTTGTCTTTCTGTGCCTGGCTTATTTCACTTAACATAATGTCCTCCAAG
>NW_012151285.1:6257069-6259002 GCF_000956105.1 Propithecus coquereli | reverse complement strand
TGTCCATAGATTTTGATAGCTTGTGTGCCCTTTGTCATTCAGTTCAAAAGAATTTTTTGATCTCCATCTTAATTTCATTCTTGACCCAATAATTGTTCAACAGTAGGTAGTTTAATTTCCATGACTTTGTATAGGTTTGAGTGTTTCTCTTGTGATTGATTTCTAGTTTTATTTCATTGTGGCATGAGAACGTACATGGTATGATTTCAATTTTTTTGAATTTGTTGAGACCTAATTTGTTTTGTAGCCTAAGATATGATCAATCTTGGAGAATGTCCCATGTGATGCTGAGAAGAATGTATTCTGTAGTTTTTGGGTAGAAGGTTCTGTAAATGCCTGTTGGGTCCATTTGATTTAGAGTTTGGTTTAAGTCCATTGTTTCCTTATTTATTTTCTGCTTTGATGATTCGTCAAGCTCTGACAGTGGGATGTTGAGGTCTCCAGCAATTACAATGGTGATATTTATTTCTTTGTTTAGCTCCAGTAAAATTTACTTTATGTATCTGGGAGCTCCTATTTTGGGTGCATATATATTTAGGATCATTATGTCTTCTTGTGGAATTGCTCCCTTTACCATTATATAATGACCCTCTTTGTCTTTCTTTATCTTGTTGGCTTAAAGTCAATGTTTTCTGATATGAGAATGTCTACACAGGCTCTCTTTTGATTTCCATTTGTGTGGAATATTTTTTCCATCCTTTCACATTGAGCCTGTGTGCATCCTTGTGGTTTAGATGTGTTTCCTGGAGACAGTAGATGTTTGGGTTGTGTTTTTTCATCCATTCAGCCAGCCTATCTCTTTTGAGAGAAGCATTCAGTCCGTTAATGTTAATTGATAGCATTGATATCTGGGATGTCGGTCTCTTCATCCTGTTGGATAGTCCCTTATTCCCTTGTTTTATGTCTTATTCTATTATTTTATAAAAATTGTGAGTTTGAGGGTGTTTTGGGGTGAATTTACACTGGTGAGTATCTGTTGTGCTGATTTGTGTATAATGCCGTTCTGAGTATTTTGTGCAAGGTAGGTCTGGTCATGGCAAATTCCCTCAGTATTTGCTTGTTTGGAAAAGACTTAATTTCTCCATCGCTTATGAAACTTAGTTGTGCAGGATACAAAATTCTAGGCTGGTAGTTGTGCAGTTTAAGTCAATTGAAGACAGGGCCCCAATCCCTTCTGGCCTGTAAGGTTTCCACTGAGAAATCTGCAGTTAGCCTGATGAGTTTTCCTTTGTAGGTTATTTGATGTTTTCATCTTGCTGCTTGTAGAATTTTCTCCTTCATTTTGACTTTGGCCAGGTTGATTATTATGTGTCTTGGAGATGATCTATTTACTGTGACTCTTCCTGGTGTTTGATGTCCATCTTGTATTTGTATGTCTGAATTTCTGGGGATATCAGGGAAGGTTTCTTCAATAATTTCCTCAAATACATTTTCTATGCTTTTAGCTCTTTCTTCTTTTCTCTCAGGGATACCTATAATTTGAATGTTAGTTCACTTCGCATGGTCCCATATCTCTCTCAGTGACTGCTTAGATTTTTTTTACTCTTCTCTGCCTCTTTAAATGACTGGGTTATCTCAAGAGCCCTGTCTTCAAGCTCTGAGATTCTTTCTTCTCCTTGGTTTAGCCTATTATTAAAGCTTTCTGCTGTATTTTGAAATTCCCTAAATGACTCTTTCATTTATTTAAGTTCTATTATATCTTTTTTTATGTTACCTAGCTTTCCAGTGATTTTTTCACTTTTTTCATTGATTTCCTCAAAATTTTGGGCGGGTCTTATTTTTGTTGGTTTTCAACTTTTCTTCAATTCCATTCATCTTATTTGCCATCCATATTCTGAATTCCATTTCTGTCATTTTAGCAAATTCCTTGTGGGTGGAGTCCACTACTGTACCTCCATTTTGTTCCCTTGGGGATGTTGAACTATTTTGTTTT
>NW_012151285.1:6243647-6246419 GCF_000956105.1 Propithecus coquereli | reverse complement strand
TAAGAGTGGACCCCACAGGGCCAGCAGCTTATCTGCCTGGTGGTTTAGCTGCACCAGCCCAGAATGAAGTGCATTTCAGAGACTTCTTGCCCCACTAGTAAGCTGCTATGCATAGTCCTATTCTGAGAGAAGCTGACACAAGTGTGGTAAGAGTACAGGAAGGACTGTGGACTGTTGTTATTCTATTTATTATTGAAAATGTTTTTTACTAAAATTTGTGCATTTGGTTTTCTGTAAGCATTAAGTGTTTCTGTTATCTGTGTTCTGTGTCTATGCAAGACACAGAATATCCAATTTGAAGAAGTTCAAGCAATAAGAAACCTTGTGATAGGGCAATGCAAGGTTCTTTAATCCAGAGGCTAGACAATGTCATCAAGAACCTTGGTGCCTTCTGTGTTTCAGTCTTGGCACCCTTGATACATAAGGTGACTCCTTTACAGTCCAAACATGGCTGCTGCAGCCAACAACTCCAGGCACAACAATATCCAGGGAAAAGAAGGTGAGTTTCCCAGAGTGTCTCAATTGTTTTTAGCAAGGGAATGTCCAGAAGCTCCCCAACTGACTTCTACTGGCTAGATGTAGTCACATGCCCATGCCTAAGTCAATACCTGCAGAGGGAATGAGTCTACCGTGGTTGCCTTAGACCAATCATAGTTTACTCCTGGGGTCCATTAGGTTGTCACCTACCTGAGCTCATGGCAAAGTGACACCAGGACAAAATCAAGCCTCTGCCCTCAAGGAACACGGGATGGGATGGTGTAAGGCAGGCAAACAACTATCTCAGTAGAATTAAAGAACATATTTGGCAAAGGAAGAGGTCTGGTCACAAGTAAAGAACCTCTGTTATTAGACTGTAAACCAGTCTTGTCCTCCTAAAGATGAAAGACAAGGTCCCAAACAGTGTTTGATTTCAAAGAGATAGTCAAAAGACTAGCTAGTGAATTCATTTATTTATTCAACAAAGTTAATGAAGACTTTTGTGTTTATGAGACACCATTAAAGTTCTAAAGAAAATTTTCCAAATCTAAATAACTTTACTTATGAACAAGCCCTCCAAAATCCCACAAGAAGTTTTCTTTTAAAAGTAAATGTTTACACTTGATAACATTCTCTACGGTACAAAAGAATTGTCCTAATTTTTTTTCTTATTCCAGCATTACGTTTTTAATTAACAAAGAAGTATATGTATTTATGGTGTACAACATGATTGTTTAAAATATGTCTACATTGTGGAATGGCTATGTCAAACTAATTAACACAGTCATTAACTCACATATTTATCATTTATTTACGATGAGAACACATGAAATCTACTTTCTTAGCAATTTCAAGTATATTATACGTTATTATCCATAGTCACCATATGGTATACTAGATCTTGTGGACTTATTTCTCATTTCTAACTGAAATTTTGCACTCTTTGACCAACATTTTCCCAATTCTGCCCCCACCCCCAGCCCCTGTTAACAACCATCTAAACTCTGCTTTTATGTATTCAACTTTTTTAGATTCTACATATAAGTAAGATCATATGGTATTTGTCTTTCTGTGCCTGGCTTATTTCACTTAACATAATGTCCTCCAAGTTGGTTCATATTGTTACAAATGACAGAATTTTCTTCTTTTTTAAGGCTGAACACTATTCCATTGTGTATACAGTACATTTTCTTTATGCATTCATCCATTGATGGGCACTTAGATTGACTCCATGTCTTGGCTATTGTGAATATGCTGCAGTGAACATGGGAATACAGACATCTCTCCACATATGGATTTCATTTCCTTTGGAAATATGCACAGGAGTAGGATCGCTGAATCACATGGTTGTTCTATTTTTGTCCTAAATCTTCATAATGTCCTTAAATATCAAAATTTCAAAGGGCAGAATGAAACTTTCCCTGAAATCCACAGGACGAATGGAAGACACAATGAGAGTAGTTTTGTTTTATCAGACTTATCTCAATACTCTTCCCTATCTTTTGCCTTCAGCTGTCTCCCACTACTCCTCAATACTTTTGTCACATCTCTTATTCTTTTCCTCCCCTAACCTCTCTCCTTTCCCCATCCCTCATCATGTGTCATCATGATTTTGTGCCATTTTCCCTCTTCTTTCCCATTTTCCCATCTGTCTTTCTCTGTTTGTCTTTGTCTCCCCATTCTCATCTTCCCTGAACTGGTCCTCTTGTGTCAAGTAACGCAAATGGCCTTAGATAGGAAAAGTCCTTTATTACCTAAAAAACACATTTCACATATATTATCTCATTTCATGAGCCCAAGATGGCCTCACCTCCATGTCTAGGCCTCAGAACAAATAGGTGGATGGCTGAGAACCACCTTCTTGCCACCTGGTCCTTCATCATTCCATAATCTAATCTGAGCCTTTCTTACATGTGACTTGCTCCCAACAGGGAAAAAAATGCAGACTGCAAGACTTCTTAAGGGCTTGGCTCAGAAATCATACATCTTGGTTTCTGTCCATTATATTGGCCAGTGCAAGTCACAAATCTGGCCCTGGTGCAAAGAGAAGAGAAATTGACCCCACCTCTTGATGGGAAGCGTAGGAAAAGGTCTTCTAGGATGGAACAGATTATTGTAGCCATTTTTGGAAAGAATCTGCCACAGATGGTAATGTGATCAATAAAACTTCAAAATTGCCATTTAGAGATCAGCCATATTTCAAAAATAGCAAGTTGAAAATCTCCACTTTGTCTAGACAGAAGACCAATGAGGAGCATGGAATAGAATATAAAGGAATAAGCACAAATACATGCA
>NW_012151285.1:6234036-6243453 GCF_000956105.1 Propithecus coquereli | reverse complement strand
TAATTCCCTGGAGATTCATCCAAGTTGTTGTGTGTATCAGTCTTCCTTCTTTGTTTCTTATTGCTGAGTAGTATTCCATGGCATCGGTGTGCCACAGTTTGTTTAACCACTCACCTGTTAAATGGTTTGGGCTAATTCCAGTTTAGGCTATTACAAACAAAGCTTCTATTAAGATAAATACTCATGAACAGTTTCTGTATGAACATGTTTTCTTTTTCCTGCAATAAACATCCAAAAGTCCCATTTCCGGGTCTTACGGCAAGTCCAGGTTTAGTATTGTAAGAAACTACCAAAGTTCTTCACATTGGCTACAATTTTACATTCTCACCAAGTATGTAGGAGTGGTGGAGATTATCTGTATCCTTGCTAGCATTTGGTGTTGTCACCATATTTTAGCCATTCTGATAGGCATTCGGTGGAATCTCATTGTGATTTCAAGTTGTGTTTTTCTAGTGGCTAAAAATGTTGAATATCTTTTCATGTGCTTATTTGCCATCTTTATGTCTTCTTCATTGAAATGTTTGTTCAAGTCTTTTGCCTTTTTCTAATTGAATTTTTTTTACTTTAATTGAGTTTTGTTTAATATCTTTACATATTCTAGGTACGAGCCTTTGTTAGATAAGTGGTTTATAAATATTTTCTCTCAGTCAATAGTTCTCTTTTCATCCTTTTCACGTGGACTTTCACAGAGCCAGAGTTGTTAATTTTCATAAAGTCGAATTTATCAATTTTTCCTTTTATGTACTTTAAGGTGCAGGTTAATAAGTCTTCACAAGATGCACTATTTAATGTGCCACTTCTCCAGGGTAACCTCTGGAAAAATATATAATTCATTGCAAAGTCATATCTAACACCATAGCCAGAGAAACTCCAAATGAATCAAAAATGTAGACATAAAAAAATAAAACAAAAATGTTCCAAAATAATACATAAGTGAATTTATGGGTATAAGTGAATACTTAGGTAAATTTATGGGCATAAGTGAATATGCAAATGAATAAAATGGGCATTTCATGGGATTAAATAAAAATACAAATGGCCCTTAGACATATGAAAGATATTAAGCCTCCTTAAAAATAAAATAAAGACAAATTAAAACTGCACAGGAATATCAGCCCCACATATCAGCTTGTCAATATTAAAGTTTAGCCCCACATTTTATCGGTAAGTGTTTCAGTCAAGGTCATTTAAAGAAAGAAGGCACATGCAGACAGGGTGAGTGTTTACAAAGGGAACACTTAAAGATGCAGATTAAGGGAAACCAACAGGCAAAATTTGCAAAAGCTGAAAGCTATAACCTCAAGGAGCAAGGAGAGGAAGTGATTACCAGAGCCCAGAGAGAGCGGAAGTTTAAGACAGACTCCAGGTCTTTGGTAGATGGATTTAGTCAACCTAAAACAACCTGGCATGAAAAGGGCAGGGGATATAAGTGCCATGATTTCACTCTCCTTCCTCTCCAACCTCCTGCTGGTCCCTTTTATTGGATGAGCCTGATAGGAAGCCACAGGACAAGGTAGTCTCTTGATGCTGGACATTAAGATTAGCCTTCCTGGTTCCTCAAAAAGCTGAAAATAGAACTACCATACTATCCAGCACTCTCCCTTCTGGGTATATGTTGAAAGGAACTGAAGTCAGTATGTTGAAGAGACATCTGCACTCTCATGTTCATCGCAACATTATTCATGATAGCCAGGATAAGTGTCCATCAGCGGATGAATGGATAAATGAAATGTGGTATATAACACAATGGAATACAATTGAGACATTTAGTAAAGGAAATTCTGTCATTTGCAACAACATGGATGAACCTGGAGGATATTATGCTAAGTGAAATAAGCCAGGCACAAAACAGCAAATACTTCATAATCTCATGTATACATGGGATCTAAAAAAGTCAAACTTACAGAAATAGAGAGTAGAATGGTGGTTATCGGAGGCTGAGGGAAGAAGGGATTAGGATTTGTTGGTCAAAAGGTACAAAGATTCAGCTGGACAGAAGGAATCGGTTGTTAGATCTATTGCACAGTCATGTGTCCATAGCCATGATATAAAATAATGCATGTTTCAAAATTGCTAAGAGAGTAAATTTCAAATGTCTCATCACAAAAAATGATGTAGTTAAGTGAAATAATGGGTACTATAATTAGCTTTATTTAATCATTCTACATTATATACATATATGCCATAAAGGAAAATTTAAAAATCCCAGGATCCCCACAGTCTTTATGCCAAAGGTAAAGTCATTCCTAGAGGCTGAGTCACTCTCTTCCCAAATGAATAGCTACTAGTTCACAATCTTGCGTCAAAGCATTATACATTAGCCAGACATCCACAGAAAGGCAAAAGGGTTCAGGCATCTCCGGATGACTGCCCCCACAAATCATTCATAAGTAAACTTTTGGCTGGCCTGGAAACCTTTTAAGATGTATATCCTCCCATAAACAAGGATATGTCAGTTGTAACTTTAGCTCTGCCATCTAAGTCTGGCTCCTAAAACTAAAGTCTGTTTGATTCCACACTGATAATGTCCATTACAAGTTTATCTTCCCAGGTACAAAACAAAGACAAGATGAGATCAATCATTCCTCCACCCACCCTGAGACACCACACAATTGATTCTTCCTTTACTCCTTTTATTCTTTAAATGTTCATCTTATGTTACGTAAAATGTAGATTTACCGGGCACTAACTAAGGTCTCATAAGAATGTAACCATTCACCTCACCACCTACCCTCTCCTCTTCCTACATGCTTTTCCCCATTTAAGCAATTATCTAAATGCTAAGCCTCCTGGAAATCTCTTTGTATAACACCTGACCACTGATGTGCCTGTGACCCTTTTTTTCCCAGACACACCCTCATACTCTGGTTTAATAAACCTCAGTTGATTGAGACTCTTGCCTCAGTCACTCATTTCAGTTAACAATATACATCAAAACATCACATTGTACCCCATAAACATACACAGTTGTAATTTGTCAATTAAAAATAATATTAATTTTTAAAAAAGAGTATATAAAGTGGGGACTCATTTAGATACAACAGTTATTTTACAAATATTATTTTTATTTCTAGTAAAGTGTTTCATGGTTTGCTATTGAAAGTTGTTCAAAATATTGAAGGAAAAACGAAAAAGATTAGCTTCCCAGGGTATAGATCAGTATGAAGAATGCTGAAGAGTGGATTGGGAGGAGCAAACGGAAACCATTCAGCCCAGCAAGGTTGTGGGAACCTGCCCTGTCATTATGACTGATGGACATGCAAATTGGCAAACCCGTAAAGAGGGCGATTATCAAAATACCACTAACTGCAGTGCACCTACCCTTTAACCCAGCAACCCCACTTCTGGGAATTTATCGTAACTATATCCACACTCATAGGCAATGTTGCGTGTTCAAGGTTATTCATTGAAGCATCATGCTTAATGTAAAAAGATTGAAAACAACCCAAGTGTCTATTTATATGGGCCTGGTAAAAAAAAAGCAGTAGTACAGTTGCATAATGGTATATTATGCAGCTATCAAAAAAGAATGAGGAAGAGCTCTAGATATCGACATGGAAAGATTGCCAAAATGTGTTAAACAAAAAGTAAGGTGCAAAACAGCTAACTTGTTAAATGCGGAGAAGAATAAGACTCTATTGTCTGCATAAAAACAATAGTGAAACTGCCTACATTAAAATAATGTAAGGCCATAAGGCAGAAATAGTTGGTGTCTATAAATAGTTATGGTTTCTATAAAAGTATAGATATAGCCAAAAGTTAACGAGCCATTGTTCCCTAACTTCCCTACTCCTGTAACTGCTTGCTATGTAAGTGGCATGTATTCTCCTTGACAGGGACAGGATTTGTGACTTCCCCAACTGCGAGAGCATCACTATTGTAAAACCTAAGATTGGTCTTTGAGATATCTTCCAGACTTTGCATTCAGGAGGACTCACTGATGTCAACTGGACCCATAGACATCTGTGAGAACCAATCCAACAAACCTTGAGACCCCCTACCCAGGAAATGTCCCAGCCAGGAAGACAATTTCTGCTTCCCAACCCTGTTAGTTCATCCCCAACCAATCAGCAGAACTGATTCCCTGGTCCTTTGTTTGCCAAACCACCTATAAAAACCTTAGCCCCCAAATTCTCAGGGATATGGATTGGAGAAATTACTCCCATCTCCTCACCAGGACCCTCATGGAATTAAACACTTTCTCGACTGCAACACCTTCTGTCTCAGTATATTGGCCTTTACAGGGTTGCAGGCAAGGGACTCCATTTGGTGGTAACAATAGAATGTTACCTATTTGTTACAATAAAAATGTAATAAAATGTTACCATAACAGGATGGACAGGAACCAGAGTATGAATGTGACTTCTCAATAAATATCTTTTTACATAAATTTAATATTTTAAACCATGTGAAAGTATCATCTATAAAAACAACTTTTTTTAAAATCATCATATATTTTCCTTCTCAAAACCCTAAAAGTAGCCATGGATGGAGAGGAAAAGATCAAAGACTTCACTTAGGTCTCACCTCTTCCTTTGTCACAAATTAATTCAAGGAATCAATTATCCCCATCGTCCATAAGTCTTCCAGCCTTCTGAGATCCCCTTTTGCTTAACTATCCAAATAAAATTGCTAAAGTCCTCAATCCCAAATGCTGCAAAAGTCAGAATGTTCCTTGAGATTCTTGAGGATTTCTGTTCAAATCTCACTCCCACCTTGAGTCTTGGCATCCACCTGTAATCTGGCATTCTTTATGTGCTATTTCTTCCTGTTTGGCTTGGTCCTACTTTTGTCCACACTCCTCCCATTTTAATTTTCACAAAGCACTGATAACACATGTTTGCTGTAAGAGGATTTTATAGACCATTGAAGGGTTCTGGGGGGATGTCAGAAAAAAATTGTTGAAAAGTTGGAAATGGACACAGTAATTGCAAAAGCAATCACTGGGTGCCCTTTCAGTGCGGTGTTGGCACTGTCTAGCAGACCATCCAAGAAGCGTATGCACCCCAGATTGCTGATTGACTAGACTACTTTAAAACTCTGTAGGAGTAAGCTGTAGAAAACATAATAATGACATAAGTGAATTTTATTCATTTTATACAATTGATATATCCACTGTATCCATTTTATACAATTGACAACCACTCTGTAAATAATCTCACCAAACATTACATTTTATTGCCCTGTAGGACATGTATAAATTTTGTATCTATTTTAGCATTCTTGGTAACCAAATTATGTATGTGTGTCCATATGTTATATACACACACAGGTATTTGTATGTATATATGCATACATGTGTATATGTGTGTACATATATATATGTGGCTATTCTTCTAATTATCCTTTAAACTGGTAAGTTTAAACTATAAATTTTTTTAAGAGAATAATGATTTTAGCTCTTTGTAAATTACACTTTAGCAAGGGGATTAAGACATTACACACCAGAAATGAAAATAGGAACTTCAAACTGAATATCACACATCCTATCCCTGAAAATTCTTAGCCACTCCCACTCCCTCCACAAGTATTGTTCACAGGTCTTGTGTCTTCTTGGGTCATGGTATCCTACCATGTTTCCCAAGCACTTTCTCTCTAATCTTTCCTGTCATCTCTCTTTTTTCAGTTCTCAAGCACCAAGGGACAATTCAAGCTATCTACATCATTATGGATGAAAGAATTTAACTCTAAACACTTATCTGAGATTTAACTCCTGGCATCCTTTCAGGATGCAAGAGAGTGTCATTCTAAATATTTCACTGTTTCCTAAAAAAAAGCCATATATACCTAAGATTAATGCTGCTGTTGCCTGAGAATTTCTTCTTTGTTGACACATTTTTTTTTTTTTTGAGACAGAGTCTCACTGTGTTGCCCGGGCTAGAGTGCCGTGGCATCATCCTAGCTCACAGCAACCTCAAACTCCTGGGCTCAAGCAATCCTCCTGCCTCAGCCTCCCAAGTAGCTGGGACTACAGGCATGCACCACCATGCCTGGCTAATTTTTTCTATATATTTTTAGTTGTCCAATTAATTTCTTTCTAATTTTAGTAGAGACGGGGTCTCGCTCTTGCTCAGGCTGGTTTCGAACTCCTGAGCTCAAACAATCCGCCCGCCTCGGCCTCCCAGAGAGCTAGGATTACAAGCATGAGCCACCGCGCCCGGCCGACACATTATTTTTTATTAGACATATAACACCCTCTGCCAACCCATCACCTGTGCCACTTTAAACAAGCAAAAACCCTCAAACTAAAACCTCCCATAGCAGGAAAATCTCAGCATCCAACAGGGACTGGGTTCCCATCATAAGCACCATACATAGCTTAGGACCAGAACACTAATGCAGCAAATGAGACCTCACTGGGTTTTGCTTGGGTAACTTTGGGAGACTGAACTGGATAATTTTTAAAGTTCTTTCTAACCTTGAGATTCAAAGAGATCACAGTAATAGTTGGTGAACTAAAGTTTTGCTCACTAAAGTAGTCATACCCAATGTCTATGCAACGAAGCAGTTGTTCGAATCTCTCATATCCCAACTCCCTTGAAGAGTCATGGGAGACTCAGAAATTCCTTTAAGCAGTCATTATCATTCTTCTGCATCTGTGTTTGGTTTCATTCTTTCCTCCTGGTGGTCTTTATCTGCCCCTGCTGCTCCAGCTCTTGACCTCCAACACCCCTTAGTATTGTTATTGAGCTGTGACTGTGACATCACTACTCAGGGGCATCAGTCATACATCACCAGGGCCCCCAAAGAGGTTACACTTAAGCTGCAGTGAAAACTTCATTGAGACAGAAAGCGCTCTCTCTGCTCATGTTTATAAACACTGAGTTTCCCAAAAGCATTTTGTTTCTCTCTCTCATTCCTAAATAACTTCTACAAATATGGCTTTTATTATTGTCACTTTTCAGGGTTTTTTTCCAAGGCCCTTACTCAAGGACCTTAGAGTATATTCACCCAGGGCCAAGTCAACAGATACGAAAGCAACTCATAAAATCACATCTAAAATACCCTCTCATCACTTGACCCCTACCTACAGGTAAATTATCTATCAATTCAAGATATTCCCTGAAGATTAGAAGGTAGTTTTGCATGTTTCTTCCCCTATATCTAACTTTGGAGCTGTGCAAACTTTTCATCCATTTCTATTATTCTCATAATTTCTCCTAGAAGGATCATTGGATACTTGGGATATGCAGCTACTTACTCCTGAAGACGTGGTAGAGTTTTCAAGATGTGTTCCTGTGTTCATCAGTCCCCAGTATCACCCTCAGGCTCAGTGATTCACTGGAAGGACTCATAGAACTTCAGAAAAGTGGAATATTCACAGTTATGGCTTACTGTAGTGAAAGGATTTGAATTAAATCAGCAATGGGAAAAGGTACATAGGGCAAACTCCAGGAGGAGCCAGATACAAACTTCTAGTTGTCCTCTCCCAGTGAATTTGTGTGGACAGCTTAATTCTCCCAGCAACAATGTGCACAATATGCACAGAGTATTGTCAACCAAGGAGGCTCACCTGAGCCTTGATGTCCAGAGTTTTTATTGGGGGTCAATCATATGGGCATGGCTGACCGCCTGTGTGGTTGACCTTCAGTCTCTAGTCCCTCTAGAGGTCAAGTTGATACTTCCTGGCCCTAGGCATACTCACTATAAAGCACATTGTTATCATAGATTATCAGGCATGGCTCAGGCCCCCAGGTAAATAGACAGTGTTATCAGACAGGATATCCAAGGGCTTAGACTCTGAGCCTTAGACATTGCCTCCTAGAAGCAAAGGTCAGACTTTCTTTGGAATGTACAGGATGTGGACAAAAAGTTTCAGATTGTAAAGCATTTCAGATTTTGGATTTTTGGATTATGGATGTTCACTTTGTAATATAAATTGGTACTTTTCAGGAAGACAATACAGTAGTATGTATCAAACTTTAAAATTAGGCATGTTATTTAATATAGCAATTTTACAACTAGCATTTACCCCATGATAAATTGCAAGTATGTCACCAGTTCTTCACCTCTCCCTATATCCACAGCATGTGCCATGTAACCTTGAGTATATTCCCACTCTGACTCCTGCCTCAGCCCTGTAACTTCTTGGAGCCATGAAGCAATTAGCAAATGTCACACAAGAAGAGGACTGAAAAAGTGTACATTTCTTCTTACATTCTTACACCCCTGTCATCACCATGAGAACATGCCCAGGCTCACCTGCTGGAGAATAAGGGGCTTTAGAGCAAGATGAATCATCCTCATGGCCCTAGCCAACATCCTCATGGCCCCATTCTCATGGCCACCCCATCCTCATGGCCCCTCATGCCCGGTCATTCCCTACATGTAAGCAAGCCCAAATGAGAGCAGAAAAACTACTCTGCTGAGCCTCGCCTAAATTGCTGACCCAAAATTCATGACCTTCTCCTATATATACCATGTCCCTTACCAGTACCATATTTTAGTTCTTCTTTCTGATATGCCCATTTACAATTTCATCTAGCAATTCATACTCATGCCTTATTTGATCTGGGAAGTCTTTATAAACTCCTCTGAATTTTAAGATATTTGTTTACATTTCTTGGTCATGCTTTCTTATCGTCTCACATGCTTGTTGTGTTCTTCCACCTCTAGACAACGATGGACAAGAACTTTGCTATATCTTTTGTTCCCAGTCTTAACCCAGTGACTAGATGCTTGTTAAATATCTGTTATATAAATAACTGAATGGGTACAAGGAGATCAGAGATCCGGTTCTTGTTTCATCACTTAGGGAAATGACATCTCTATATTTTAGTCTTCTCACCTGTGAAATGTTACAATCTCATCTTATCTCCCACCCTCACAAGGTTGTTGCAAGGACCGAATGATCTAATGTTTTAAGTGTTTTGTAAAGTCTTAAAATATTATCATTCACACTTCATCAATAGGTCAAATTAGTTACCTTCATTAAAATTTAATCTAATGTTCTCACTAATAAGTGGGAGCTAAACGATGAGTATAGGTGAGCACAAAGAGATATAAAGGACCTTGGGAACCAAGAAGGGGGAGGATGGGAGGGAAGTTGTGGTTTAAAAACTTACCTATTGGTCACAATGAACACTATTCTGGTGATGGACACACCAAAAGCCATGCCTTAAGCATCATACAAGGTATCCATGTAACAAAAACATTTGTACCCCTTTAGTATTTTGAAATTAAAAAGAAAGGGGAAAAGAAGGAAAAAAAATTTAATCTAATACCCCCGTAGGGAACTGTAATTCTCTAGAAATACCGATGTTCACTGTAGATTTCTCTTGATGCTGTATCCATTGAATTTAGGATGGGAAACGATACAAAGTTAGGAAAACAATTTTTTTCTCAGATGAAATTTTAAAAAGCTGATGACCTAATCTTTAAATTATTGTCATGAAGAGGTTGAGAAAAACTGAACTT
>NW_012151285.1:6223053-6233548 GCF_000956105.1 Propithecus coquereli | reverse complement strand
TTCTATATTTTTAAAAAACCCATGAAATAAAGGAACCCTCTCTGCTATAAAGCTCTTAATTTTCCAGTTAATGAAACATAAGTATGGGTTTGATCTGGAATTTTCCTAGAGGGCCCAGAATTTAAATTCGTTCTGCTTAAAGGGAACCAAATTAACAAACGAATGAATTGTTTTCTATAAAAGCAATCAAAGAGAAATTTCAAAGTGTAACATGTTTAAAAATTGAGGAGCACATACATAATTAGACGATAGAAGATACAGGAAAAATTCAAAGAGTATCCTTTGTTGCCCTTGGAATTGCAGAGATCTAAATAACAGAGATGAGACCCACAAATAAAATAACTCAGAATCACTCAAGACCAAGACCATTACAAGGAATATATGACAGTGGAAAAGAGGAAGAAGTGGGGTAAAATAATAGGGTATGGGCTACAGGCTGGTCATTATAGTATCAGTGCAATAATGATCACCAGTGGAAGGGAAGAAATAATTTGAAAAAGAAGAAAATGTGCTGTGTTCTCAGAACTGTCTGAGCAAGAAGGAAGCCCACTCTAGTTTTCAGTAAGATGCATCATTGTCTGAATTGGAACCAGAAAGAGAAGAGAACTTACTTTGATTGGACAGCTAAATGGGCCAGACACAGGGCTTGGCATCTGCATATGTTCTTTTACCAGAGCCTCACAACAACCCTGGTAGAAGGTATTATTGATCCCATTTTACAAAAATGGCAGTTATTCTTGTGTGCCAGGAACTACACCAAAGTCTTGGCACAGATGAACTCATTTGGGTCTCACAACTTCTATTAAGTGAGTGCAAATGTTATTCATTTTATAGAAGCAGAAACTGAGGCTCAGAAGGTCTAGGTCACTTGTCTATGATTACACATGCATTAACAGCGCAACTAGGATTTCAAGAATCCTGGGCTCCTTCATAGCACATGCTCTTTCCACTATACTAAATAGAAAATTTCAAATAATAACCAACTTTAGAAAGCATATAGATGAGGAATCTTATCCAGGCAAGGAAAGGAGAGGCACTCAAGGGAAGTCACTAAAAAAGCCTCCTAAGAACTTTTTTCCCTAATAAATTAATTGAATGACTGGTTGGTATATGGTGTAATGTCCAATCCCTTTAGCTATAGTGCATCAAGCTACCCAGACCTGAGCCAGCCCAGGGCATAGGGCTACCAGTGTTAGACATCGTTCACTCCCAGAGGCCATGGCTTAAGCAGATATCACAAACCTAAGTCCTAATAACAAACACTATTTCCTTTCTCTGTGTGGACACAGGCAGAAATCACTGAATAATCACATTCAAATAGCAAGAAGCAAAATTTCAGTCTTCCTTGAGACTCATCGAGATAGAGATGTTTACTGATGACTGGTATAAAACGGGAATATTCACAGAACAGAGATCTGAATTCCCACAACTAGTTCCATAGCCAGAGTGCAGTCATCAAATGTAGGTCGTTTTCTGCCCTCATAGAGGTTACCTGGCAGGGGAGGTAGACATTGAATAAGTAATTATAAGAATGACAAATGCCATGCATAAGGAGAATTATGGAGCATGGGTGCCCAACATAAATCAGTGCTGGGGCACGGGCAGGTAATACATCCATAAAGGCTGTCAACAGAAAAACCTAAACTCCATAAATAATTTGAATTTTATTCTGAGTCAAATGTGTGCAATTGTGGGCCAAGGGATAAGTTCTCACGAGGTCTTGAGAAAGTGCACCAGAGGCAGCCGGATTTCAGTTTGCTGTTATACATTCATGGGAACAGGAGTTCTAGGTAAAATCATAAATCAGTACATGGGAGGTACACATTGGTTTGGCCTGAAAAGGCAGGACATCTCAAAGTAGGGGGCTTACAAGTCATAGGTGGGTTTTCAGGATTCTTCATTTGGCAATTGGTTGAAAGAGTTAAGCTTGGTCTAAGGACTTGGCGTCAGTAGAAAAGAATGCTTGAGTTAAGACAGGGGGCTGCTAGGATGCTTGAGTTAAAAACCTTCTATCATATGATGCTATACTGGAATCAGGTTGGAAAGTAAACCACATTATGCCAGGTTAATAAAACTCGTTTACTGAGATTTTATCATTTGTAGGCATGACTTATTGGGCCTCTTAAAAAGGAATTTGGGCAAAAGAAAAAAGGTCAGAGGTCGGTCTGCAAGGCTTCCCTGAGGAAGTAATGTTTAAGGGGAAGGTGAGCAGAGATCATGAAAGATCATGGTGTGTGTGCGCATGGGGGTGGGTAGGTGGGTGTGTGTGTGTGTCTGGGATGGGGGATGGGAGTTGGCAAAGAACATCCTTGAAAAAGGGAACAGCATTTCAGTTACATGCACAGGAAATAAAGAGCATGGAACATAAAAGAACGAAAAGAAAATTCTTGTGATTGGAATAAAACGAACTATGGGGAAGAGACCAGGAGAGGCTGGAAAAGTAGGCAACGTCATTCTGATTTCATTTCTCAGCCTCGTGAGCTGATTTAACAAGCCTGTTCATGAGATTGATCCGCTCTCAGTGTTCTGCCAAAATCCAATTTAAGAGCCTGGGAGACAGAAGGCCAGGCCAAACCATGAGACCTACCAAGGCAATGATGCCACTCTCTTGGCCTCATGGGAAACAGCCCACCAGCCTTTAACCCCCAGATGATATTACAGGTCAGCCACATGGCTACAAAATCATGTTTTGATTTTCTTTTGTGATTAGTCACAACTTACCAGCACATAGACAAAAAGATTCTTTGTGCTGATTTGTAAATGACAATTTGTTGATTCATTTTGGTAGAAATCTAAATATCTGGGATTTTTCACATTGGCCAAATACCCTCCTTAACCAAATTTTGTATTATAATTGACCAACAGAAGTTTCTTTGCTTACAAAACCCAGTCAATAGGATCCTTGCACAAATTCAGAGCATGCCTAGATTGCGATTTCTGTGCCTCTTACATCAACACTTTATAGAACAGTAATTGATACTCAGTAATTCTGAACATTTGTGTTAAGCCCTCATAAGAATTTTATAGAATATCACTTAGTGAGATCTGGACCAAAAGTCCTCTGTTGCAAGAAAAATTTACGAAAATCTTAAACTCAAGCTTTTCCTTGGAGCTCTGCCAAAATGTCTGAACGTAAGTCTGAAAAATAAGTTGCCATATCTAATGGTTATAATTTCCAGAAGCAGACAGTTCTGGAAACACATGTGGCCCCACAACATGTTTAAAATTTTTCTACATTTTACCAAATATTCTTTGTGGTAAACACTGAAAAAAGTCAGTTCAAAATGGATATCTGATATACAGATCCTGAATGTATATAGATAAAGCATCCAGGGTTTTCTAACTAAATTTTACAATTTATAGTTTGATATCCTTGGATGTGTCTAGAGAAATGCAGAGAGTCAAAAGGATAAGATCAAGGCAGAGCAGGAAGATGAGAATCACGAGTGTGGTGGGCTTAGCAGAGACCAGACTCAGTCCATGTACATGGGCAATATTCCTTGCGGCATGTTCTCACTTCTTAAAAGAGCTAGGTCAGGCTACACATGGCCAATTTTCGCCAGAGTTCAATGACAGACAAATAGGATATAAAATCATAACTCATGCATACTAAGCATGAAACTATTAAAAAGTAAATCCTTAACCTTGGGAGAAATTTTAATGATAATTGTCCACTTTTAAATTCAAAAGAATATTGAGTAGTAGGAGGTCAGAATTCTTCTGAAAGTGGTAGGTAGGGTTGCCAGGTAAAACACAAATGTCTAGTTAAATTTGAATTTCAGGTGAATATCAAATAAGTTTTTAGTGTAAGGATGTCTCATGCAATATTAGCTGTTTTTTTTTATTTTCAAAATCTGGTAACTCTAGTGATAGGAGAACTATTTTTTTATTTTTAATGCCTTACTGCATTCAAAGGGTTTGAGCATGCAAGTTTGACTATAAGGTGCTGAGACAAAGCTCAGTTGCCCTCCATATGAAGGGGAGAGATACGGATGCCCAACCAGACAGTGGGAAGATTAGCATCAGCAAGGTCCCTTGGCAGAGGCCTGAGGGATGTGGGAGGGGGGACACAGGAAGAAACAGTTATGAAATTTTATGCCATTTTCCTGAGGTGTAAAATCATCCTCCTTATCCTCTACAGATGCATCTGTAAAATCTGCATTGGGGCCAGGAGCGGTGGCTCAAGCCTGTAATCCTAGCACTCTGGGAGGCCGAGGCGGGCGGATTGTTTGAGCTCAGGAGTTCGAGACCAGCCTGAGCAAGAGCGAGATCCCTCTCTACTAAAAAAAAAAAAATAGAAAGAAATTATCTGGACAACTAAAAATATATAGAAAAAATTAGCCGGGCGTGGTGACACATGCTTGTAGTCCCAGCTACTCGGGAGGCTGAGGGAGTAGGATCGCTTGAGCCCAGGAGTTTGAGGTTGCTGTGAGCTAGGGTGACGCCACGGCACTCACTCTAGCCAGGACAACAGAGTGAGACTCTGTCTCAAAAAAAAAAAAAAAAAAAAAAAAAAATCTGCATTGCTCACTAATGCTACTTAGGAGAAAGAGTGGATTCTTTTTTGGCACTAAAAGGTGCCAAGTCCTACTTAAAGTTTGGCACAAAACTGCCAACATATGGATTATATGAATAATGGGAAAAAATCTTGCAAGCCACACTAAGTCCACATATATTTGTTTCAAATTCTAATAGGCCGGTCTGCAAAACCACCCTGGATAAATGTGAATCAAAGTAGATAAGGCCCTACTTGGGGTTAGGAAATGACAGCTCCCAAGCAACTAAAAACAGTGTTTGGACGCAGACCAGGCTAAGATCACTGACTCACTCACTCACAGACAAGGGCTTCAATGATATCCTACCCATGGAAGACTCAAACAATACCTATATGAAGATTTTGTAAATTAGTGCTAAACATTGGTCTAATGTTAAAACGTTTAAAAACCAATATAGCACTGCTAACTCACCGCCTCCTAAATTAACTTTAACTAACCCAGTGGTTCCATTTTTAACAACTCAACAAACTTGGCCGTTTTACAAACACTTCATGGCTAATCACTTTATAATATAATACATTTACATAAATGAAATGAATTTTGGTAATTTGAAGCAAATGAACTACACCGTCAAACATCTCCGAAATCTGTTCAAATGCCAGCTTTCAAAACATAAACTCAGAAATGTGATTCCATTTTGATGATAAAGACCTGCAATAAACTAAGAACATTTTTCCAAACCACCCTCCCAGTTCTACTGCACATCACAGTGCTATTTGGTTAGGCTTGGGGGCAGGGAGGCGGGTATTGTCGTTATTAAAAATGTTGTATATTATTCAGAGAGAATTTAAATCTGTAAAACCTGCACCTATCAGGCATCTTACAGACTGCCACAGGGGGTACCAAAGTTCAGATGTGTTCTACTGATCCTTTGTTTTGGACATTGTGCAACTGTTCTGAGTACAACGGTTTCCATTTGGTGTCAGCCATGAAAGAGAGCACAAGATTATACCATGGCTGGTGTGAAAAAGCAGAACAGGAGTATCTGATGGAACAGTGTCGGGCACAGAGTGGGAGGGTTGGTAAATACTCACTGAATAAATAAATATATCTATAGCCTCCCTCTAACTTTAAGAAGAAACATTAATGAAGGAAAAAATGAATTCTGAATTCATTTAGAATATTTTGGAAATAATCTAAATGATATTGTAGATGTGCACATTCTAAATGCAGTTTTGTCTTTTCTAAAAAATATTTTGAAAATAAGGTAAAAGAAATGCCTCTGTCTGATAGCGTTTCAACTGTAAGCCAATGGTTGGACATAAAAATGCTGGATTAGGGAGAGTGTATAGACCAAGAGTTCTCAGCCTTGGCTGCATGTTAATATTATCTCAGTTGCTTTTTTAAAAATCCCAATTCCCAGACCACACCCCACACTTATTAAATCAAAATCTGTGTGGCTAGAATCCAGGCATCAGTATTTTAAAAAGGGATTTCATTACACAACCAAGGTTGAGAAGCTACATTCTAGATAAGGAATGGATAAAAACCCACTTTCCATTTATGAGACAATGGGGCATTATCCCTCATGACCAAGAACCATTCACCTTCTTCCACATTGTGTTCCCAAGCAGTCACTATATATATATATTCAAAAATTCAAAAAACAGGTGGGGGGAAGGGAGACTGAGGCTGAGTGTCTTCTATGTTTCCTTTTCCCACGAGATTCCTCCTATAGTACTTTATTTGACATAATTTTCTAACAGTTAGTGTTTAAAAGAAACATACATATAGTTTTAAGAAATCTCTCATAGAAACAGAATTTTGTGTCAGGCAAAGTCAAAGTTGAGACCGACTACTCTAGTGCCTTCTGCTTCTGGATTTATTAGTGCCTGGCTTGGCCATGAGTCAGTCACCAGTAGCTTTAAGCAGCAGTAGGAAGATTGGCCAAATCCACTGCGCTCAAAGCCCCAAAGTCCCCACAGGTGGGAGTGATGAGACTAAGAGGGAGAAGCTCAGGGGCTCCACAACCTATCCGGTGAAGGTCCTCTGTGCCCTTCTTTTGTGGCTGCAAGAAAGAGAGTCCCCCAGGCTGTCTCAAGTCATGAGGTCTTGCTGAGTGCGTACTTAGGACAATAAGAGAAATGTAAATTCCACAGAACCCCCAAGTTGTGGAATGGTCCCACCCAGCAATAGCTGTTTATTGAAACTTTGCCCCCAAGATGACATGGCAATTCTTTCTATCTCAGCTTCTACCTTCTCAACGGCTGCTGAACTTATCCACCCCCTTCCCCTGTACACTGTGTCTTCTCTACCTCACTATGCCTGTTTCCTCAAGAGTACAGCTTCCTATGCCTTCCTACGAACCTTGCTGCTTTTTGTCTCTGTCTAGATGTTTTCAGCATTTGCTCCCAATGCCCAGGCAAATCAGAGTCTCTCATGGGGCACCCAGGCACCAATGTCTTTTAAAGCTTCCCAGAGAATTCCAATGTACAACCAAGGCAGAGAACCACTGCACCAAGAAAACAAGGTGCACAGGTAAACCAACCTGGATTTATAATTACTGCCTTAGCTCAAAAGGAAGAAAACTAAAGAAGGTAGCTCATAACGCCTGGAAATTCTGTTCTCCTCACATGTTTGTTTTAATTCAGTGTCTTACTTCTCTCTATATGGAGTATACATTTATTGATGTATATTTTAGTATTTTGACTGTGTTGTATTTAAAGAGAAGCAAAAACAGCCTTATGCAGTGATGGTCTCTGAGAAGTCACTTCCTGGAGAAACCATTAGTCACTAAATCGGTGACCAAGCAGAGACTGGTGTTCTTTAGTGAGCCACGACTCCCATCTAGTGGTGACTACCTCTGAATTGCAAATACACAGTTTCTCAACTTTTAACAAAGCTCTTGGGGAAGTAGCTGGTCACTTCCCACAACTCATCTGCCTAAAACAAAATATACCTGTTTGTAAAAAGAGCTTTGCCACTTTCAAGCTGTGTGTGCAGATATCCCCAGGATAAATTGTTATTATGAAATTTAACTTACAAAGGAAAACTAACTTCTTGGTTCTGTTAAATACATTTGTTTTAGTGAATTCAGAGGCTGTGTGACTGATAAAAGTAAGTGGTTGTTATGAAATGGTTTATTTATTAATATACCCAAAGTGAAATGATTAGTATTATAATAAAACTTTAGTGTATGCCTGAAGGCAGCCCCTGAAAAGACAGGTTCACATCCTAACTCCCGAAACCTGTGAATGTGACTTTATTTGGAAAAAGGGTCTCTGTGGAAGTAATTTAGTGAGGGATCTTGAAACCACATTATCTTGGATTATCCAGGTGGGCCCTAAATCCAGTGACAAGTGTCCTTCTAAGAGACACAGAGAAGAAGAGAAGACGCAGGGAGGAGGAAAAGGCCATGTGAAAATAGCAGCAGAGATTGGAGTTAATGCAGCCAGGAGCCAAGAGGACACCTGAAACCACCAGAAGCTGAAAGAGGCAAGGAAGGGATGTCCACCAGAGCCTTCAGAGAGAACGTGGCCCTGCTGACACCTTGATTTCACACTTCTGGCCTCCACAACTTTGAGAGAATAAATTTCTGTTGTTTTGAGACACTCACTTTATGGCATTAATAATTTGTTACAGCAGCCTTAGGAAACTATTGTAATACAGTTTGCTCTTCCTTCCTTTTCAGTAGACTCCTTCAAAAAACAAAAATAGGATATTTAGAAATGACCCAGGTACTTAAAGTTTTTTTCTTAAAAAAAGAAAAAAAGCATATATGTAAATTCATTGGTCTTCAATGTTATAGGATGCTTTCCAATCAAAAGCATAAATACTTCACTGCCTACCCCCTGTTTTTCAATGGTATTTTGGATATCAAACTTTTCGTTTCATAAAGTTTTCACCAAAAATACCTAAACTAAAAAAATCAGTCAACTAAAATTCTCCTTTCTAAGATAGGATATGAAGCAACAAGAGTTTTGCCTAAATATGGGTATGTGTAATCAGAATAACTCAAATATCAGGTCCAGTTGGGACAACATAGTTAATTCAACAGGAATGTTCATGGGTTGCCCATCATATGAGGTATTTGGAAGATATGTGAACACGCAAAACAACAATGTCAATACAATTGAATGGAGACATTAATAAAACTGTTGTTCAGATCAGCAGATAATCTTGTAACTGAATATTTGAAAATTTGAGGGAAGGAAATGTACAAATAATCAAAGGCAGCAAATTCCCTTCAGGAAATGTGGTATCCACATTGTCTCACAGGTTTGGTTTTACTGAATAATGCATGAAGATGTCTGTTTTAGATTATTCACTGACTGCAGAATTGACAAGAAACCACTGAACAACAATGAGATTGGCCAACAGGAGCCTCTATTTCGTGTCTGACTCTGAGAAGCCTGTTTCCCCGCCACACCTCCCACTAGGGAATGGGGGGTTCTATGTAATATGAGGCTCCAGTAAGAAGTGTGGCTTCTGCGGTGTGCTCACAAGATGGTTCCATTAAATGTGCTGATAGAATGCTGGAGCCTAAGAGTCTGCTAATGGGTGCCATTGAAGTCCACACCTGCCTCCGTAGCACTTTGATGTGTCAAAGGATTAGCTTCTGCCATTTTTCTTAACAAACATATCCAAATATAATACTACATAGAATTTTAAATTACCTTGGTAGGGTCAAAGGAGTGTTTGGGCAGAGAATGAACAATGTCCCTATGAGGAGAAAGTGCTGTCGTTGTTGAATTGAGTCCAAAATTTTTCATTCCTATTGTTTTCAAAATGCTTTAGATACCCTGAGAAGGAAGGAAAGCAAGAGAGTTACTCTGATAATAAATCTGTGAAAAGTAATATTGATTTTTTCTCCCTTAATAGATGAGAAATAGAAAGCTCAGAATAGTTGAGAAACTTGCCTTAACGTCACATAGCCAATAAATAAGGTCTTTCTCTCCCAGAGCCGGTACTGCTTCCTGGTTGATGGCAAAACACTGCCAATAAGGACCTCAAATAAAAATCTTTCTAATCAACTGCTCACTGGCCAAGTACCTCCCCTCTCCAATTCCAACCGATTCTTCTGGAAGTTCAGAAAGTTCAGGAACCTCGTCCCTTTGTCATTTCATCTGCAACACCCAGCATGGTGATCACTCACAATAAAGCACTCAGTAAGTGTTGACTGAATGAACAGATAATGGATACAGAAAAAGGGGAAGGGCTTGGGAAAAACAATATAGAACATTCTGGAAGTATTTGCCATTTCCATATGTAAGTATCAATCATGGATAAATAGCATATTGATCCATAAAATACATTAATAGTAGCCCAATGTTCAGTAAATGCAAACTATTTGCAGTGTGAGCTTGGGGCATAATTTTGCTAACTTAGAGGCTGATCAAGGAGGAAATTTGATTTAGGATTTTATGATGTTCAGGTATGTGACCAAAATCCCTAGCCTAAGTAGAAACTAAAATAAGGGGTGTGTGGCCACTTCTTTTTTCTTTTTCACCCTGGTCCTATGTTCTTTGGGGGCCTAGGCAGGAAAAAAATTGGTAGCACCAGAGCTGTTAATGAATCAAGATTGGTAATAGTAGTGGAGGTCGTAGCAGGAATCGTGCCTCTAACAGTAGAAGCTGTAGTCATAGCTAATATTCCATGATGGTTTCGTGCGAGGGACTAAGGACACAAATTCTCACTGCCTCACTCATTGCCACTACTCTTGGGGCAGTTACATCTTCTCCAACAAAAGGCATCTCTGCTCTTCACCCAGTAAGTTGAGATGTCTGTGCCTTCCTGAGGATCTCCCAAGATACCCTGTCTGCCTGCTGGAACCTTAATTTGAGTGTTGTCCTAAGATGATAAACAAACACTGAACTGGTGGTTTTTCAACTGCATTACACACACCACAGAGATTTCCAAATTCCACAACACCCAGGATTGGCAGAGCAGGAGAGATGGCCAAGAACTTGGGTTCCAAGACCCAACTCCTCTTCTCCCAG
>NW_012151285.1:6213396-6213802 GCF_000956105.1 Propithecus coquereli | reverse complement strand
ATGATGGGTGCACAATGTTATTTATTTCAGCCTTGATTATAACAGCAAAAGAGTAGGAATAAGCCACATGTCTAGCAATAGGGACCAGTTAAATATACAGTGGGTCATTGACACAATGACTTTCTATACAGCTTGTAAAGAAGAGGACATTTCTTATGTAAAGATACGATAAGGTCTCCAAACAATATTACGTGGAAAAATTAAGTACAAGAACAGTGTGTCTTATATGTGACTTTTGTGTAAAACAAAGGGAAAAGAAAAAAGACTCTACATTCACATTTCTTTTCTATTCATAAATAAACTCTGAAAGGATACAACATAAAAAACTAATATTAATAACACCAGGTACATGGAGAGAGGGCTGGAACTAGGTGAATGGGGGACAAAGATGAAAAAGACATTTTCT
>NW_012151285.1:6203452-6213321 GCF_000956105.1 Propithecus coquereli | reverse complement strand
AAACCTTCTGCTTTGGAGTCTAATCATTTTAGATCAAAATTTGTCATCATCCAAAATGATAGAATCTTTATAAGTGGTACTTGTATACATAGTCAATTTTTTTGAAATAATAAAGTTTTCATTTTACTGCATTCAATTAAGTTGTGAAACCCAAATAAGTCCTGGAGCCCAATGTGGTCCAATCTCAGCCTAGTGCTGGAGTCAAAAAAATCACAGTTTAACAGCCAAAAAGTAATGATAAGAACTTCCAAGTTTTCTGTTTTTCAGCCTCTTAAGGAAATGCCAAAGAAGGAAATATATTCTTAATGTCCAGAAAAATATCTTTGAAATTTTTTCTCATATCTGTCTTTATCAGACTCCTCCAAACAGATGATAAATACTTCCCTAAATTCTCTCCTTGGCCATTACTCCTCACCTCCACCCACATAGCATTTCCATTTCTTACCCCATTTTTGTCTACTTCCATTACTCTTCCCTCCTCTCACATGTTCAAATGTGAATCATCCATTCCCATTTCTTAGGTACTCTCATTACAGTAATTTTCTAATTAATATGTGTGAATAATAAGAGCTGGGCTGGGGGAATAGGAACTGCAGGTCAATACCAGAATTGTCTTTCCTGGGCAAGATTAGGGCAAGAAGTTATACATCCACACAAATAATAATTTTTGTCCCTCTTACAGTTGCAATGATCAACATTGTGCTGTTAATAGAAGTTCTCCCCAAAATGACCACAGCATATTCCTTAGGAAAAGTCACACTGAAGATTGTTTTGGAATGGAGAAATGAAAAGGAACACAAGTACTCTATCAGTGTCTAAAAAATGAAGTCAACATTCTAAATGATCTTGTTAAATTAACATATGGTATTTATTAGCTTTGTCTCCAAAAGATAAATGATATCCTTTTGTGCACCAGCTTTTTTTCCCATATCCTTTAGAATCAGAAGGCTCAGATAAATATACTTGATTTTCTGTGCAGTTCAAACTAGCAGAAGAGTTACCATAGGGTACTCTGGTACCACTTAAGTTTAACTAGAGGTGCTCTATTTGAAAAAAAAAAAAAAAGTGCAAAACAAGACTTGAACATTTTGTAATTCAAAATAAAGATAAGAACAGCCATATTTTTTTTTTAGTTGTCAACAGAAAAATTCCAGTAATCAGTTTGAATATGTCATATAATTAAATGTTGAAATCATTTTTAAAGGTAAAATGTTCTACCCTTTGGTGAAGAGATCATGGCAGTTGGTAGGCTGATGGATCATAAACCTATAATCTCATTCAAACATTGAATCACTCAGTACACTTGATAATATGGAGTTATATAGACACTGGAAAAACAACCCTACTACCTTGTTCAACTCTGACCACGTTACATGAGCGCATTTCTTTCATCCCTGCATATACAATAAGGGAAAGGGTGAAAGAAAACTAGCATTCATTGAACGCCAATTATGCTACGTGTCCTATTCTAGGCACTTTACATACCATTTGTAATTCGTGTTTCTCAAAGCAACCTGCAAACTTGTTATACATACAGAAACCTGGGTTATTGCATACACAGATTACCAAGCCCTGACGCCTGAGAATTCTGATTCAGTTGGACTTGGTCGGGGCCCAGGAATCTATGTTTTTAACCAAATGTACTCTTCATTGCAATACTGTAAAATGATTTTCATTGTTCCTGTCTTGCAGAAGCAAGACAGCGGAAGCACTGAGAATTAAAGAATTTGTTGGGGCACCCAAATGATACAGGGTAGAGCTGGGTATTCAATTTCAAGTAAGTTGGCTCCAAAGCCAACATTATGACTGGGCCATGCCACAGACCAATAAAACTCCAATTACGCCCTAGGCCTGAAATAGTGGCTTCAGGGCCCAGTCCATAGCGGCTCTAGCTCCCTACTGTCAGTTTTCTTTCCCGCCATGAGCTCTTAATATCCAGCACCATATAGGCCCTTAAATTATAGTATTGGCTATCATGTGATAAAATTTTACATAATAACTTGAGCAAAAAGATAAACTAATAAGTACTATATCCTGTTCCTTAATTTTCTCTAACCATACTTCCATAAAGTAAAAAGAGCTGGTTAAAACAAAAAGATTTGAAAATTACACCTAGCCTTTTCTAATCGGCAGAACTTGGCAGGAATTTGGAGGCTGCCATCAGCTGAGTTGCTTCTCAAACAAAACACAGCCTCAGATTAGACACTATGTCACTCAGTCTTTCAGCTGGGCAATATCTCCACAGACACTTCTGTATGACTTTACGTTGTTTTACTTTAAAGTTCTGCTTTCTACCTCTTGTATACTCCTGATAGAGCTGGAACGCATTCTACTAAGTGAGATATCCCAAGAATGGAAAGACAAGCACCACATGTACTCACTATCAAACTGGTATTAACTGATCAACACATAAATGCACATATAAGAATAACATCTATTGGATTTTGGGCAGGGGGGAGGGGGGAGGGGGAAGGAGGGGACTGGTATTTTCATACACAAAGAGTGCAATGCGCACCACCCGAAGGATGGACATATTTGAAACTCGGACCTGGGGGGGGGGGGCAAGGGCAACATACGTAACCTAAACATCTGTACCCCCATAATATGCTGAAATAAAAAAAATAAATAAATAAAGTTCTGCTTTCTGTTTTTCTGAAACTAGTGCAATTATCGATGTTACATGCTTTAAAAGTACACAACTGTGAAACATGATGTGACACTGAAATCAGCAAACCCTTGACAGAAAGTTGAAATGAAAATTGTCCAAAAACCCAGCCAGGACATAGTGTTTCTTCCTACTCTTATTCTTCAGCAGTTTTGTGAGCTCTTTTCCCTCGTTTGTTTTTGAGTACACACATCAGTATGTCCTGTGGCGTAGTGTCTGTTTTCCAGAAATCCAGAAACATGAGTCAGCTGTTCAACTATTATCTACAAATTTGGTAAAGTACTGTATTCATGGAATCCGAGTGTGTTTTCCAGGAATTACATCTCCAGTGCCTCCACACTGGCTGTCCTGATCCGCCTGTGATGTTTCTGAAGAGTTTTACATTTATTTTCTAAGGGAAATGTTGTCAGGATAGATCATTATGGGCTCTTATTTATTCAGAATGGATGTACAATGTAATGGCTTAATGAACTAATATTCTAGTTCATGTAAAATGTCATTTAAGAATATCCTTTTAACTCAGTGAACTTGGTAGAAAATCCTTGTAGGAGCCTTTTACAGGTTAAATTGTGTCTTCTCAAAAAAGAAATGTTGAAATCCTAGGCCCCCGTAACTCAGAATGCACCCTTATTTAGAAATAAGGTCATTGCATGCATAATTAATTAAGATAAGGTCACATTGGAATAGGGGTGGAACCCTTGTCCAATATGACTGGTGTAGTTATAAAAGGGGAAACTGCCACAGACATAGACACACATAGAGGAAAGATTATATAAAGAGATACACAGGGAGAAGATGGCGACATGACGATGGAAGCAGAGATTCAAGTTATCCTGCCGCAAGCCAAAGAATGCCTGGGTCCACCAGGAGCTGGAAGGAGATGAGGAAGAATCCTCCCCAGATGCCTCAAGGGGGAACATGGCCTTGCCAACATGTCGATTTCAGACTTCTAGCCTCCAGAACTGTGAAATAGTAAATTTGTGCTGTTCTTAAGCAACTCAGTTTGTGGTACTTCTTTATGGAAGCCCTGGGAACTAATATAGAGACCTACTTTCAGCTGTGACTGCTGGAAAATGTCAGAGGGAACCAGGACTAAATGGAGGTTCCTGCTTAAGTAAATTTATCCAGCTCAAGATTTTAAATGCCATTTATATCATGTGACTTCCAAAGATATTATTTACAGTTATGACCTCTTTCTGAACTCCAGAATCAAATCTCCAACCACACCCTGGATAGCTCCTCTTGTCTAACAGCATGTCAAAATTAGCATAACCAAAGCAGGACTTTGAGTTTATTACCTTCCAATTCTTTCCCTAGTCTACTCCATCTAAGTAAATGGAATCACCATCTACTAAGTTATTTAAGCCAAAACCCTGTAGTCATCCTGGTACCTTCTTGCCTACTCACCACATCCAAGCCATCTGTGAGTCTAAGTTCTACCTCCAGGTCAGTACCCTGGGTGACATACTCTGAGATGGAGAGCAGCATGCAAGATTGTTATTAGTCATTGCCCTCAGAATCAACACCTGTAGACAGAGGGAGAAGCTGAACTGTGATGCAATCATCACAAAGACCTCAGTTCATCATATGAACAGCTCTAGAGCTGTGAGGGCTCTTCAGAGATATTCCATCTTTACCCCCACTTGACTGACCAGTCAGTGAATGAAGGTCATCCCTGAGGAGGTGTGAACTTGGCTGAAGTGGTTCTTTTTGGCAGAGAACAACTTCTAGAGAGGGTCCTTAGCAGAGAGCTATCAGCTTCCAAAATTCCCAACAGCTAGGGAAATAAGTACCTTGGTTCAAAAAGATCTGAGGAGCATACCATAGCATCTGCTACACTGGAAGGGAAAGAAGAAGAACTATCTTAACCCAGGTAAATCCTATGAAACTAAATGCCTATAAAAATTCAGGAAAGAATGCAGTGATTGGCTATTGCAAATGGGGCAAGACAATAATTTATAGCCAATGATTAATTTCCTTCTAGTAGTTTGCTTTTTTCCTGTCCTTCCCCTCCCTGTTCCCACTCAAACACCCAATCTTTCTGTGTTCTTAGCTTCAGGAGATGGATGAGAAAGAGTCTTCCAGGACTGCATCTCCATCAACTGAGGCTTTCTGGGATGCTAAGGGAACTTCATGTCTAGAAAGAAAGTTTGAGAGAAACAGAGAATTAGAGAAAAGGACTTGAGGAGAGTACAGCCCCACTCACCCCAGAAACAAGATTGACCCAAGATGAAGAAAGAGGAGAAAAGGGGAAGATGTGGAGAGCAGAAAGGTCATGGCTCCAAAAAGAAAAAAAAAAGGGCAAAATCCAAAGTGGGTTGCATGGGCAGGGAAGAGGGCAGACATCTCAACAAAAATCCCTGTGAGGAGTACTGTTTCCATACTGTTTATTTTTAAAACCTTATTCTAGTGCCACATTACTTTGTTTACTATAACTTTATAGTAAGTCTTGAAGTTAGGTAGCGTCAGTCATCAAACTTTGTTCTTCTTTTCCAATATTTTTTGAATACTCTAGGTTCCTTGCATTTCCGTGTATATTTTTTAATTAGATTGTCAAATTCTACCCCCAAAAAAAGCCTGCTGGAATTATGAGGATTTCATTGAATCAGTGGATCAATTTGGTGAGAATTGACATCTCAACAATATTGCACGTTCCCATCCATGAACATGGTATGTCTTTCCATTTATTTAGGCCTTAATTCCCCTCAGCAATGGTTTGTGATTTTCAATGTAGAGGTCTTATAAATATATTTCTAAATATGTTATGCTCTCATGTTATTATAAATGTAATTGTTTTTATTTCACTTTCCAATGATCTGCTGCTAGTATATGAAATAAAGTTGATTTTTTAATATTTACCTTGAATACTATGACATTGCTAGATTCACTTATTATTTCTAGTGGTTGTTTTGTAGATCTTTTAGGATTATTTATGTAAACAACTATATCATTTGCAAATAGAGACAGTTTTACTTCTTCCTTTCTGATCTTTGTATAATATTTTAACAAAATGCATTTAACTAATTTGAATGTAATAGTTTTAATTAAGAGAATGGTAGTATTAATGTTAATCAAGATAACTCATTTTCAAAGCACTTAAGGAAAACAGATCAAAATTGTCATTTCATTCATCAGATTTTATGTACTCTCTTGCTAGTTTGTGCATAAACTGTGTGGTCATAAAGCAGAATAAGATTCTACTCTTGATGAATTGTCCTAGAGGAATTCGTTATAGAGGTGATATATACAGTGTGACTTCAAAAGATGGAAGGGATTGCTGATTGGTAGTATCAACTGAAGAAATTTTTTTGGAGAACAAACTATCTAAATTAGCCTTTAAAGAAAGTTTAGCATTTATATTAATGCTAGGAAAGATATAGGCATAGAGTAAGCAAGGTACAGAAGGAGAGATGAGCAAAACATGTTCCAAATACAGAAGCACTGATCAAATCAGATTGTTATGAGGAATACTAACATCTAGTACCAGAGCGTCTCAAATGACGAGCTACTGAGTTTAGATTTTATGCCCTACTCACTTAAAGGTTTTTAAGTAATGAAGCATGACAAGAGGAAATCTTCTAACTAGACCATAGTCAGAAAAAGATAAGCTTTGATAAGAAATAATACGTATAAATACCGCTACCGCAGACAGTCCACCTAAGAGCTGGGCACAGTTTTCCTACATTGATGTTTTTGCAAAGCCAAATAAATCATTCATGTCATTGAAGACATGCTGATAACTTCATTTAAAATGCCATAGCTGAAAGTCACCATGTCAGATCCTGTAAGAATGATTTAATACAAGGCTGACATACATTTAATATTCTGAAATGAGGAAACAATTTCTGCTACGTGGATGAAATTGTTTGGGGAGGAAATCTCAGACTCTAATGGATTTTTTTTAAATGCTTTGATATATTATGCTGCAAACTCAGTATATAGGTATTAATTACAGAGTAGAATCCATAAAAAGTTGACTCTATCTTGAGTGCTATGCAAGGGGGTTTCATTTTTGAAATACTCAGGGAAATGCTTCAAGGAATGAGTAGAAGTTGATCTAAACCTTGTAGGATTATCAATGTCTGCGTATAAATTTCTTTGTATTCTCTCATTATCTTAATCTCCTACATAATTTCATGGTCTACAAGGCTACTGAAATGGTATAAAACAAGTCTGAATGCCTGCAGTCACTCTGGTCATAAAGCCTAGTGCCAATGCCCTGTCCTGCCAGAGATGTGCTCCTCTCTATTCAGCAGTATCCATGCCTCTAATTCTTAGGGAAAGTATCTCTGGCAAAGTGCTAGACTAGGTCACCCAAATGGCACACATACCTTTCCTGCAAGTTCAAGCAGTAGTCATTTCCCTTTTGTCAGTCAGGGAGCCACCTTACAAAGCACCTCTCACCAACAGGGCATTCCATCCCTCCAATCACTGAAGGTGAGCTACAGTCACCACAATCAGCATCATCAGGCAGGTGACAAAGATGAGCAAACAATCACAAATTACCAAACATTTGAGTAAAAGCAATATCATCAAAGAATGACACCAAATCCAACCAACTAAATAACTAGCATCTGAGAAAACAAAATTAATAGAACAATTGAGGGGAGAAGATCTTTCAAGTAAAATTTCCATACAGCTGTTATGGACTGAATTGTGCCCACCCTCAAAATTTATATATTGACACTCTCATCCCAGTATCTCAGAAAGTGATTGTATTTTGAAATAGGGCCTTTAACAAAGTAATTAAGGAAAAATGAGGCCATTAGAATAGGCTCTAGTCCCATCTGACTGAAGATTAGTACACGCAAAGGGATGCCAGGCACGTGCAGACGCAGAGGGAAGACCACGTGAGGAGACAACAAGAGGATGGCCATCCGTTAGCTAAGGAGAGAAGCCCCAGAGGAAATTAATCCTGCTGGCACCTTGATCTTGGACTTCCAATCTCCAGAACTGTGAGAGAATAAATTTATTTTGTTCAAGTCATCCAGTTTTGATATTTTATTAAGGCACTCCTAGCAAACTAATATTGATACAATAGGAATATTCCCAGAAAGAAGTGAGGAGGATATTGCCACAAGGAAAAACAAACAGAAGAGTTTGGAGATTTAAAATGAGATTGTTGAAATTTATTTTTAAAATATTATCTAAATAGAAGGGACAATAGCTGAAGAACAAGTTGGTGAGCTGGAAGATCAAGCTAAGCAATTCTCCCAAAACACTGTGTAAAAGAAAAGTGAGATAGAAAGCATGAAGGAAGACATGAAAGAGATGGAGGAAATATCCAAAAGGTTCAGCAGCTATCTGGCAGGTATTCCAGAGTGAAAACAGAGATAATAGAGAAGAGGAGATAATTTAGAAGTCACTGAAGAAACTTCCCCAGAGCTGAAGAAACACACGAATCTTTTTAGATGAACCATCAAATGTCAGGCAAAATGAATAAAAGAACCACAGCAAAACACATTCACATGAAACTTCAAAAATCCAATGAAAAAGAAAATGCTAAACACTTCTGGGGTAGCAGTAGGGAGGATTATCAACTAGTGAATGAGAATTAGATTAATATCTGTAATCTCAACAGCGACACTGACTGCTGGAAAATGTTGGAGTACTATGTCAAAATTCTAAAGAAAAATTAACATTGAACCTAGAATCCTATTCCCAGAAAAATTTCAAGTACAAAATAAAATAAAATAAAACATTTTCAGATATACAAGGACTCAGAAAGATGATCTGTTCATTCTTTCTAAAATAATGTCTCAAGGATATATTCCAAAATTATTAAATACATATATTTCTATTTAAATATGAAACAAAGAGGAAGATATAGAATACAATGAAGTGTGGAAAACAAAGAAAAAAATAGCTATTTCAAAAATTATTGATGTATTTTTTTAATTTAATAACTGTTTATAACCAAAATTACAAATGATCTTCACATGGCAGGTGTGGGGTGAGGCAAAGAGGACAGAAGTGGGAGCACACTTCCCTTGTTAGGAGACATGCTTACTAACTCCAGATTTCAACTGAAAAATGTAAGCTTAAGTATTTGTTTTTGAGAAATATATACCCTATAGGAGTCATTAAGGAAGGAAAATGAGAGATCTTATTAAGATTAGTAATTGTACCAAGTAGCTGCTCATAGATGTTTGATAGGAAGAAAGATGTTTGATGGGAATTTCTTCTTGAGGGAAGAAAATGGGTCTATGAAAGTAGCAGGGAGCAGTGACCCCCTCTCAATTGCCCCTTCCATCCCTTAGCCATTAGTGTTGGGAGACAGTACAGCAATCAAAAGCACAGGTGTCACTCAAGTCCCAGCTCCCCATTTACTAGCTGTGTGTCCTTAGTCATGACACTTAACTTCTCAGAGCGATGGTTCGCCCATTGTTAAAGTGGAACCGATATCACCTTGTAAAATTGCTCTGCAGATAAATAAGATAAGCCTCTCTTGGTGATCAGCAATCTATGCATATGGAAGGAATATAGAGTGATGTATAGACGGAGGCTAAAATGCTCCCCCACAAACCACCTTCTGTTTTTCTCTCCTTCCCTTTCTTTGCCCACTCTCTCCTCAGGAGTTTGCAGCCAATCCAAACTCTGAGATAGTTGTAGGGAGAAGTTGGCAGGATAGGCTTGCTGCAGTTGGATCCCATTGTGTTTTCCCTGGAATCTCATGGGAACTTCATCACCATCCACGGGACTTAGAATAAAGCTCTGTCAACATCAGCCTAGCTTCACCATTGATTGCTACCACGGTGAGGCAATGATGTTCACATCCTCCTAAAATCATGTTGGGTCACTCACATAAAGAAATGAAGAGAACCACAAAGAAAGGCATTAGGATTCATTTTTAATGCCAAAAGTAGTATAATTACAAAGGGATGTTCTTGCTGATTTTAAAAGTTGCTTTTTGGTACATTGACCTATGACCTATATTTCTTGTTTTGTTTTCAGTGTTCCTGCTCACATGTCCCTTCTTTACCATTTCCAAGCCCAAGAACTGTGGGTTATCTATAATCAGTCATTAATGTTTTGATTACCCTCACTTAGTGAATACTTGAAGAAACTGGAAATTCTTGAAGCTCTGGTAGTTGCTCAAGAAAAAGCCAACAAATAATAGGGTATAGAAAAGCCTCAAGTAAAACTAGATGGGTATTGTCGGGTACCCATGACGTAAGGATACACAGTCTTTTGTGTTGCCGAG
>NW_012151285.1:6197435-6201327 GCF_000956105.1 Propithecus coquereli | reverse complement strand
AATTATTTTTAATCATTTACCAATTGTATTCTAAGTCCCATTATAATATCACGATACCCACAATTTAAATCACAAATCACATGAAATAGTAGTTTGCTTTTAAAATGCTGGATTTCTTGGCCCATGTTCTAAAAAGACATCACACGGAATCAATTGCAGCAAAAATTTTATAGAACATTTGTGGAATAAAATATGTGAGGAATTTCTCTAGTTTATATCTTTAAAATGAGCCACGCCATAAAAGTGGTTAAAACGTGCTTATATATATATAAATGTCCCTAGGCCCTCATAATTGTTGGATTGCTAGACTAGCTTTGCTGTGAAAAAAACTGAGGAACTCCAGCTGGAGCCTTTCCTTTCCCCAATTGTTGCTGAAGATTATATTTAATTATCTAGCTGAGCTGCTGTAATTAGCATCAACAAAGCTTTGCTCCACAATGACTTGATATACAAACTTTTGGGAAGCCTATTTCAATTTGGATGGACCTCCTGAAATATAGCATTCCACCTGGCAGCTAACCCAGAAATTAATGGCCATTCAATTTCCATTCCCCCCCTAATGTGTTTATGTACTGCTCGATGACAACTGTAACATGTTTGTAGTACAAATAGTACTTTGAATTTGGGGTTTAAATCTGTTCAGCCTCTCTCATGTGGCTGGAATGTTGGCATGGCTCAGAAAACAAAAGTCAACTTAAAAAAAAAAAAAAGCTGGTTCCTCCAGGAAGAGAGAGATGGCTATCGAGCTTGACAAACGGACTGTAATGTGAACAGGGCAGCAGGGCTAATTCTGTTAAGTGATTGCTGGAGACCTTTGCTTGTCTTGGACTTTTAGCCTTTTACAGCAAACAGGGTGGGCCTTGTTAAACTGCCAAGTCAACAATTTTATTATATCCAAAGGCTTTGGATAATTTTATATCCAAAGGCTTTGCTTTTCGGTTGTGATTTTTCAAAAGGAAAGCTCAACGTGCTCTGGGGGCTTTCATTTCTGAGGCCACGATAACACTCAGCAAATTCAATGGACTGTTATTTGCTGAATCCAAGCCTAGAAATTAGGTTCTAAGAGGGAAAAAAAATAATTGAATAAAATCTTCGATTTGAATATCACAGTGTGCTTATGCTAATTTCTTCTGGCTGGCACTTTTTAAAAATGTTCATGGGATTTCTGTTTCTACTGAACCATCTCAGAAACTGAAAAACAAAACTGTGTTACGAACTAATCCACAGTGTGGAGTTATCACTTCCTATTGCTGGGGCATTTTCCAACTGAGTAAGGATCTGAACCCAATATAGAGATACATTGAACTCTTACATTACCTCGTCTATGTCAGGCTTAACTGAGACCCAGAACATTTAAAATGTAGTCCCCAAATCCTAGGGCCCAGTGCCCTACCATCTAAGAGCTGAGACATCACTGTCATTTGGACTCATATCAGCAAACCTCATTTAGCACAGATTTATTAACCACCTGCCATATGTTAAACCTTCTACTAACCTTGTGTTACATACTGAGCAAAAAAAAAAGTCAGAGCTGAAGATTTCTAAAAGTGAGCCCATCTGCCAACGATCTGCATCAGAACTCTTAGGTAAGCTTGTGTATTAAGCAGATTCCTGAATGTCACCCCAGATGTACTTTCATTAGAGGTGGGGGTTAGTTTTGTATTTCTTATAAGCTCCTCCCAAATGAAACTTGTGACTAATGTTTGAGAACTATTCTATACTCATGATTCTCAAACCTGGCTGCACATTTAAATCACCTGGTGAATTTAAGACCACCAATACCTCATACCACAGCAGACTGATTACTTCAGACCCTCTGGGGTAAAGCAGAGCCTGGGCATTCGTCGTGGTGGTGGTGGTGGTTTTAAGTGCCCAGGTGACTCTAATGGACAGCCAAAACTGAGAACCACAGTCCTAGACTGTACTCCCTACAGGAATTCACCGCAGGAAGAAATCACTTCCATCTGAGGTGATCAGATGCTGACTTTGATGTCCTTTCGTGTCTTGCAAAAGACATTATCTTCTCTTTGGAAAGTGTCTGTACATGAGTTTGTTATCGTTAATAAAATGACATATTTATATAACAACCATCCAAGAAATAGAGCATTTTTATAGACACCACTTGATCTCATTTCTCTTCAGTTCATCCCCTGTAATGTAATTAGAAGAAAAATTTATTAGCATCAAGATTACAAATAAAGCAAAAGATCAGTACTTCGCTGGAGATCACACAAGTTCATTCTAAAATCCCGACTCCACTGGAGTTGCTTCCTAGGAGGAAAAAAAAGATTCTTTGAACAGTACTGGTTGAAGTGTAACCTATTCAATGCTGAAATTATTCAAGTATACAATTAGAGCACACCAACACTCCGTAACAGTCTTCCTTTTGGCTTTTCTTTCTTTTGGGTGTAAAGGAGGGGATATCCTAAAGGATCAACAATCCTCCTTCTATTTCTCCATTCCTCTGTCTCCATAAGTCAAGAGTATTGAATGAATTAACAGGCTTGCTCAGTTAGGGTTTTCATTCATCCAAGTTTGCCCAGAACTTTTCCAGTTTTAGTGTGAAAGTCCCATGCCCAGTAAACCCCTGTCTTGGGCAAACCTGGATAGTCCCTCTCAGAAATGAAAGTAAACAGCATTTTGAAGATCCGTGTAGGAACAGGAGCTCAAAGTTGGTCAGGAAGGAGACCAGCCATGCCAACAATGGGCAGGGAGCAAGACAAGACCTACCAGGGTGGATAGACTCAGCGTTAGGCCTCGAGTTCTAGCTGAGGAGGCACAGTGCATGACCTAGGGAAGTGGCTCTCAAATCTGAGTGTGCATTAGAATCTCCTGGAGGGCTGTTGAAACACAGACCACTGGGGCCCACCTCCAGAGTCCCCAGTTCAGTAGGTCTGGAGATGGACCTGAGAATTTGCATTTCTAACACATCCCCATGTGATTCTGATGCTGCTTCTCCCAGGATCACACCTGGAGAACCACTGCTCTAGATGCTAGGTGGACTTTCAGTTAAGTAACAGGTATGTAGGTGGTATCTTGGCACCAGAGAGCTAGAAGCAGGCCACCTGAAGCAGAGAAGCAAGCTAGGGACCAAAGACAGGACTCAAGGCCCTGCGTGTATCTAAGGTAACATGGCAGGACTCAGGCTAAGAGAAGCTGGAGTACCAGGTAGATAAACAGAACAGAACCTCCACCTTAAAGAAGTATGACCAAGACGTTTCTACTGGATGTAGGTGCAAGGTGGGGTCTTGGCCTTAGAAACAAGACAAAATTCAGTGCTGGAGCAATCATCCAAAAGACACAGACTTAATGTCCAGTCAGCGAAGCTATTGAATTAGGAATTTTTAAAGATCCTGTGACAAGGATAAGAGTAGGGTGACCAACCATCCTGGTTTTCTTAGAACTTTCCTGATTTTAGCACGGAAATTCCAGGGCCTAGAAAACTCCTCTGTTGTGAGAGAACTGGTCACCCTAATTGTGATCTCAGGAGACTAGACCCCAGATCCACCTGCATCTCCTGGTCAATCAACTCCAGCCATAAGAGAAGAAGGCACAAGTGGGAAGAGGAGAGGCCAGTTGGAGAGAGAGGCAGCAAGCCAGGATGCTCATTGCAACCTGTGGCCTTCAAGAAAGGAAAAAAGGGCACCCAGAAATATGGTCTATAAATGGTGAAATGCATTTGCTTTAAATGGGCAAAACACGTTCAATGACTCCACAGTCCTGCAGTTTTTCTAAACTTATGAAAGTGGAAAAGTTCAACACAGACAGAGCAATCCAGACACCCCGTAGATGGAATTCGCCCTCACTGCCTTTTGACAATCATCACACACACTTAAGATCTCATTGCAAGTATAGCCTTAAAGGGCTCTGATATGCACACACCAGTAGGAAA
>NW_012151285.1:6196449-6197385 GCF_000956105.1 Propithecus coquereli | reverse complement strand
GTATTGGCAATTTACCTCTTTTTATAAAAAGTTAAATAGACAAGAAAATTTCCAGATTTCATCATAATGTCCAAATGCTTTAAAGCATGTAGCTTTTGGTTTATTATATTTCTGGCGCTTAATTTTTTTTAATGTTCACTATAGTGGGTTTTGTATTACAAAAATGTAGGGAAGCTGACATGCAGGGAATCTGAAGCAATCCTGTGTTTTTGTTTTATCTCATATACGAGATACCCCAGTAAAGTGGCTTCTTCTCAAACACATGCATCAGGGGCTGAATTCCAAAGGCATCTCAGTTATCTGGGCACTCTCCACTCCCAAGAAGTGTGTTCCTTTCCCCTTTTTACTTTTCCAGAAACCAAATATTTTTATTTCTTATATTTATAAACCTGTAATTCTTAAAGAAGATGGTAAAGCCACAAACAGTAAATGCCTGAAATGTAGTTTTGGTCTGACTTGGGACTCATTCAGTTATTCTCTTTTCTTTGAAGATCCCTCCCCACCAACTCCACCAGCCCGCCACGACAGCCTTCCATTTGTTTCACTGACACCCTCCAAGACCTACTCTAACATCTAGCATTAATTATACTGCACTGCAGGGGCAGAGGACGTCGGCTCCAGAATCAGCAACCTCAGTCTGAATCTCTGCTGCCCACTAGGTAGGGCTGTGATATCAGGCAAGATTCTTAATTTCTCTGATGCTCTGTTTCTTCATCTGTAAAAGTGGAGACAATACCGCACACTGAGTAATCTTGAAATGTTTAAAGGAGCTGACCTGTGTGAAAGAAACTGACCCATAATAGATGCTCAATAAATACTAATCTCTCTTCCCTAGTTTGAGGAATTTGGAGGGAAGAATAACAATGATTTGTCTACAAACCCATGCCACTTTTCCACCACATGCCTTTATCTTAACAATCTAAATGAAAGTTCAAT
>NW_012151285.1:6183443-6189909 GCF_000956105.1 Propithecus coquereli | reverse complement strand
TGACCAAATATCAATTAATATTGCACCAGACTGGGGAGCATGAAGGACACTATAGACAACATCACAGCCTACTAATAATGATAGCTCTTTAAGACATTCTTTGCTAAGGTCATCCACAGAGTGCATTAAAATAAATTAATAATAGAAAATGTTCCAACAGTAACAAGGCTCATCATCAAAGAAAGTACCTAAATCATCACAAAGAATCTGAAAGCAAACACTGAACTAACCCATCCTCCCACCAAGTAAATTTTTCGGGATGCTGACTATGTAGAAATAATCTCCTCAATCACACTTAAAATGTTCACTATGATGATGAACTTCAGCCTATGTGGATTGAGTGTTCCAATATGCTGAGTCTTCATGATGGAGGAGAATTAAGCATAACCAGCACCATTTGTCCTTCCCAAATGAGCCATGTCATCCAGGAAGCTGAAACAGAAGGATTCGACCAGGAGAGTCTCCCAGAACCAAAGTGGGAGTTCAGAGCAGAGTGAAGAAGATTGAAAATCTTCCAGAAAATCTGGGAAGAAACACCATAAGAAACATAAACTTGCTCATCCGTTCAATCCTTCATTCAACTAACGGTTTTACGTGCCCTCTGGATGCCAGACCCCATGCTAGGTAGAAGGGCTACAAAACTTAATAGAACCAGTTCAAGGCATTCATAATCAAATGGGGCAAACAGAAAAATTAACAAATAATTGCAGGAACTCTAAAATAGTTTATAATAGAGGGATATAGGCAACTCCAAATAAGCACAGAAGAAGGAGAATTTTCCCCAACTGCAACTGTTTTGGCACCTAAGAAGCCCTTCCATCTCAGATGCTTATTGAGTCACTTGTGGGAAAAAGTAATTACTGTTTTTCTGAGGGATGAGAGGCTAATCAAATATGACTGTTTCTAAGACTGTCAACAACAACCATTTAGTCAGTATTTACTACATACCAGATACGATATGTTTATACACATTACCCCACACAATCCTCAACCCCGTGTAACAGGCAGCATGCTCTCCTCACTTTATAAATCAAAGGGAAATGAATCACAGTGGGGTTTACTAGTTTACCCTATAAACTAGTCAATGATAGAACCAGGAAGTGAACCCACACAGTCCACTTCGACTCCAAGATCTTAACCACTACGTTGGAATCACTTATGTAGTGAACTTTTAGAAATTATGTATTGATTATTTATATTCTATTGTTACAATTACATGCATCTAGTTTTTGTTTTGATGAGCTCTTGCAAGGAATTGCATGCTGCTTTTAATACTCCCTCATTTAAGTTGATAATTTGCAACCATCTTATTTAAACCAATTTCTGTGGGCCTTAACCACAATAGCTGCAATTTATTGAAAACTTGCTCTAAGCCAGTATACACGATCTTTCTCAATTCCCACAGATCCCTGAAGGGTGGGTATATAGGTGTGTGTATACACATATATTTACTTATATGCATATATGATGTAGATTATTATCAGGTAACTTACCAACGGTCGCATGTATACATATTGAAGGTTAAGCTGCAGGTCCCTCACTAGCATAGGCTTTTCCAAGACCCCAGAAAGAGACTTTGGAAACACGTTTGGGTGGTCATACATTTTCACATCCAATTTTCAAAGAGGATCTCAAGACTTGTATAAGCTTAAGACCCACAAAGCCTGATCCACACCTGTAGACCACAGGTGATAGAAACAGGATTTGGGTGCAGGTGTGCTCAACTCTAAAAACTAAGGGTTTAAATCCCGTGACACAGTACGTAAAGAAGAAGGGGTGGAGAAACAGAATTCAGATGTACACGTTGGGCTCATCAGTGGAGATTTCAAGCTAAGGGGCAAGGAAAGTTGATTTGAGGGGATTGATTCTCTCATCGAAAGTGACTTTGAAGCCCTCATTTTAATGCTTGATGTACCACCGAGAAGTAGAGAATGTCAGTGACTCCAGTACCTACTAGGCTCTAAGACCTACTAGGCGAACACGCACAACACTGGTGCCAATTCTGGGTGATACATTTAAAAAAAATTGAAGCCTCAGGTTTTTTTCAAACTGAGAAGATACTGGACACTAAACAGGTCAAACAGACTAGAGGCTGACTCCAGGGCACTTAATTTAGGCAGCCCTCGGACTGTCAATCCTCCATAATCTGGAAGCCATGGAGAAAAGTTCGGCATTGACCAAACACTGTCAGAAAATGTTCCTTTTCCTTCCAGAAACCCCACACCTGCTTGCCTTCTAAAAGTTTCCATTGGGCTCATTGACCTTCCACAAAAATAGCTACCTAACATTTTACAAAAATTCATCTCCATAAAGAGCCCCATTCAGCTGTAACAACCTGCTTTGATTTTTTTAAATTCATTAAGCCTTAAACTTTCCCTCTCTGGCTGACTTAAAATCCATGGAGCTTTGTCTTAAAAATAATTGTGTCTCCTTAATAAATGGTGCTTATTATTTTTAAGACAAATCTTCATGGATTATAAGTCAAGGGATAGGGAATGTTAATTATGTCCCCTTAAAGAGGTATTTTTCTTAAGCCTTACAAGAGCAAGAACCTTACAGCTTACGAGAACCTATACCCTCTACTTATTCCTAAAACATTGGAAAACAGAGATGTGGTTCCCATCAAAGCAAAAGTTTCATTGATAACATTATAATGAACAGGTGTTATTCTGGCCAACTGACATAAAATGTTCTGCTCCTTTGGAGGAAATCCCTCGAAAAGTGATAGGCAGAGGTTCTACCTCCCAGTATGAAATCCTAAGGAGCAGAGGATCTGCCTGCCCCTAGGCAGAGAGTAGGCTTTTTCTACACTAAGATCATAGCCACACTTTGCCTCCCTGAATTCTTGCCAGAGACTGACCCTCCAGGCTGTGAGTTATCCCACACAGGTTCATTTTATACATATGCATATTATTTTTTTTTTAACCTAAGTTAACTGAAATCAAATTCTGTTATTTGAAACCAAAAGCCGTAGGTATGGTACATCTCAAAAAAAAAAAAAAAAAAGGATCGATAAGAGAAAGAAAGGGACGGAAGGAAGAAGGCAGAAAGGAAAAGAAAAACTGATATTCTATCCATCAGTGGAAAAAAAACTTTAAAAAATACGTATTGTCTTTAAACCTGATTTATTTTAGACTCGGCTTTATGGATTTATGAGCCCATGACACTCGTATTCAGTAAATGGGTAGAAATTGATTTCTGGGGGCAGGAGAGATGCAACATGATGTCATAGCTACACAAAGAGCAGAAATTTGGTGATTAAAAATTACGTAAAAGAACAGTCTCAGGCCAGGCGCGGTGGCTCACGCCTGTAATCCTAACTTTCTGGGAGGCCGAGGCGGGCGGATTGTTGGAGCTCAGGAGTTCGAAACCAGCCTGAGCAAGAGCGAGGCCCCGTCTCTACTAAAATTAGAAAGAAATTAATTGGACAACTAAAAATATATAGAAAAAATTAGCCGGGCATGGTGGCGCATGCCTGTAGTCCCAGCTACTCGGGAGGCTGAGGCAGGAGGATTGCTTGAGCCCAGGAATTTGAGGTTGCTGTGAGCTAGGATGACGCCACGGCACTCACTCTAGCCCGGGCAACACAGTGAGACTCTGTCTCAAAAAAAAAAAAAAAAAAGAACAGTCTCACCTCTCAGTGATTGGTCCCCCAACATCCATAAGCCGAGAATTGTCAGACTTATGCTCCATAGCTGTCTGTATTCTGTGTCATTTTTCACTATATATGCACAACACAGAAAACAAAAAACACTGCTTAGTTCAGATTTTTTTAAAAAAACATAATGTACATATTATAATTGCTTACTTAAAAAAATCATATTTGCAGGGGGTATAGGGCTTAATTTATTAGCAAGCTGCTAAAGGGACTTTTCTATTTTTAAGAGAGATAACATATTTATGTAGCATTCTCAGACTTTAAAAAGCACCATTACTGTACATGTAAGGCTTCTGATTTTCAGTTTTTCATTCATAAACCCCACACAGCAGGGCCCAGACACTGGGCATTTTTCCCTGGAGTCACTCTGCCTTATTATCAGGGCTGGACTTAAGTATCCCTCCCTGGAAAGGGCGCAAGATCTCACAGTGTAGGGCAAACATTCTTGAGCTGGCACAAAGAGGCACAGTAACGTTTCAGGATGTGGTTTCAGCCAAAGGTGATAGAATCTCAAGGTTGGGTTGAAAGAGGAAATGACAATCGTCAGTTGTATTGAGTGTGTCCCCGTTGCCTGGAGTCTTCCTGTTCTCTCACCCTCTCTGACTCTCCAAGAGTCTCAGTTACCACTGATGTGAAGAATTAGTAATAAGAGCCGGATGCAAAAGCATTGGAATACTTGAGCTCTTCTGAATATGAATTTAATAACAGTAATAAGCTAGCAAATGGGTCACTGAATTGAGGACGAATTCTTTTGCATCACAGAGCTTGTATTATGATATAAATTGAGATTATCCTGAACTTCTCAAAACATCATGTTTCGCCTAAGAACCATTAGTTTGCCCATTCTCACAATCTGGGTGACAAATATTCACACTCTGGGTCTTTGGCCTGTCTCACTTATCCAAGATTAGATATAGTGCAACATACAGGTTTTGCACTACATACGGACTACTATGTTGACCATAATCATTCGTGTATTGATTCATACACTCAGGTGGAAACTATGAATTTGAGTACCTACTGTCAAGGAACTTAAATTCAGACTCAGCTCATGTTTTTGAGTAACAGCCATGTACTAGGTAGTGAGTTAACATTAACTTATGCAGGTACCTATAGGGTGCTAGATATTAAGCTAGTTACATATGATTTCATTCAGTCTTAACAACCTCATAAGTCGGCATTAGCATTTTTATTTTACAGATGGGAAACTGAGACTCACACAATCAACCAAGATGTAAAACTGGTCCTTTGGCCCTAAGTCCTCTGGCTCTTTCCAATTGGTAATATTCTCTGTCTTATGTTCATGTCTTAACTTTCCTGCTCTGTGTAAAAGAGTGTCTGATGAGAAAGAAACAAAGCCGCTTATAGTTTGATTAGAAAGAAGTGAAACCACGTACAGTTTGAGCCAGTGTTGCCTACAGTGTGACAGCTTCATTCACACCAGGTCAAGCAGCCACAAGCTCCAGAGACTTGGCAGATGACATCACATATTTTCAGTCCTGGGAGCCTTGTACCCAAAGGCTACTCTACTAATTTTACAGCAGAGACACATAAGCAGATGGATGTGACATATTCCAGCAATGGCAGTTACATAATTTCAACATCTGTCTAAATGATTCTTAGAACATGTTCAAGATCAAGAATGACTTACCAGGCAGGTGCATCCCAGCACTTTAACTAAAAAGAAATCACTTCCCAACTGAACAAGGGTGTATTAAATTAGAGCTCTTTCTTGGCTTCACCATTTTGAAATTTTTAAACTGGGGTTTTTAACTTAATTTTTTTTGTATTTGTGGAAAGAGGCCATACAGACACGTGCTTAGATAAGAGCATAGGCTCTGGGGTTAGACTGCGCAGGTCCAAACACGGGCTGCATTACTCAATAGCTATGGAAATGCGAACATCTTACTTCACTTTCCTCATCCACAAAATGGCTAAAAGTGCTTAGAGAAAAATTTGAAATATACTAAATGCTAAATGAATATTTGCTATTTTAAAAAATTTGAATAGAATAAAAGAGCATACAATTAAATCCATACGTGTCCTTCAGTTTCCCTATTCTTCCTGGGAATAATCCCTAATATCAGTTTATTGTATATTCCTTATATACATAGATATTCTATGTATACACACGCACACACTTATGTACACACATATATTATGTATGCATGTTTCCTTTTTTCACAAATATAAACATACCATAACACCTTGCTTTTCTCCTTCATAATACTTAGGAGATATTTCTATATTGACATGTATAGATCTACCACATTCTTCTATAAATAATGCATAATCTTCCATTTTATCGATGTACTATAATTTATTTAACCAGGCCCCTACTGGCAGATATTTGGTTTGCTTCCAGTATTTTGCTACTTCAAAACACTGTTGCAATGAACACCTTTGTGCATACATGTAAGAGTTTATCTGTAGAAAAATCCTGGAAGAATGAATTGTACGTTTAAGATTCTATACAATTTTAATTGTCTAGGTTATTACCAACCGCTTTCCAAAAAAGTTGAACCAGTTTATATTCCCACCAGCAAAGTATGAGTCTTTGTTTTTCCATACCTTTGTCAAGATGCACTTTTTGATCATTGCCAATCTAGTAGGAGAATACAGCATCTTAATGTAGTTTGAATTTGTATTTATCCCATGAGTGTATTCTCTTTCCAAAATTTAAATGTTTGAATTTCCTTTTCAAAATCAGTTTAGGTCATCTGCTTCAAAGATGGTTATTGATATTTAAATTCTGTTTCTGAAGATTTTTGCTGGTTCTTTCTGTAGATTACTCTTCAGTAGTTGAAA
>NW_012151285.1:6176744-6182113 GCF_000956105.1 Propithecus coquereli | reverse complement strand
GCTTTCTGTCAATATATTTGACACAGTGACAGGCACTGGGGGAAGGGAGCTGACATTTTTCTTTGCTTCTTGTTTGCCTACTTGCTTGTCTGTTTTTGTACTATTAGAAATATAAAACATTACTCCTATTCACAAAGATGCTAAGTATAATAATTTCCTTGTACAACTTTTCTTGGACCACCATAAATGAGGAACATGAGTCTCAAAACCCAGAAAAATATTTCTCTTCTCACTAGATGCCCTATTGTGTAAAACAGAACATTTCAGATTAACTATTTTGTCATTCACATGCAGCTGTACACATTGTGCTAAATATCTTTGTAAATGACACAGTTTCATAGTAGTTACAAGCTCAGGCTTGGACAAGGACAGGCAAGGTTTGAATTCTGCCTCTATCATTTTCTCACTACATTTGCAATAGGTCACTAAACTTTTAACCCTCTGCTTCCCCGTTTGTAAAATGGGTATAACAATAGTATCTATCTGTGCAGGAAAGAGTTAACTCAGCAGGCCTGAATTGTTCAAACCTCACACATTCCCAAGAGGTGCTTGTTTGCATGACTGGCCCTTGGCCAGACCCTGGGAAATGAGCCTGTAAAATGTCCCAAGAACTAAGAGTGTTTTGCACACTTAGGTCCTGTGGCCACACTGTACCCGTGTGTCTAGACAGTTGTGCAAACAGTGTGGTCTGTGCTTGCCTTCTGGGGGATCTGGAGCTTCAATGTGCCTACATGAAAGATCCTCAATAAAAACCCTGGACTCCTAGGCTCAGGTGAGTTTCACTGACAGACATTTCATACATATTGTCTCAACTCATTGCTGGAGGAATTAAGCACAACCTGTGCAACTCTACTGGAAGAGGACTCTTAGAAGCTTGAGCCTGGTTTCTTTTGGACTTAGTCCCATGCACCTTTTCCCTTTACTGATTTTGCTTTATATCCTTTCACTACAATAAATTGTAACTGTATTACAACTACTGAGTCCTATAAGTCCTAGCAAATCTCTCTACCTGTGAGTGGTGTCAGGGATGCCTGACGTGCTATTTCAAAGGATGATTACGAAGATTAAATAACAGCAGGCATATCAAGCACTTGACATAATGTTCAGCCCAAAGTGTTCAGTGTTAGTGATTTCCTTATTATAGTTTGTATTATATATTCATATAAAATTATCTTATTATATAGCATATATAACTATATAGTTGTGTTCTGTACATTCCTAATAAAAGATTGAGATAATTCTTTCTTATTACTCCTTAAACATTTATTTACCTCTGTCACCCTTTGCTGGTTTAGCTACGTTTCTACTGAACACATGAAATAATATCTTAACTTCTGGGGCTATCAACAGATGTCATGAAATAAATGGATTTTTGTTAGTAATTGGCCAGATAGTATTTGACTGTACTTCCTACTGCTTCTTCCTGATGCCTTGTAGAGGATGGAAAAAGATGACATCTGGAAAATATTTGCTCATGTGGCACCACCACTGTTGATTGTCCACTCAAAGCCATCACCCCTTCTACCTGCCTAACAGAATATGAGGTTTGTTCAGCAACAGTGTGCCCAGTCCCAGGGGATAAATCTCGATTGGTCTAAGCCACTGCTTAGCCAGTGCATTTTTTTTTAACCAATGATTGATTTTAAGTGGCCACGTGACCTGGTTATGAGTGATGAGACAAAGGTAGAATATCCCAGTAAGTGACTGGGAAAGATTTTCCTCTCTGATCGTATAGAGAGAGTCAAAGGGGCACTTTGCTCCCCTTGTTGCCTAACTTTGGAGATGGACATATGAAGACCTGCTGCTTGTTGTGCGGTTGTCATGCCATGTTTGTGACAGAGACATCAAATTACTGGAGATGGAAGAATGGAAAGATAGAGAGTTTGGATTCTTGATAAAATTGTTGAGCTATAAAACTAACTCTGGAACAACTTACCTTCAGACTTCCTTTAAACAATAAAAATAATTGTTCATTTTGTTTAGTCACTATTGGCTGAGTCTTCTCTTACTTGTGACTAACAGTATCCTGATATACTGGTTTCAACATGTGCTTTGTCAACACAAACCACACACAGCCCTTCTCTGGGAATTCTAAAAAAGTAGCACATGTACAATTAGGATTTAATGATGTTCTTCCAAAAGAAACAGACTTGATAATAACAAACTTCAAATAGGACCCAATTATTTGTATGAAAAAAGGTAGAAAGAACTAAAAAATTCTTTGCTCCTTTAAAGAGTCTCATGGTCTCCTTGCATGCAGGTCAAAGGTCTCCTTGATTAAGCATGAAATCTTCTGTGCAAGAAGATTTTGTCGGTGTGAACTCCAAGGAGTGTGTTTTATGTTTATATTGTGGATATTACTATTAATGGTTGGGAAATGAGGAATGAACATTATTTCACACACCATTATCCTTTGCCAATTTCTCTGAAGGACTTCCTGCTTCGCATAGTGTTAAAATGTATAATTTGGGACTTGAAACCATATAATGTGAAGTGAGTGTTTTTAAGGAACTTTAAGGGAATTTGAATTTTAAAATGCTTAGAAATAAAAAGTAAAATGTATACTTGTATGCACTGTTATAGGATATCATAGTTGTGACTGTTTTTTAAAACAGGTTTTAAAAATCAATTGCATATTTATGGGTTGTATAACACCTACTTCCAAATATGTGTGGCCATAAGAAAAATGACAAAACAATTGTATATATGTATACACACATACACATAATAAATATACATACAAAATTATTGTGCATCTGTATCCTCCAAAGTGGTCAATTTGGCAAATTTTAATTGTTTGAATTCTTCATGAGGAATTTTATTCACAGTCAATGTCGTATGATTTTAAGTATCCTCGACAGTGGCTAGTATTCATCCTTTGGAAGTGAAGAAGTGATCCATCTGCTTTTTTCTTCACTGTTCACATTAGCCTCTTCCATATTTCTCTTCCTGACCATGTAATCCTATGTAGAAATGTACATGTAAATATGTCTACTTATGTAAGTATTACTGTTTATTTTACAAAAGGGGATCTCACAATTTCTACATCTTGCTCTCCTTATACAAAAATACCCTGTGGAAATCACTACAAGTCAACAGGTATAGCACTAATTCATTACTTTTAATGAGATTTTTGCCACTACAAACACATGGCCTTACATACCAATGCCTTTTTTTCTATGGAATAGAGTCCAAGGACTGGAATTGCCGGGCCAAAACGCATACATATTTTTTTTAAATTTAATAGATGTTGGCAGATGGCTTTCTCAAAACCTACAACACCTCATATTTCTACCAGCCATGAAAGTAATGCTTTCCCTAAATCACCATCAGTAATAGTTATCAGAGCTCTTTTCAATTTTTGTCAGTCTGATTGGTATAAAATTACATTTTATTTCTATTTCAATTTGCATTTTCCTTACTGGTAATGAATTTGAGAATCTTTTTATGTATTTATTGGCCATTCGGATTCACTATCCTTTGCCCATTTTCAACTGAGTTGTTTCTCTTTTTGCTCAATGTTTAGTTATTTGGACAAATTAATTACAAATATTTTGTCCTAGATTGAATGTCTATTGCTTTATATACATTACCTTTTATTATATCAGGGTTCTTAGTTTTTATAAATCCATATATGCCTACCTTTTATAGCTTTTGGAAAAGATGTTCTTAGTTTATACATTTTATACATTTAGTTTTCTGGATCTTCTTGTACAACTTTTACAATTCAATTTTGACCATGTACCCTTTTCAGCCATCTGGAATTTATATTTAAAGGTAGAATAAGATGGGCATCCACTTTTCTTTTTTTCCAGATGGATAATAAACTGTGCAAACATCATTTATTAAATAAATGATTCATTTCCCACTAAAATGAACTACTACTGCTTTGGAAATATAGTAAACTCATCTATACTGGGATCTATTTCTACGTTCTTTATTTTATATCTTTGCCAATACCACGTGATTAAGGTGCAGTCATTTTATTATATTATATACATATTATATATATATACAGTAGAAGACCTCTTCCTTTGCGTATTTTCTTAGCTAGTCTGAAGTATTTATTCTTCAGTATGAACTTTAGCCTTCTTAGCCAGTCATCCCTCCAAAAAGTGCTAATTCTAATTTTAGTGCATTATGTTTATACATTTATTAGGTGTATGTATTTCGTGTTTGTGTTATTAAGTATTCCTATTCAACATGGTATGCCTTTCCATTTGTTCAAGGCTTATGTAATTTCTTTCAGTAAGATTTAGTTTTCTTTATATAGGTATTTTCCCTTCTTACTCAATTTATTTCTAAGTATTTTATATTTTTCCAATGATTGTAAGTAGAATTTTTTCCACTTCTATTTCTAAGTATTTTGTTAAAATAGAGAAAAACTGTTGCTTTTTTAACATTCATCCCATATCCATGTCATTACCAAATTCTCCTTTTTAAATCTAGTCATATTTACTAGGGTTTCTTAAATTGTCTAGGTATACAATAATATCATCATCAAAAAGAGATAATTTGATCTCTTTTTTCAAAGTTTATAACAGTTCTTTTATTGTCTTACTTTATTGCATTTACTAGCACTTTCAAGACAATGTTGAATATAATGATGATAATGGGTACCCCTATCTAGTAACTAATTTAATTGAAATAGTTTTAGTGTTTAAAAATTTAAAGTATTTGCTGAGTGGCTTTATATCTTCTATTTTCATTATATTCTATTTTACTTGGTTAATATTATTAGAAATGACTGATTTCTATCCAATGTCTGCAAGCATCTGCTGATATAATTACATTTTTCCTTCAATGGGTTGATTTAGTAATGTTAATAAATTTCCTGATATTCAACAACTCCTGAAAACCTGAGGGAAAAAAATCTGCTCTGTAAAGTGCGTTATTCTTTTGATACATTACAGATAGTATTTGGTAAAATTTATTAAGAATTATCTTCGATATTTCTTTATTAGAGTGATCTATGGTTTTATTTATGGGCCATCTTTGGCAGGTATTGTTTTAAAGTACTTTGGCTTGGTAAAATGCATTCAAAAGATTTTCCTTAGCAGTTCAAATAATGTTGCTGTTATAAACTCTGTAAAAATTAGCTTATTCTCAGCTGTGAAAACGTCTGACTGTGTTGCATTTCTCAATGTTAAATTTATAATCAACTTTCCTGTACCTCCATGAATTACTCTACTCTTAAGTCAGTTTTGGTAACTTTTGTTTTGTAAGGGAATTATTTCTTCCCAGGTTTTCAAATCTGTTACCCTAGAGTTGCATGCATTTTTATCTTACAATTATTTTAAGGTTTTCTCTATCTGTAATTATGTTTCTTTTTTCATTCTTAATCTATATTATTTTTCTCACTCTTATTC
>NW_012151285.1:6171141-6175874 GCF_000956105.1 Propithecus coquereli | reverse complement strand
GAAGATGTAAGGTTTAATATACATCTATTGATAAAGTTAATTGATTGTATCACTCTTTCTTTTATGACTTTTTTGTTTGTTTGTTTTACACTAGACTTGTCTAGTTCTGGAAAAGGAATATTTTGTCTCCCATGATAGTTTTATTTTCTCAAAGTTTGCCTCCATGCCTAAAAATGTTTGCTTCACCTAGTTAGTTGCTGTGTTATTTAATGCAAAGAGATTTATAAATATAATATACTCTTCACAAACAGTTCCTTTCATTATCACGTAATATACCCCTTCAAGTGCATTTAACTTTAAATTTAAATTTGTCTGTTATTAATATTGCCATTTGTTGCATAAAACAAATCGCACTCCTGTCAGAACATAGATGTTCTGGGTTTTTCTTATTAAGAATGACCAAAGAATGCTCTCTTTGGGGGAAAGGTATTCTGCGAGCTACTCTCTATTTAATTCTTTACACCATTTGGCATACATTTAAGTCACAAAGCTATTATGCTCTAAGAACAGGGTTCTTGAGTGATCAGCTGTTCATATGAACACTATCCAGATTGTATCAGGTGTTGTGGTTGGTTTTGACTTTTGACCTCTTAGTTCACAGGTCATGCTGACGCATCTAGCCTATAATCCCACTATAAAGTCCTTCTATCCTTGCTCTTATCTTTATGTGACTGGACCACAAAACAGCTGCAAAGTTCCACCTCATGCTCTTTCTTTCTTTTTATTTGAATTTGTCTCCTATCTCTTTGTTCCATCTTCAATTTTAGCTGTTAACACTGCCTAAACGAGGTTTTATCCTGTCCTAAATAGTATGTGGCTATGTTTTATTTGTACCCAGTCTACAGTCTCTGTCAACTATGTCCCCACCAGGATGCCCGACTTCACGTCCACTTCTTCCTTAACCCAGTAAGCAGCAAATGCCTTCTCGCCCCTCTCTCCTTCCCCCCTTCACCCCCCACCCCAGTGAGAACCCTGGGAGCTTCTACTCTTCATTGTTGCCACAATCACCTATTCCTCGGTTTTCTAAGTTAGCATGTTACATTTTAGAATTTCCTTACAGCATATCCTTCCTGTTGCAAGAGACTTGTTTATGGATCACATTTCAAGATATTGCGTTCTTATTCAGATAGATGTATAGATGGAAACAGGAAGGAAGGAAAGAAAGAAGGGAGGGAGGAAGGAAGGAGTTACTGCTGCTCACCACTGCTGCCATGTTGCCTTGCCGCCTTATTTTCTCCATCTTAAGATTTCTATTGTGGTTCATGTATTATTTGGTTAGAGTATTTTGTCAAGATTCTTTTTAAAAGGGTGCATGGTTGATATACTCTGAATTCTTACTTATCCTCACATATCGCTCTTTCACTCTGACGAGTCGATGATATCTTATTTGAAAATACCTTGGGTTGCAACTCTTTAATTGATGCTACCCCACTATGCCAGTTTTCAGTAAGTTTATTAAAAAAATAACAAAGGATGTCATTGTCCAATGCTTCACTTATATTTTCCTCTGTCGGTTGTTTATTCTTCCTGCCTAGAAGTTAAAAGTATTCTTTTCATTATTAAAGTTCCAGGATTTCATCAGGACACGCCTGGGTGTGTGTCTCTCCTCAGCAGTAAAGCCTGTAACTTAGAGAGCTCTCATAAGCGACAGTCTCAGGACTTTATTTACTTCAGATAAATTGTTTTTCAGTATTTGTTTAGTGATTGCCTCTCCTCCACATGGTCTGTTTTTTTCCCCTTTGGAAATTCCAGTTATTTCCATGGTAGGGAATTCTCAAATCTTGCATCCAAGTTGCCTACATTTTCAATTCGGGTTTTCCATTTGTGCTTTGAGATATTCCTTGCACCTGATTATTCAGGAGACCAACTCCAGTGTCAACAATGACCATCCTCATCTTCAATTAATCTACTGAGTTGTTTTTGAGAAATCGCGTTGTTAAATTCAAAGACGTCTTTTCTCTGCTGCCTTAAGTACAGTAGATTTTTTTTTCAATTCAGTCATTTCACTCTTTTAACAATTCTCTTGCACTGGATCTGTGCTATAATTTTTCTGCCTGATCTCTTTTTTTTTTCTCTCCAATGGGACCCTCAGATTTATTGTTAATTACCTTTGCCTGTTCATCGGGACCCTAAGCATACTGTGGAAAATTCTGAATGGCTGGACTCTCAGGTGCTGGGTGCTGGAAGGAGAAGCAGCTTCTCCCCACCCCACCCCCAACGCCCAAACTTCAGGCCTTAGTGTGGAAACACCAGGCTCTCAGCCTTCACAGGTTCTCCATAGAGAGAGAAAAGGAACCAAATTCAGGTCAAAGGTCCCCAAAAACCCTACTGCTGGTCATCCTTTTCCTCAATGTTTGTTTGTTTTAATGAATGAATAAATGAACTGTTTGACCTTTATCTATTGAAACAAGGTATACTGAGGTTCTACTTTATTCTACTACCGGGCTTTAGGGAAACGGTAAGTGGTTCTTAACTTCTGGGGAATCACAGACATTATTGAGAAAATAAACAAAGCTAGACATGCTCTCACTAGAAGAAAAAAGCCCTTATGTGTACTCAGATGGTTGCCAGGTCTCTGGAAGTCCATGAACTTCAGATTAAGAGACCACCCAGGAAGGACAGTCGTGTCATTTCTCTGCTTTTCAGAGGAAGAAGAGCAGGACCACTGAAACTGCTCTCAATCCTTGGCCTCATTGAACACTTGCTGCTCTGTCCCCAGAAACAATCTTAATTAACCTTCCTATTGAACAGAATCCCCCTTGCCTGGATGAAGAGGTTACAGGCTAAGGTGAGAGAAGGGCCAGCACCCCAAGCTAGATCTCCACCCACCCACCCCGTCTCTATAAATCTGGAGACAAAAGAGGAAGCTAAAACCAAAGACCTTCCATAGTAAAGGACACCTTTAGTAAATGACCAAAGAAGACTGCTATAGCTTAGAATAACAGGCACTTTAAAAAGTGAGTGTATTAATTTGACTCCTCCGAGTCTTACGTCAGCATTGAAGATTGGGTCTTAACAAGAACACATTGCATCAGCTTAATCCTTCCTAAAAACTGTTGTCCAGTGAAGACTCTCCTTTGATGAGCACATTCCAAACACTCCTCATATGATAATAGCTCCCATTTCAACACCTCCAGTTCATTTCCTCTCCTCAACTCCAGACCCATATGTATAAATATCTGGACATCTCCATTTAGAAGTTTCACTTCAGTCTTAACTTGTCCCACATTGACTTGTCATCTTCCCCCTACCCCCCATACACTCTCCTTCCTCTAATCCTCTTACCTATGATTTCCATTTCTGGGAATGGCACTATTATTCTCACAGCTGCCTACGTTAAAAACTCACAAGTCACTTTGACTCATACCATAGAGAGAGGACAGCTAGATAGACATATATGTATACACATAGATACAGACATAGATATTCAACCAGTTCATGTGCTGTCCTTTCTTTAACATGTCTACACATGTCTCCCCTTCCCATTCCCACAGCCTCAGCCTCAGTCCAGACCACTACCATCTCTTTATTGAATCACAGCATTTTCTCATGGGTCTTCCTATCTCCTGGTTCACCTGCCTCTGGTACATTCCTCACAGCCAGAGAGATTTTCCAAAAGGAACTTGGATCTTGTTGGCTCCTTGCTTAGAAGCAAATCTTCAGAATAAAATCTATACCCTTTCCCATGGTTCGTGAGCACTGAATGCTATGTACCCTGCTCCAGCCTAGACACATCTTTGACCGTTGCACCACCTAACCCTGAACCTAGCCAGACTGAGCCACTCAGAGTCCTCTGAATAATAGGCCGGGCTCTCCGAAGCCTCTCGGCCTCTCCACGCGCTCTTCCCTCTGCTGAGTGCCATCTCCCCCCTTGTGCACTTGGCTAAGTCCCACTCTTCTTTCTAGATTCAATCCTAGGAAGTCTTGACTTCACAGTCCCCAAAACTCACTGTGCATCCTCTATCATGGAACTGTAGACATACGTCCCCAAGCGTTCCAGGCTTCTGAAGGTACCCTTTTCTTTATTAGCCAATAAGAACAGTCCCAGTTCCCAGGATTTACAAAGTGGTGGCTTGTTGACCTTCCTCTGGTCAGCTGCTCAGAGCTTCTCCTCAGACCACTCTGGCCAACTTGCAACCACTTCTCTGGGGCTTCACCTCTCTGCAGTCTGCTTTTCCTTTGATACTTAAAAGCACAGCTTACAAAGGACAATAGAGGAATGCTACAATGTAGTACAAATATGTACGTAAAAATGGATATCTGGCCAGGCGCAGTGGTGCATACCTTAGGGCCAGCTACTCGAGATGCTGAGGCAAGAAGATTGCTTGAGCTCAGGAGTTCACGGCTGCAGTGAACCATGATCATGCCTGAGAACAGCCACTGCACTCCAGCCTGGGCAACATAAAGACACACTTTTCCTTAAAAACAAATCAAAAAAATTGATATGTGACAGCCCTGATCCTAAACTCCACTGGTCATTTCTTTATTCAGGTGGCTGACAATATGGAGCTTTTCAGAGCACTCCCCAGGGTGGCTGTTTTTCTCCTTTGCAGCAGTTTTAATTTTCTCTTTTCTTCCTTCACTCATCTGCATTTGGCTTTACACCTCCTGCCATCACGAGCGTCCAGCAGCCTTGGGGAAAAAGCAGATGGTATGGTGTCAGAAGAGGCAGGAAAAAAGCACCCATTCCCTGGTCATTAACGGGTGAGGACAGCACCCTTATTAGGAACCAC
>NW_012151285.1:6167946-6170296 GCF_000956105.1 Propithecus coquereli | reverse complement strand
CCTGTCTCCAAAAAAAAAAAAAAAGAAATGGAATTTGTAATAAACGATTCAAGTTATGATCTTGGTCAAACCAGAAAGCAGCTACTGACCTTAATAAAGTCAATGACTGCCTTATAACTCTCAAGCTTTAAGATTCTGTTATTTCTGTATCAAATATTGCTTTATGAATCAAACTATAAAATCTTTGGAAATTGTAGCTGTGCTTTATACATGCCTTTATCTCCCACAGAATCTATGGAGATGCTGTACACAGAGCAGACTTTCATATACTAATTGATCATTCAATTTTTTAGTCTCTGGATTTCTTCATATTTGCTTAATTATTTCAATAATTGACATTCTAAAGTGGTATTTTTGGCAGATGGAAGCACGAGAGTGCTACTTCTTACTGACATTGATTTAGTCTTTTAAACATAAACCATTCATTCATACTCTTCATTTGTTGAACATTGGCAGTCCCATCTATTTTATATGACTTTTGGAGATTATTATACTATTCACAATTATTACCAGTCATGTGTTGCTTAATGATGGAGATACATTCTGAGAAACGTGTCATCAGACAATTTTGTCATTGTGCAATCATTGTAGTGTGTATTTACAAAAACCCTGATGATATATATATTTTTATTTATATATTTTTTCATATGAAAAATTATTAATAAATGTCTCAGCATCATTATTGAATATCAATCATTTCCCCTACTTGATCTGCAGTGCCTATATCAAGTGCCATATATCAGCTTTCTATACGTGCTTCATTATAACCTTATGGGGCCACTGTCTTATATGCAGTCATTGTTGACTAAAACGTCATTATGCAGCACATGACTGTACTTTTGTTAAAGAATTATTTTGGCTAGTAAGACTTGGCCCAGAGGAATTTCTGGGGAATAATAATCAACTGCAAGGAATTGGTGACCCAAAACAAGTTAGTCATTAATTTTGTTAAAATGCCAAAGCTCATATCTCTGAAAATGGTGGGCAAAATAAACAAATAGGTAACTTTTAATAGGTAGTACACTTTTATTGCTGTTCACATGAAGACTTTAATAAATTTTTACAATCTGGCCAAAATAGCTTCTTAGCATTCCATCTGATAGAGCAAATAAACTTTATTAGTTTATGAGAAGCACTTCAATCCAGAAACTATTTGAATGGTTTCCATCTGATTTAGGACTTATTGGGCTGTTTGGTTTGGTTTTTTGGGGGGTGTTTTTGGTTTTTGATATTTTGTTTTGGTAAGTATTTCAATTTTACACAGCAATGTTATATACTGGAAAGGGAATTTGTAATAGATGATTCATGACCTTGGTCATGCCAGAAATCAGCAGGTATGACCCATTAGCTCCCATTTATCTAGGTGTAAATATCAAAATAATAATAACACCTGCCTAACATAAAATCAATGGGCTATTTGTAAATTTGTTTGAATTTTAAGGTAGAATGTTCTGGGAAAAAATAGAGACATCAAGGGGTCATTTATTTTGACTCTTACTTTCTAGTAGCAAGTTGTTATGATCTCGTTTAACCTTAATTACTTCCTTAGAGGCCCATTTCCAAATACAGATGCACTGGGGCATAGGGCTTCTGGGTATGAACTTTGGAGGGACACACACATTCAGTCCATAACACACACATTAACTAAAAAACAAAAAGATTGAAAGTAAAATGTAGGAAAAAGCTAAAACATGCTAAATACCAATCAAAAAAAAAAAAAAAAACACCTAGTGTTACAGACTGAATGTGTTCCCCCAAAATTTGTATATTGAACTCCTAACCACAAATGTGATATTAGGAGTTGGGGCCTTTGGTAGGTAATTTAGGTCATGAAGCTAGAGCCCTTGTCCCTCACAAAAGGGACCCCAGAGATCTCTCCAGCTCCTATTCTGCTATGTGAGGATACAAAGAGAAGATGGCAGTCGAAACCTGGAAGACAGCCCTCACCCCAACGCAACTGTGCTGTCCCCCTGACCTCAGATTCCCAGCCTCCAGAACTATGAGAAATAAATTTCTGTTGTTTATTAGCCACCTAGTCTGTGGTACTTTGTTACGGCAGCCCAAACTAAGAACCTATTATAGCTATGACATTAATATCACACAAAATAGACTCATAGGTAAGATGTTTTACTAAAGATGAAAAGGAACATTTTACAATGATAAAGATTAGATTCACCAGGAAAATATAATTATTCTAAATCTAGTCATCTGCTAACATAAGTTTAAATTCTATAATGCAAAAATAGAAAAATCTAAAAGAAAAAAAATTATTCACAATCATAGTAGGAGACTTTAACAGACCTCTCTGTGTAACTGATGGAACAAGCAGACAAAAACAAATCAGTAAGGG
>NW_012151285.1:6162480-6167445 GCF_000956105.1 Propithecus coquereli | reverse complement strand
TGTCTGGTTCGGGGGAAATAAGGACATTGAAAAATATAAAAACCCAATAGATGAAAATAAATATCATGATGGACTTAAGGAAGAAGTAATCACCATAAGAATAAAAATAGAATATATAGCATTTAACCCCAGAGAAGAAAACTTAATCTATCCAATTAAAAGTGGGAAATTGAAATGATAGCTGAAAATTTTCCCTCTTAAAAAAATAAAAGCAAAAACATCCAGATGGTTTCACTGGTGAGTTCTGCTAAACTTTTAAGAAACAGTGAATTTTCTGGCTGGGACTGTGTGAGGTTATTTCACCTCTCTGAAGTTTGGTTTCTTCTTCTGTAAAATAAAGTTGTAATTGTAAATAAAGAGCCTCGTATAGTACCTAGGTAGAAAGCATTCAGTAAACATTAACCATCACTTTTACCATTTTTACTACTTTTACTGCTATTGTTATTATTACTTCTATTACTGCTGTTTATGCATCTTTATAGACCCTTGAGTACCTGACGGTTGCTGATATTGGGGCAAAGATAAATTTATCAACAGTTTTAAAATTTGACTTATACATATAATTAGGTCTTGCAGGCATGGGGAATGTTTCTTAGCATGATGAAATCCAGAGGAAAAAGGTTTGAATTAATTCCAAAGTAAACCAGAAGTAATATTATATGCTGGCACTGCTAATGGAGTACAATGCATTAGAAAATGTCAGCTACAAAAACTGACTGATCTGGATGCAAGAGCCAAATTCCTGCCCAGTTAGAGTACGTTAGAAAGAGTAACAAGCTGGGAAGAGTTCATTCTTGGCAGAGATTTCCTGGCTGGAACAAGAAAGGACATTGCTAACTAGCTGCCTACTCCACGCCCCTACATCTTTGCTTCTATGTAATAGACAATAAATTTCACTTGGAAGTTTGGTTTGCATATAGCCGGTACTCAAGAAATGTTTGTTTATCAATTTGTCAACTTTGGTCATTTTTGTCAATTTAATAATTTTAATCACGGTATCAGCTAGGTCATTCATGGTTTAGTCACTCTTCAGATAGCAAGCATTTCCAAAATTGACTTATTTATGAATATCAGATCCTCACATTGTAAAGATCCTACTTAATGGAGTGAAATTCAAATGAGGAGTTTGTGTTCCTTATTATATATACATATATAATATACATATGATTATATATGTATATAATCACTTTCTACGAAGATACGGTGACCAACTACCCTTCAAGAAGGTTGACCTGAAAATTTAGTAGAGTATTTATTGGGAATAAGAAAGATGAACACCTGAACAGGCTGTAAAACATATCAAGAACAAATGCCTGAGCTCACAGCAAAATGTTTGGCAAGACAAAGAATGTTAGTATGAAATACACAGAAAATACAGTTGTAAATTCTCCCATCAAAGTTTCACTTCAAAAAACAAACAGTGCACACTAGTCAATGTTTCATAATGAGAAAAGAGCATACTTCAGGAACTAGTTCACGGAGATATTTTAGTTCTCTTGCTTTGTTTTTTCAATTAATCACTTGACTATTTTGTGCACTTCCTTTCCTTGGGGAAATATTCTGACTTTTTTTTTTAAGGCTATTTCATTGTGTGCAAAATGCTTTTGGTATTTGTGAATTTACAAAATGTTCTTAACCTCAGAGAAAAAAATGAGTTACAGAAAATTAAAACAAGTCCAAATCATTAAGTTCATTTTTTTAAACCCCTCAAGTGTAGGAAGAATGTAGGTGGAATAGAACAACAGTCACGCTTGGGCCAGAACCTAGAGAAATCTGAAGATGTCAAAAATGATCTCATATGAAAAGTAGTGTTTTTCCCCCCTTTGGTTCCTCTTCAAAAGAAGAGGAGGAGTTGGAGAAAAACATGAAAATCCTTATCAGAATTCAGGATTTGGCAAAGATACTTTGGTGTAGTTAGCCTTCCCAAAGCCAATTGAGCTTTCTTTCCAATAATAATTCAATCCCATTCAAATCAAAAAGAAGGCCAAGTGTAGTGGCTCATGCCTATAATCCCAGTGTTTTGGGAGGTCAAGGCAGGAGGATGGTTTGAGGTCAGGAGTTCAAGACCAGCCTGGGCAACATAGCAAGACCCCATCTATACAAAAAATTTTAAAAATTAGCTAAGTGGCACACTCCTGTAATCCTAATTACTTGGGCCTGGGCAACATAACAAGTCCTAGCTACTCAGGAGGCTGAAGTAGGAGGATCACTCGAGCCTAGGAGTTTGAGTTCAGCCGCAAAACCTCAACTATTTAAAAAAATTTAGGAGGGGAAGGGAGGCATAAATATTAGCTACATAAATGTTGGCTATGACTAACATTCATTCATGCATTCCACCAATATTTCCTGGGTGCCTAGTCTGTGCCAGATGCTTTTCTAGACACTGATCCCAAACGTGGATAAAACAGACAAAGTTCCATACCTCAGTGACCCTCCATTCTCAACTCAACCAGAAAATAACCCCATTAGGAAAGAGAATGTAAAATGCCATTTCATGTTTCCCATGGTGCTTTACAGAAAATAGACAAAAGGTGTTTGTGAGGGAATTGTAATAGGTAGAAGGGAGACATGCTTGGAAAGTCTTGCACTCCTGGGCAAAGAAAATAATGATCATATGAACAAACCAACTGTAGCCTGTTAAGAAGGACTTTCAGAATCTAGTCATTTAGCATTTCACAAAATTCAACTCCTTGGTGGTTGAATGGAATGGATTACACAAAGTTTCCACTGTGCCATGCCACATTTTGCTCATGGGGAAGAGGAATGCATGGCATGGAGCACACTTTAGATTGTGATGTTCAGCCAGGTGAGCCCAGATCACGTGGTGTTTCATGGCCAGTCTGGAGCGTGACTCGCAGTTAGAAGCCTTGGCTTTGGTCCTTGGTTTTAGAGCCGCAGGAGGTAACCGTGTGGCCAGAGTGACTGCAGGAGGCCAGGGAGACTCAGAGATGCCTCGCTAAGGAGCTTCGCTTCTTTAAGACTTGAGTTACTATTAAAACACATGTCCCTCTAGGACGGTTAGTGATTTAGGCTATTAACATTGATTCAATCTTCACAGTAAATGAGGACCAGATATTTTCTTTTTTAAAAAAAGAACTTCAGGAGTTTTCCATCTAATTATAAAAATATGTTTTGTTCATTTGAGCAACTGGAAGCTATAACTTCATATACACACATACACACACGCATGTGCGCGCACACACACACGCACTCTTTCTTAAAAGCAATTTTTGAGAATTGTGGAGAAACAAACGTAGAGGGAGCTTGCAAAAGCACCAGCCTGGAAGGCGAGGCGGCCTGGGTTCCAGTTTTGATTATAATTAAGTAGCTAGTTGTACCTAAACAAGGAAAATAACTTCTCAGGCCCCAGTTTGCACATCTGTAGAATGAGAATGCTTAGGTACCCCCTCCATATGTTTTGTAAAAGTATTTATTAAATAATCATCTGACCTATGCTCACCTCTTCATACAGTATTTTGAACAACAACCTTGTATGATAGTGTCTTAGTCTGTTTTGTAGTACTCCAACAAAATTCCTGAAACTGGGTAATTTATAAAGAATAGAAATGTGTTTTCTCACAGTTCTGAAGGCAGGCAAGTCCAAGGTCAAGGCTCTGGCGTTTGGTGTCTGGCGATGGCCTTCTTACTGCATCCTCCAGAGGAGAGGGAAGTCAGAGGACAAGAGGGACCTATAATAATGGTCCTATTGTGATGGCATTAATCCATCTGTGAAGATGGAGCCCTCATGACCTAAAGACCTCCCCAAAAGCCCCACTTTTCAAAACTGTTGCATTGAGGATTAAGCTTCCAATACATGAATTTGGGCAGGATGAGGGACACATTCAGACCATAGCAGATAGTTACATTTGAAAATACAACAACAAAATCTCGTTGCCTACTTGACCATTTTGCCTAAGATTGCTCTGTCACTTACCAATAGGGTCATCTCTTTACGTTTTGCATTTCTGAGGTGAATAGGTCAAAAAGTTAAGTCTTACCTAGGGAAGGTATCTGAATTTCACTGAACAGACACTCAAAAGATTTGCTCTCAAATAAAGAGGGCCTCTGTCTTCTTTCCACCTGTGCCTCAATGACTGTGGAGAAATGGGATCAGAAAGTAAGATGGCATGCAGATCTAACCTAACCACAACCAACTCCCAAGTCATACTTATAACCCCCGCAAAAGGAAACTGTCCACCCCTTCCCCTTGCTGGAGTGTAGCCCCCCTAATGACCACCCATAATTGGGTTAGGGGTAAAGACCTGTCCCATGACCAGCCCATCCGTAGACTGATCATTGGGCTAAAATGTGGCCTGGCCAATAAATCCTCACCCAAACAGGCCAGAATGCATGTTTTAGGAAACTGAATTGTGAAATACAAAAAAAGCAGGCCATTTGGTAGCCAGGGGAGGATAGAGAAGAAACCAGATGTATAGTGTCTTCCTATGAAAGTTGGTTACCCAGAGTGAAATTAACAGACTCCTACTTCTGAGGGCCCCTCACTCGTCTTGGGTTCCAAATCATTTCCCACTTCCTGTTCCATTTTCCGCAGGGATTGTTCTATGATGACTCCTGTTCTCAGATTTCTGAGAGATGAACTTTCTAAACAATATATGTATCCTACTTCATTAAAATTTTTAAATTATTGGAATAGGTGACTCTCTATTCTTTACAACCAAAGCAGCTGAATAAAACTCTGCACAACTATTAGTTTTACTATATATTGTAATTCTACTCTGTCAAATAACACTGAAGTGAATAGTGATTCAGTACCTAGTCTGCTGATTCCAAATCCTGATTTATAATTGCTGCATTATGCTGCCTGCCATTCTTTTGGCTACTCCAACTGGCTCACTTAGAATCATTTAGAACCAAAAGAATTCAGTAGGATCTAACAAGAGACATCTCGTACCGTGACTTACTTCTAAGCCCACCATCTTCTAAGACAAATTCTATATATATATA
>NW_012151285.1:6144550-6162145 GCF_000956105.1 Propithecus coquereli | reverse complement strand
TTTAATCCATCCATAACTTCTATACCACTAACAAGCTATTTTTCTTAAATGTGATGAAACTATATGTAGAAATATGTGGTATTGATCAGCAGTCCCCAACCTTTTTGGCACCAGGGACCTGTTTCACAAAAGACAATTTTTCTACAGGATGGCTGGTGGGGTGGGGTAGGCAGGAGCGGGGCATGGTTTCGGGATGATTCAAGTGCATTTCATTTATTGTGCAGTCCTCTCTGCTGATGATAATCGGTATTTGCAGTCAGTCCCCAGGACTAGCATCACTGCCTCAGCTTCACCTGAGATCATCAGGCATTAGATTCTCAAAAGGAGTGTGCTACCTAGATCCTACACATGCCCAGTTTGCAGTAGGGTTCGAGTTCCTGTGAGAATCTAATGCTGTGGCTGAGCTTATGTGGTGATGTGAGTGATGGGGAGCGGTTGCAAATACAGATGAAGCTTCATTGGCTGGCCTGCTGCTCACCTCCTGCTGTGCGGCCTGATTCCTAACAGGTCTCAGACTGATATCAGTCTGAGGCCCAGGAGTTAGGGACCGCAGGTATTGATTATTTACGAAAGCAACAAATGTTCTCACAGTAGGGCAAGCAAACTTGTCTTCAGAGAAACTCCTCTGGTCACCTAATAGAAATTGGTCGATAAAGTTGAGCCAAAGGGTTTCTAACCTCTGACTTATTCAAGGCACTCAGCCTTACTGATTTTGCTTCCATCAACAGCAATGAGTTCTGCATGCCTTAGAAAAGAAGAAAGCACTTGGTTCTTGCCCTGATTCTGACTCTTAATGGCCCTACCCTGTCTAGCTCATCTGATGCTTGGAGGAATCCTTCACATATTTAAATTTAATGCTAGCATTTCCTTCGTTGGATCATTAATTGCCCTCTGGTGCAGGTTAACCAATGACCCCAAAAGAGGTCTCCAGTTGCTCTGCAAGGGTGATGAGCAATTCTCACCCTGCACTTCAGCCAACAAAAATGTTGTGCCATTTTACAAGCAGCAGAAGTCCCAGAAGGCCACACGGTTCCATGGCAGGATATATGCAGAAGAATAATAAAAAATTTTATGGCTCCGGGGAAGCCAACTAGTCCCTGTAGTGCCCCAAGGCAGGTAAAGCTGGTGTGTCCTCACTCAGCCTCATGCCTCAACAACTTTAACCAAGAGCACTTAGACCCGAAGTGCCTGGTCTACAAGCATAAAAGCAGTCCTGAATTTGGGATAAGCACATGCACCAGATCCTGCCTAGTGCATGTATATCTAACTGTATCTTATCTTAGAAATCAGGGGAAATACTTATTTGAAGCAGAAAGCTAAGTTACTTTAATGAACGGAATGTTTTTGTACCCTTGAAAAGCCAAGAAATATACATTCCACTGCCTGCTGGGAAAAAGACAGGACATTTGCCCATGGAAGTTCAGTCAGGATATTAGCCTCTGATAGCTACTTCCTTCCCATCCAAGTGTTCTTTGAAAAGTCTTCCATATTTCCTGTATGTATACCACAATGACAACGGTACACAGGGATTTGTCAAGAAGTGAGAAACCTTTTCAGGAGTTATCATTTCACGGCAGACCACCCTAGATGGTCGACACTTACTCCAATGAGGAGATGCTGAGTGTGGCAGCCACTGAGAAATACAGAACTGGGTTGGGGGAACATGAGCTAAGCAATTTAAACAGAAATCCTCCCACTAATAATATAATAATTTATAACATTTATTCATTTATCGAAATTGTAAAGTTTGTACAAATTTTCTTAATACATATACTTGCTCACGCTGAATGTCAAACTACAAGTCTCATGCTCTAGGTGGTATCTGGTATGCCCAAAATGACATGGAGTGTCCAGAAAGCAAATTCTTTGTCTTTTACCAAATAGTCATCATTTTGCTTTTGCATGTATATATGTATATGTGTGTGTAAATACACACATGTATAGTTTTTTCCACACTTAATTCTAAGGTAATCACCACCCAAAATATAATTGCTTCCAGATCCTGTTTAATTTCCTAAGATTTCTTGACCACACAAACATTAATCTGGTCCAGGAAATTACACTGGCTAGATGCCTCCATAAAACACTAACTGGATTTCAAAAGAAATTCGTGTTTCCACAGGAAGAGAAAGATGTGATATTTAGGAAGCCTTTGTGAGAAGAAAAAAAACATTTAAACAATTCAAAACTACCTTTATGGCCGGCAAGTAAAAAGGCGTGAGTATTTCAAATGTTGAAGCCAATCATGTTATCCTATTCATGTTCCTAAGCCATATAGAAATTTACCAATGGTGTAGGAAGCTCTAACCTAACCATTCATTTGGTAGCATATTCTATTCCCATCCAGACACATACGTGTTAATGAATCTTGAAGTTTTAGATTTTTCCTAATGGCTTCAAGTGGGTGATTTTATTCAGGCAAGCAAGCTGCCTCCTTTCTTTAATCCTATGCCTTCCCCGTGAGTATTCTTATGCCAGAAAAAACTGTTTTTCATTTTACAAAAAATTACCTAAATTAAGATTTTTATGGTAATGATGTCTTCATAGTTCTAGACCACCTTTCCTTCCTTTGGGAGAAACACAACAAAACATGTACCAAGGTCACTTTCATCCATCGCAGAAAACCCTACCTTCCCCCATCCAAAAATGCCACCTTTGGCCGGGCACGGTGGCTCACGTCTGTAATCCTAGCACTCTGGGAGGCCGAGGTAGGAGGATTGTTTGAGCTCAGGAGTTCGAGACCAGCCTGAGCAAGAGCGAGACCCCGTCTCTACTATAAATAGAAAGAAATTAGCCAAACAACTAAAAATAGAAAAAATTAGTTGGGCATGGTGGCACGTGCCCGTAGTCCCAGCTACCTGGGAGGCTGAGGCAGGAGGATTGCTTGAGCCCAGGAGTCTGAGGTTGCTGTGAGCTAGGCTGACACCACGGCTCTCTAGCCCGGGCAACAGAGTGAGACTCTGTCTCAAAAAAAAAATTAAAAAATGCCACCTTTGAGCTGCCAACAGTATTTCTCACAATCCCTTAGGCGTTCCTCAGATCATTATTCAAAGTCGACTTAACTCACCACAATTTAACCTGAGATTTGTGGAGGTCAGACTCCAGGAGAATATGACTAGAAAAAATAAACCCATTAGCTCTGTCAACTGCACTGGTCTAATCATTAGTCAATAATACATTAATTGACATAGTAAGTAATCTATATTGTATTAATTACATCACTGTATAGAATTCATCTGTTTAGAACAGCACCGTCCAATAGAAATATAATATGACCCAGATGGTAATTTAAATTTTCTCATAACCACATTCAAAAAGTAAAAAGCAGCTGACATTAAATTTAATGTTTCATTTAACCCCATATAGCCAAACTACTATCATTTCAACATGTGATCAATATTTTTAAATTATCAGTGAGATATTTTGCACTCTTCTTTACAAAATCCATGGTGTATCTTACACTTGCAGTGCATCTCATTACACTCTAGATGTGTGTCCAGCGTTCAGTAGCTGCGGGGGCGGGGGGACAGTGCAGATCTAGAGGGTGCTGGGTGCTGACTGGATGGGTACTTTGTGATCACTACCTGCTCTCCCAGCTTGGGATGTGCCAGTCCGTGTTAGAAGTCTAAATTAGCCAGCCTTTTATATCCACCATGTTTGTTTCATTAGAGATCTGAAAACTAATGTGTGAAGTTTAAATTGCTTTTAAGTTGGTATTAGTTGTACCATGTTAAGAAAATAAAATCAGTGTTGATTTGCTGTATTCTTTTCCTATTGCTACTATAACAAATTGCCACAAATTTATTGGCTTAAAGCAACACATATTTATTATCTTACAATTCAGGAGATCAGAAGTCTAAAATTGGTTGGCAATGCTGTATTCCTTCTGGATTTTCCATACAGTGGAGAATCCATTTCCTTTTCCAGCTTCTAGAGGTGAACTGCATTCCTTGGCTCATGGCCCCTTCCTCCATCTCCAAGACAAAACCAGCAGCCTAGTAAATCTCTCTCTTGCTCTCTGACCTCTGCTTCCATCATCATATCTCCAACCCTTACTCTGACTCTCCTGTCTCCTTCTGAGATGGACCCTTGTTATGGCACTGAACCCAATTGGGTAATCCAGGGTAATCTCCCCATAGCAAGATCCTTAACTTAATCATACACGCGAACTCCCTTCTGCCACATAAGGTAAACATATTCACAGGTTCTTGGGACGAGGATGTGGATATCTTTGGAGAATCATTTATTCTGTCTACCACGATTAAATGTGCCCAGCTCAGATCTGCAGCTGAAATTCTGTCACAACACATCTAGTTATGACATAGATCCACATGTGACAAAAACTATGTTTAAGATGAACCTTTACACTTGTTTCAAGCAGTATTTCATGAAAATAAAAATGTTGTGCAATAAATATTAGACACACTTGGCATTTGTTTTTAATAAGTGGATTTGGCAGTTTCTAGAAGTAATTTAAATATATTAATATATGCTCTGATGACCTAGGGAAAGTCAAGATAATAGGTACGTGAGTAGAGGCTGGAAAGAAAGACTCTTCAAGTATGTATTACCTATTCTTTAAGCTGCTTTTCCAAATTTGCCAGGGCAAATCTTCGCCCCACTTCCAAGTGATTAGTGTCACATCTAGCATGGAGTATACTTTCTCACAAGGATGTAATAAAGGATTCAATAGGAATCCTACTCTTTGGTAAATACATTTCATGAAGTGGAAACCATCTTAAATCAAATCAACAAATATTTATAAGAATATAATGAGGAAGGAACAGTGCCCAGTTCAGATATTCCATAACTTAAATTATAAACTTAACTTTCTTAAGAATAACAACTACTTTTAAAATTTCCCTTCATTAACAAATTAGTAGAGGCAAACTGGTAATTTGACTTTCAAACTGTTAATTGATTCTACTATAACACCACAATTTTAATGCTGTCTCTTCAATTTAACCTTATTCTGAGGTTCTACTTACATTCTAAAAGAGAAAATTTAGGCAATAATTCCAATTTGAGAACACATGTTCCTGAAGTGCCTGGATCAACATCTGAATTTGTACCTTTCACGTGTGCTCAGGCTCCAAGCTTTTTGCCCGTGGGAGATGCACACATGCACCTCCACTGATGATGGGGTTACATTCCAGTAAACCAATCCTAATTGACAATATCTTAAGTCAAAAAGGCGTTTAATATACCCAACCTACAGAACATCATAGCTTAGCCTAACCTTCCTTAAATTCGCTCAGGACACTTATTAATACATTAACCTACAGTTTGGCAAAATCACCTAACACAAAGCCTACTTTATAACAAAGTGTTGAGTATCTCACGTAATTTATTGAATACTGTACTGAAAGTGAAACCAGAATGGTTGTCTGGGTACTCAAGTATGGTTTCTACTGAATGTGTATTCCTGTCTCACCATCATTAAGCAACTGTTCCTAAGGTGGAGCCATCGGAAGTGGGGACTGTCTATATTAGTCAGCTCAGGCTGTCATAACAAAATGCCACAGACTGGGTGGCTTAAGCCACAGACATTTATTTCTCACCGTTCTGGAGGCTGGAAATCTGAGAGCAGAGTGCCAGCGTGGTTGGGTTCTGGTGAGGGCCCTCTTCCTGGCTTGCAGAGAGGGCCACCTTCTCACTGTGTTCTCACATGGCAGAGAGAGAGAGAAGGAGAAGGGGCATGTGGAGAGGGCACAAGCTCTCTGGTGTCTCTTCTAACAAGGGCACTAAGCCCATCATAAGGGCCACACCTCATGACCTCATCTAAACCTAATTGTCTCCTGAAGGCCCCATCTCCGAATACTATGACATTAAATGTTAAAGCTTCAAAATATGAATACTGCAGGGACACAGTTTAGTCCACAGCAGGGAATATGCAAGATCCAGGCAAAGAAGAGTCTCAGGGTGATGTACTTAATCCGGCAAACTTAATCATCCAGTCATCCTCCAGCTCTCCAAGTGGCTTCTTCCAGATGTCACAGGCTGAGGACAAAGAATAAAATTGATTACCCCTGAAAGTTCATTTCTCAGGTTTTCTAAATGTGGCTTCAATGTACAACCCCCAAAGGGCATTTTCTACCCAAACTATAGCTTTGCATCTAAGCAATTACATTCTTGAAATGATGTATATCGAGATTGAGTTTTCTTGAATGACATCTCTAAGGAGAAACAAAATGCCTCATTACGAAGATAATTTTCTTGCCTAATCTTACTTTTTAAAATATTTTGACTTTGCATGAAATAGAAATAAGTAGGGTGAAGTTTTATAAGCCAGGAGAAAGATTCACTTACTGATTCCTGAACTGAAATATCACTGTGCTGAAAAGAGAGGTGGATGATGACTACACATGACAATCATTTTCATTAAAACTTAATTTCAGAAAGAGATTTAATTGCATTCATCATTTGTCTAAAGAGAAAGTGCAATCCTTGATCATAGTGATAACCGGAAAGATTGTCAAAAAGTAACTGTTCTAGTGCTTTATTCTGGGTAAATGCAGTGTAATTATGAATCTTGTTGTAAATTTCAGTAAAGCATGATTTAATACTACAGCAAGGGTGCCATTAAAAATGTGGGTATTAACTTTCCAATAATTTCTAGAAATTGAAATGAAATCTGTTTGGCAATAACATGACATTTTGACACCAATGAAAATATTTTATGTAGTTATGTAAGCGATAAAAATAAATGTTTTACAAAAATTTATCCAGAAGGACTTATAACTAGGAAAAACAATCATAATTAACAAGATTTCGTGAACTGTGCAGCAGCCAAAGACAACTTTTAGACCAGCTGAAGGTGATGAGGTCATTTCTGGTCCTAAGTCCATAAGATCTGACCACCTGTAGAGATTTTTTAAAAGCACTTTAAAAAATTAATTTTCCAAATACGGACAGGCTGAGATAGTCTCCCTCTTCTACGTGATTTTCTATTGTGCCAAAGAATGAAATGCACACTTCAGCTTTTTAAGCAGCTGTTCCTATGGTGCAGGAATAAATGTGTAAACTCCACCAGTACAAGGTGGAAAAAAAAGAACATGAGTCTACTATTTTTTGAATGGATTATGGAGCCTAGATTTTGTTTCCAGGATAGAATGTGTCCAAAGCAACCAAATTAAGAGGAGCATTGTGAAATTATCCAGTGGATGAGGAATCATCTTCACAATTCAACTGGCTGATATAAACAAAGCTGTGCAAGTAGGTAACTGCCTCTTGCTGCATTAGCTGTGCAGAGTCCACTGCAATATTGGAGATAATCTTTTTACTCTTTTTTTTTTTTTTTTCTGAGACAGGCTCTTGCTCTCTTGCTTGGAGTAAAGTGCAGTGGTGTCATCATAGCTCACTGCAACCTCAAACTCCTGGGCTCAAGTGATCCTCCTGCCTCAGCCTCCCGAGTAGCTGACACTACGGGCATGCACCACCACACCTGGCTAATTTTTCTATTCTTTTGTTGAGATGGGGGTCTCTCTATGTTGTCCAGGTTGGTATCAAACTCCTGGCATCAAAGGATTCTCCCACCTCAGCCTCCCAAAGTGCTGGGATTACAAGTGTGAACCACTGTGCCTGGCTTCTTTTCACTATTCTTAACTGAGATCATGATAGCATGAGAATATAAACTACAGCAGCATCAGAAGAAGTAATTTTATCAAGTATGTGTATATATGTGCACTATTTTTTTAAATATGAACATCACTGATCTCTAAATTCATAAGTTCTACTGAGATTTTAAAGTCATAATAATAACATTAAAATATGTGTATCTTTTCACATACTTTAAAATGCAATTTTAATAAAAGTATATTTGTAAGTATGACCAAATAACAAAATTTTTTTGTTTTAGTATTTCATAGTGTTTTTTTAAAATAAGCTTTATTATTTAGAGCAGTTTTAGATTCACAGCAAAATTGAGTGAAAAATACAGAGAATTTTAATGTATACCCTCTCTCCCCCACACACAGCCTCCCCCACTATTACACACCAGAGTGATGCATTTATTACAGTCAACAAGCCTACATTTACATGTCTTTATCACACCAATTCCATCGTTTACATTAGGGTTCACTCTAAGTGTTGTACATTCTATGTGTTTAGACAAATGTATAATGACATGTATTCACCATTACAGTATCATTTAAAAAAACAGTTTCACTGCCCTAAAAGTCCTCTGTGCTCCACCTATTCATCCCTCCCTCCTCCTTAACTCCTGGCAGCAACTACTCTATAGCTTTGCCTTTTCCAGAATGTCGTATAGTTGGAATTGTACCATATAAAGCCTTTCCAGATTGCCTTCTTTCACTTAGCATTTAAGTTTCTTCCATGTTTTTTCATGACTTGATAGCTCATTTCTTTTTAGTGCTGAATAACATTCCATTGTAATGGTATACCACAGTTTATTTATCCATTCACCTAATGAAGGGCATCTTCACTGCTTCCAAGTTTGGCAATTATGAATAAAGCTGCTATAAATGTCTGTGTGCAGGTTTTTGTGTGGACGTAAGTTTTCCACTCATTTGGGTAAATGCCAAGGAGTACCAGTAGTAAGTCACATGGTAAAAGTATGTTTGGTTTGCAGAAAACTGCCAAACGGTTCCCAAGGTGGCTGTACCAGCTTGCATTCCCAGGAGCAATGAATGAGAGTTTCTATTGTTTCACATACTCACCAGCATTTGTTGTCAGTGTTTTGGAATTGGCTGTTATAATAAGTGTGCAATGGTATATCATTGTTGTTTTAATTTGCAATTTCCTACTGACACATAATTTTGAGCACCTTTTCACATGCTTATTTGCCATCTGTATCTCTTCTTTGATGAGGTATCTGTTCAGTTCTTTTGCCCATTTTTTAATCAGGTGGTTCCTTTTCTTATTGTTGAGTTTTATGAAGCCTTTGTATATTTTGGGAAGGAGTCCTTTATCGACTGTCGTTTGCAAATATTTTTCCCCATCTGTGACATAGTGTTTTAAGTGTAATGATCAACCTTTGAGGGGGTGAAGCTTTGTGGAGACAAAAACACTTTAAAAGAATTCTATGATTGTAAAGGTTTAGAACCACTCTTGAAAATGCATTGTTAAAATGATCGATTTTAGATTCATACATTATTTCATTAACTACTGTGAAAGTTGTCAGAATCAAAATGGAGTTACCAATGTTAAAAAAACAAAACAAAAAGACACTGACAAATAGAACCAGGGAAGGTCATGAAGAAAGGATTCTCATGATAACAAAAACCACAACCTTACACAAAAAATACTTCTGCAAGTCAGTTTCTTTGGCCCAGCAACTGCTTGTCCAACCTTGGACTAGTATCATCCTTATTATTGATCTTTGTAGCCAAGGATAATCATTTCAAAACAATTATATAATCCTCTTCACTTTTCCTTTAAAAATCTTTTTATCTTTTTTTTCCTTTACCTTCCCCCCAATAGGCACATAGTTTACCATGGCACGCATCTTCCCACTGCAATGCTCTATTCCTGAATAAACGTTTTCTTTTAGAGAGCCTCTCCCTGTTTATTACTTACATTGGTACTACTAAACCATGGCAGAATTAACTGGAATCCTTACAGAATTCCCTTATATTAAGGGAGACTTGGAATCTAGTCAAAGGTGATGCCTCCTGGATATCATGAAGGGAGCCAGCTGCAACTTGTGGTTCTTATTAAAATGCAAGCCAGGCTTAGGTGGGACAAGAATGTTCCAAATATTTCTTACTGGAAAAAAGGAGGGGGTATTATCTCTTGAGTTGAAAGAGGCTTGGACCAAAGTCTTCTTAAGAGTATAAATATTCCTTATTACAGCATGTTATTAGACTCTGTTGCCTCTGAGAAAAATTCATTCTCACTAGCAAGATGAAATCAGAATGGCTGACTAAGCGCATGATCCTGCCACCATGCCATCAAAACCCACTAGCAATGATGCAACCAAATACCCTTGAAATAATCTGTTTAAAACATCTCTGATAAAAGAAGGCATGACTGCAAACATACTAGAAAATGTGGAGAATCTGCATGTTTCAATAAGGGTTCTACTGCCTACAACAGAATCTGCTCTAGTTAGTTTAAGCTAAAAGGGATTTATTACAGCATATCTAAGAGGTATCATAGTCACAGGAAGATCTAAATAAGGTCAGCTTTGGGATGAGCTTTCAAGAACATCTCCTAAAGCCACATTGCAGATCTGAGCTTCTGGCCCTGCCAGAGTCAGGAAATTCTGGAATCAGGAGTCAGCCACTACAGCTGTGAGCTCCAGGTCCACCTATGTCACCATCCACAGCAGCAAAACGAAGGAGCTCTGTGTAGTGAATTGTTATAATTTTATGTTGCCTTGGTATCCATTTTGAATACAAGTTTAACTTTCTCATACCAGAAGCTGGCCTCAGTCACTTCTGACACAGTTTCCAGTTCTCCACCACACCCAAATGGCTCAGGCTGGTGGCCAGTGTTAACAACTTAGAGGCATCTTTCCCTGGCTAGCAGACTGGGCTCCCGCTGCTTCCTTTAAATGGACCATTCAGGCATTTGCCTGTGAACTTAAAGTGGCCCATACCCTATTCCCTATACATACTGCTAGTTACCGTGTGTTTCTCTCTCTTGGTCTCTTTATTTCTGCCTTATATCATCTGGGGATGCAGAACTGCCCTCCCGATTCACTACTCCCTCCTTGCCCAGGATCTGTAAGTAAAAATCTTTGAACTTGTTTTCTGCTGTGGTGGTGTATTGAATTTGTGCCCTCCATCTAAGAACTAGGGGCTGCCCCAGGCTGGGTTTTCCCTGGAACACCATGGAGAACACAAGGTCAGGTTCCCAGCACCAGAGCAATGGTCAGGTAGGCATAAACTGAACAAGGGTCAGACACGAGCCACATGAGCATCTGCCAGTATGAACAAGTTTCCTGTGAGAGGAACCCCCTGGTCACAGGTTGGACAACTAGGCATTAGGCCATATGCCAAGTAAAAGAAGTATCCCCAGAAAGGCACACCATAAACACCACATCTGGCTTCCCTTCCTTTCCTGTTAGGGCAGGGTTGTTAGCCACTCCCTTCCTGGGACCCCAATTTAGCTGGGGGCTCTCAAAACACTATGCCCTGCCCCTCAACACCCAAGAAGCTAAAGAAGCTAGCACTGAGGGTCCCACCACCACTTGTATGAAGATCTCCATCCCTGAGTTTATTTCCAGGTAGCCCAATCTAAGACAGGCAGAAAGAACAAAAACAAAAAGACCTGAAGACATCTAAATGTTCTCCATCTATCTGACTGGATTTCCAGGAGGTGAGAATAGAGAATGGAGGGGAGTGAAAAATCAAAGAAAAACATCAAAGTAGATTTCCCAATACCGGTGAAAGAGACTGATCAGATCGAAACAGTCCACCAAGTATTCAACAAGGTAAAAAGAAAAATATAAATACATATACATATTGTATTAGGGTTCTCCAGAGAAACAGAACCAACAGAATGTGTGTGTATATATATATATATATTTTTTTTTTATTATTATTATTTCAGCATGTTATGGGGGTACAGATGATTAGGTTACATATGATGCCCTTACCCTCCCTCCCCCCCAAGTCCGAGCTTCAAGTGTGTCCATTCCCCCGGAGGTAAGCATCACACTCATTGTTTGTGCATATGCCTGTGTATATATTTTTTTTAAAAAAATGTGTTTCAAGAAATTGGCTTCTGTGATTATGGAAGCTGACAGACAAGTCCCAAGATCTGGAGGGTGGGCCGGCAGGCTGGAGACCCAGAAAGAACCAATGTTTTAATTCAATTCCAAAGACCATGTGCTGCAGAATTCCCTCTTCCCCAGGGAAGATCAGTCTTTTGTTCTGTTCAGGCTTTCAACTGATTGGATGAGGCCCACCTGGATCATAGAGAGCAATCTGCTTTAAACTCCACTAACTTAAATGTTACTCTCATCCAAAAACACCCTCACAAAAACATTCAGATTAATGTTTGACCACATATCTGGGTGACATGGCCCGATTAAGTTGACACATAAAATTAATCATCACACATATGCATATACATATACGTATACATCTACTACTTTGAGACTTTCAGAAAACCAAAAATAAACACTGACCACGTCAAAAAGTAAATTATCTACAAAGGAATAAGATGAAATTGGCATTATACCTCATCAGCAACACCGAATGTTAGGAGGACACTGGAGAAATATCTTCAAAATTCTGAGGGAAAATGATTGTCAACCTAGAATTCTTTATACACAAAAACTATTTTTTTTTAGGTTGCGGAGTAAAATAAAAACATTTGGGATATTACTCTCAGAAATAATTAGTAGAGGATGTATTCCAACTAAACATAAGTCATAGAAAAAATATAGGATACTATAAAAGTGTAGATCAAAGAACTATTAAGATAGGTATTAAAATTGCTGTTAGCTGTTTTTAAAAACTAAGCATCTTCAAAATTCTCTGGTGATCTCAACATGGGAGGTGAGATTGGGGGACACTGGAAAAGAGAGAAGTGAAAGCATGCCAGAGTTTTTATCTTTATTGGAGAAGGATATGATGCTGACCAATGGCAACACTGACAAAAATGTGTGTGTGTGTGTTTGTACGTGTTTCAAAGTTTAAGTGTGACAGATTAGCAATGAAAGAAGGACAAGAGCATATTAGGAAACAAAAAGAAACAAAAATAATGCAGGATCGTGTTCATATTTTCAGACAAGATTGAATTTACAATGGAAAGCAATAAGGAAGACAAAGGCAAACACTTAATAGTAGGCATAATCCTCAATCAACATGTATCAGTTATGAATACCAATGCTCCAACTGGCATAGCATCAAAATTCAAAACCAAAAACTATCAGGAAATATAATAAGTAGACAGAAGTACTCTAATAATAAAACACTTTTTATTATAATTATTATAAAAAATTAATTCACCTCATTCAGGCCATAAAGATCAAGTAAATATAAAATAAGATTCTAGAAGACCTAAAAACCTAATTAATATGATAGATCCAATCAATAGAGTAAAGTCTATTCTTTGAGACCAGAAAATAAACTTTTGTTTCAAGAACACAGAGTAGGAAAGATATTTTTAAGCAGAAAAACCAGAAACAAACAAAAATAGATTGAATCAATATTTCTACCAAAAAAAATTTTTTAAGTATCTGCCCTGGTGGAAAATATTGTAAATACACCCAGAAGACCAAGAAAAATTGGACGAAAATAATTACCAAACTTACAGGAGAAACTTCCATGTAATAGACATTTTGTGTTTATTGCCTGACAGCCGCACCAGCACCACAATTTTGCTTTGGGAGTACAATTCTGCCTGTGTAGTTGGAATGAGGCCTCAGTCTCACTGTTGACAAGGACAGATCATTTCATCTCTCTGGACAAAGGACGGATTCAAGCATGAGCACGTGACCTGTTTGGGCCAATAAGAAAGAGTGAACTACAGGAGTTGTTGCAAACAACTGAATGAGACTCTTCCACTGAATTTGGTACTGTGAGAACGTGAAGATACAGTTATCTGGATACCACAAGGAAGGCCAGCCTGAGGATAAAGCTGAAAATAATAGGCAAAACCAAGCAATGAACACCAGAGACATGTGTTAGTGCCTAAGTAGATCAGACAGAAATAATCAGAATGCTCAATGTCTTTACATGTACTGGGGAGAGAAGGTGGTAAGAATTGGAAGAGACTTGGAGGCTGAATTGTGATATACAGAAAACTAAGCAAATGAAAAAGTGGCGATTACTAGATGTTGTGGGTGGAACTGTATTTTCCAAAGAGATATTTTGAAGTCCTAACCACCCCCTACCACCACTATCACCCCTAAACCTGCGCATGTGACCTTATTTGCAAATAAGGTCTTTGCAGATGGAATCAAGTTGAGATCCTACTAGATGAGGGTGGTCCCTAAATACAATGGCTAGTGTCCTTATAAAGAGAGAGAGATTTGGAGACACAAAGACACAGGAAAGACAGTCATGTGAAAATGAAGACAGAGATGGGAGATGGGCTACCATATGCCAAAGGCGGCCAAGGAGTGCTGGCAACCACCAGAAGGTGGAAGAGGCAAGGAAGGATTCTTCCCTAGAGCCTTCATAACGGAGCATGGTCCTGCCAACCCCTCAGTTTCAGACTTTTAATTTCCAGGACCAGGAGAGAATGAATTTTTATTGTTTAAAGCCACCCAGTTTGTGGTAATTGTTATGGCAGCCCTAGGAAACTAATACATTAGATCATTATTAACTTCAAGAAAAAGGAAAAAGTTGTGCAAGAAAGCAAATGTAACTGGTATAATACATGGGTCACTTTTGAGTAGCATTTATATAGACAGAATAATGTAAAAAAATCATGATATAATCATATTGTGAAGAAAGGGACTGGCAATTACATTTGTTTATTGGAGGTAGAATCAAATTCTTACTTTCTATCATGGGAACTCCGCAGATAACGTTAAAGTCAAAAAATCTATTATAAGCTTGTTATACAAAAATATGGAAATAAAGGCCAAAAGAAACAGCTAAAAGTTGGAAGTGGTCACCTCTGGAGGATGTGATGAGAGAAATTGGGTGTTGGGGTGCTAGAATGGATTGCTTTCTCATAATAAGTCATGTAAAATTACTTGGCCTATTAAACTAGACATGTATCAACTTTGATGAAATCTAAAAGGAAAAATAAACAATTTACAAAAAAGGAAACTCAAGTAATGAACATATGAACACATGCCTAACCTCAATTAGCAATCCGACCAATTCAATTTAAAATAAACAGGCTGTGTGCTATCACTCATGCCTATAATCCTAGCACTTTGGTAGTTTGAGGAGGGAGGTTTTCTTGAGACCAGGAGTTCACGACCAGCCTGGGCAACATAGTGAGATCCTGTCTCTACAAAAAAAATTTTTTTTAATTAGGTGGGAAGGGTGTTGCATGCCTGTAGTCCCAGCTACTCGGGAGGCTGAGGTGGGAGGATCACTTGAGCCCAGGAGTTCGAGGTTACGGTGAGCTATGATCGTGCCACTGGATTCCAGCCTGGGCAACAGAGCAACATTCTAGCTCTGAAAAATAATTAAATAAAAAATAAAATAAACAAACAAAAGTAAGTCTAGCAATATTAAATTAAATGTTAAATGTGCCACCAAGGGGTGGCAGCAGTTTAAATAAATACAATTATTTTGAAGAGAAATTTGGCAATGCCTAGTAAAACTGAAAATGTGTGGTTGGTCCGAGTGCAGTGGTGTTCACAACTAATTGATCACAATCAGTTACAGATTCCTTTGTTCCTTCTCCACTCCCACTGCTCCACTTGACCAGCCTTAGAAATAAAAATTAAAATAAAATAAAAAAAGAAAATGTGCATATATTAATATGAAAACCCAGCTGATCCACTCTAGGTTGAATACCGGGAACCTTTTGTACAATATCAGAAGAAACCATGTTTAAGAAAGTTAATTACCATGTTCATAATAGTGCAAACCTCCAAATAACTAAATGTTTACCAACAGACATTTGTCTAACCTAGATAGAAAATATTTTATATGCTACATGGCAGTTAAAAGCAGTAAACTAACTTCATATATATCAAAACATAAATCTCATATAATATTGAGTGAAAATAATTCAAAAAACAGTATGTCCAACCTATTACCAGTCATATAAATTTAAAACACTTAAAGCATATGTTGTTCATGTATATATGAATGGAAAAGCAGAAAAACATGGGTTAGATGGATACACACTAAATCCATGAGAAATGTTACCTTGGAGTGAGGGTTAGAAAAAGAAATTGAGCACAAGGACAGGAAGAACATCCACTTCATTTGTAATATTTCAGTTCTTGATTTAAAAAACACTTTAAAGAAACATGAGAAAATGCTAATAATTGTAAATTGTGGGTGGGGTACTCGGGGTTTTAAAAAATGTAATCTCAGTACTTTTCTGTATTTTTATTTCTCAAATTTAAAAAACTAGATGTAAAAATGTTTTATGGGGAAACAAATTTCAGATATTGACTCAAAAAGAATGCAAATTCTTGAATAGCCTAATAACCTATAGAAGATACCCCCAAACGTCAGAAATCCTTCCATTAAAAAATGCACCAAACCAAGCCAGTTTTATGGGTGAGTTCTATAATACCAAATGTTCCAGAAATAGTGTCCTACCTCATCCAACGAGAACAGCATAATCTTAATATAAAATAGAGCCGGATTATTAGCATACCAAATTCAGCAGTATATCAAAACTGCATCATCCTTCTTGAGTAAGGTTTATAAAGAGTGCATTTATGACTCAACATCAGGAAGGCGATTTTTGTAATAAACTACAGTAAAAAGATAAATGAGAAAAAAATCTTAATCTCAAAGCTTAAAGTTCAGCTGATGTAAAAAAAGAACATAGTAAAATTTATTATTATGTATTTTTTCAAGTCTTTGCAAACTAGGCATAGAAGAAAATTTCCACAAATACATTAAAATGTAGAAACATTCACCTTAGTCAAAAATAATTCATGATGCCCACTATCAGGTGCTAGTCTATAAAATGAAATAAATTTAAATGTTCAAAAGAAGAAAGAGAGTGTCTACAGCTGCAGATTTTATAACGGCCTACTAAGAAATACCAACAGCGTCCACGCCCATATTTTGAATTAAGAACCCGTGATAGACACTCCGCTCCCGACGCCCGCGCACCGCCCACGACGCCCCGGCCCCACTCCCTGGCCTGCGCACCAGTGCGGGCGCATACGCGCTTCTGGCGCATGCGCGTGGGATGGAGCGGAGAAGATGGCGGCGCTTAGTTTACCCACGCCGATGTACGGGCACGTGGGCCGCGGCCGCTTTAGCGACGTGTACGAGCCCGCGGAGGACACGTTCCTGCTGCTGGACGCGCTCGAGGCAGCGGCGGCCGAGCTGGCTGGGTGCGAGGAGGGCGAGGGCACCGGCGGGAGAGGGCTTGGGCGTCCTGGAGAAGCGGCGGCAGGGTTCCAGGGGGATAGAGCACTTTCGCCACGCTTAGCCCAAGGAAGCGGTATCGGCCCTCTTTCCGATGATTGACAGCAGAACGCAGTAAATGAGATTTTTTTCCTGTAGGCACAAGTAATGACTGTGGCAGGAATCTCTCTCCTTCTGCCAAGGTGTTGCTCTAGTCTCATGAGCTCCCTGCCTACTTGCCTTGCCAGATGTATCTTTTCCTGTCAGCCGTTAATCTGAAGAACACATGCCCCTAAAAGCGGCCATAGTAAAAGAGGTTCGGAAGCAAAATATTCTGGGAACATTGCTTCTTAATAATATTAAATGTTTTAGTAAATATTAAAAGTCGCGTGGCGTTATTTGATTTACTCAGTACATAAAAAGCACCCTTTGGCAACGGAAGGTCACAAAAATGAAAGAAGATTGTGAGACGGTGTAATAGGGAAGTATTTTGAAACCCACTCAATAACATACTCTAGCAACAGCCATTATTAGCTACATGTGGCTACTGAGCACTTGAAAGTGGCTAGAGCAGCTGAGGAACAGAATTTTTCATTGAATTGTAAGAAAATTTAAATAGTTACATGCAGCTAGCCTATAGAATCTACCTAGGACCTTATAAATATTAATATTG